>NC_132796.1:47646763-47957928 GCF_048418805.1 Vulpes vulpes
GCAGTCTTGGGGCAGTCCTGCTGACCAATGGACCTGTGGGAGATATGCCTGTTTGCACCCCTAGAGATCCTGAAACAGCTTGTAACTTGGCTCCAGCTCCTCCCAGCTGTAGTCAAAAGGCACTCTTGCTTGCCAGGGTTTTGCTGGGAGATACACCCATTGGTGCCCCTGGCGGCAGGCCACCCAACTTTGGTCTGATAGCAGATGCTGAAAACAACCTTATGACTCAGCTCTAGCCCTTCCCAACCATAGTCTTTGAATAGCCCAGGGAACCACTGAAAGGCATACCTGTTGGTACCCATGGAGGCAGGCCAAACAAACTCGGTCTAACAGCAGCTCTTGAAACAACCCTATGATTATGATCCATCCCCTTCCAGCTGCAGTCCATGAGGAGTTCTGCCTTCTCAGTAATACACCAGAAGACACACCTATACATGCCCCCAGAGGGAAGCTCAGGGACTATATTCCAATTGCAGATTCTGAAAAAGCCCTGTAATTTGGATCCAGCCCCTACCAATAGCAGTCTGGGAGCACTCCTGTCCACCCAGGAAAATGATGGGAAATACATTTGTCTGTTCCTGAGGTCAAGTCTATAGACCTCAGTCCTGTCTGTGGATACAGGAGTAGTCCTGGGACTCAATTCCAGGCCCTATCAGCCACAGTCCTGTGGATGCCTGCCTAGAAATCCACCCAGTGACCTGGCAGGAATTCTGTTAGGGATTTGATCTGGCAAGAGACAAACATATCCATGCACCTCGTAACAAGCCTGCTACCTGTGGTTCAAACTATGGATCTTAAAGTTGATCTGTGGACCAAACTATGGATCTTAAAGTTGACCTTTGTCCAGGGTCAATCTTACTGAACAGGATCCTGGAGGTCATCCCAACCCACTCAAGGTCAAGACAGGCTCCGTGCCCAGCTGAGCCTCTAGTAACAGGCCCACTACCTGGGGACCCCACTGCAGATGCAGCAATAGCCACATGACTCAACTTCAATCCAGCCTGATTGCAATTATGGAGGTAATTCCATCAATCCAGAAAAACAACTAGTCTAAAGACCAGAAGAAGTTTGCTTCTCCAAATGTACACACAAATGCAAGTCTACATGGATCATGAAGAGTCAGGCAAATATGACATCACTAAAGGGAAAAAAACTCCAGTAATTGATCCAAAATAAATGGAATTTTTGAATTGCCTAACAAAGGAATCAAAATAATCATCTTAAAGAAACTCATTGAAATGCCATACAACACAGACAACTAAATGAAATGAGGAAACAATGCATGAATAAAAAGGAGCTTAATAAAGAAGTATAAATTATAACAAAGAACTAAACAGAAATCTTGGAGCTGAAGAATACAATAATAGAACTGAAAATTTTAATAGAAAGCTTAAATTACAGACTCAGTCATACAGAAGAATCCAAAAACTTAACGATAGGTCATTTGAGATTATCCAGTTAGAGGGAAAAAAAATGAAGAAAGCCTACATGAATCATGGGATAACCTCAAGCGAATTCACATTCAAGTCATAGGAATCCCAGGAGAAGGAAGAAAGGAGCAAAAATATTATTTAAAGAATAAATTAAAAAGAATCTAAATCTTGAGAGGGATATGGACATTCAGGTATATGAAATTCAAAAGACTCCATGCAAGAAAAAAAGAACTACAAAACAGGAAATAATAAACAAAAAGTTCTTATCTATCAAAATTTCTTTAAATGTAAATAGATTAAATTGACCAATCAAAAGACACAGAATGGCTGAATGGATATAAAAACAATATCCAGGGCATCCCTGGGTGGTTCAGTGGCTTAGCGCCTGCCTTCTACCCAGGACATGATCCTGGAGTCCCAGGATCGAGTCCTACATCAGGATCGCTACATGGAGCCTGCTTCTCTCTATGCCTATTGTTTCTGCCTGTGTGTGTGTGTGTGTGTGTGTGTGTGTGTGCGTGTGTGTCTCATGAATGAATAAATAAAATCTAAAAAAAAACAATATCCAACAATATGCTGCTTGCAAGAGATTCACTTACAGACATACATAGACTGAAAGTAAAGGGAAAGAAAAAGATATTTTATGCAAATGGCAACCAAAAGAGACCAGGAGTATTGGTATATTATAGAAAATATATCAAGAAAATATAAATTTTCAATCAAAATCAGTCACAAGAAACAAAAAGTATTATATAGTAAAAACAGAGTCAATTCATCAACAAAATTTAGGCATTTTCAAAATATGTATACCCAACATTGGAGAACTTAAATACTTAAAGCAAATATAAATAGAATAAAAGGAAGAAATAAGCAAAAATACAGTAACAGTAGGGGATTTCAATAATGTACTTTCAGCACTAGATTATACGGATAGAAAGCCAATAAGAAATCAGTGGATTTTAATAATAGTTTAGACCAACATGATCTAACAGACACATACATAACATTATATCTAACAGAACCCAAATACAAATTTTTCTTAAGCACACATGGAACATTCTTAAGGATAAATCATATGTTGGTCACAGAGGAAGTCTTTAAAATTTGAAAAGATTTATGTTAAATCAAATATGTTTTCTGACAACAATGGTGTGAAACAAGAAATGAGTAACAGGAGGCAAATTGGTAAAGTCACATATATGTGAAAATTAATATACTCTTGAGAATCTAATGGATCAAAAAAGAAATCTAAAGGGAAACCAGAAAGTATTGGAAGCAAGCAAACAGCAACACAACATATCAAAACTTAAAGAATGCAGCAAAAACTATTCTAAAGGGAAGTTTATATAGATAAATGAAGAATAAAAGAGAGATCTTAAATAAACAAGCTAACTTTATGCCTTAGCAAACAAGAAAAATAATAAATTGACCTCAATGTTAGTAGAAGGGAGAACATAATATAGATTAAAACAAAAATAACTAAAATAGGTAATAGAAAGATGATAGAAAAAAATCAGTGAAAATAACAGTTGATTTTCTGAAAATATAAACATTTTTACAAATTCTTATAATGAAGAATAAAAACAGAAGACTCAAAGAAAATATGAATGTTAAAGAAGACTGATGCCACAGAAATACAAAGAATCATGAGAGACTACTATAAACAATAGCATGTCAAAATTGGGATAACCTAGTAGAAATGGATATTTCTAGGAACATACCCCTCCCAAGATTAATCATGCAGAAAAAGAAAAACTGAACATACCAATAATAAGTAAAAGGATTGAAATAGCAATAAAAAAAACTGCCATCAAAGAAAAGCCCAGGACCAGAGGGCTTCACTGGTGAATTTCTTTTTTTCTCTTTTTTCTTTTTTAAGATTTTATTTATTTATTAATGAGAGACACAGAGAGAGGCAAAGACATAGGCAGAGGGAGAAGCAGGGTCCTCATGAGGAGCCTGATGCAGAACTTGATCCAAGAACCCTGGGATTACAACCTGAGCCAAAGGCAGATGCTCAACCACTGAGGCACCCAGGCATCCCCACTGGTGAGTTTCTATCAAATATTTAAAAAATAATTAATGTCAATTCTTCTCAAACTTTTCCCCAAAATGGGAGGCAAAGGAACACTTCCAAACTCATTTTATAATGCCAGAATTACCCTAATACCAAAGCTAGACAAGGACATTACAGACCAATATCCTTGAGAAATATAAGTGCAAAATTCCTTCAAAAGGTACTAACTGAATTAAATATTACATTATAAGGATCATACACCATGTTCAAGAAGGATTTATCCCAGAGGTGCCAGGATGGTTCTATTGGTGAAAATCAATAAATGTGATGTGCCACATTAACAAAATGAAGGGGAAAAGCCACACAATAATCTCAAAAAATGCAGAAATACCATTTGACAAAATTTATCCTTTTATGCTAAAAATTAAATGTGATATAGAAGGAATGTACCAGAACATAATAAAGGTCATATATGAAAGATCTATAGCTAACATATTCAATGGTGAAAAATTGAAAGATTTTTCTCCAGGACCAGGAATATAATGGTGTCCACACTCACTAGCTGTATTCAGCATAGTATTGGAAGTCCTATCCAGGGAAATTATTCAAGAAAAAGAAATAAAATGCATCCAAGTCAGAAAGGAAGAAATACAATTATTTATCTTTGTAAATGACATGATCCTATATGTATACAGGTTGAAAGATTTCACGAAAACCTTGAACTAACAAATTCAGTAAAGTATCAAGATACAAAATCAATACATAGGGGGATCCCTGGGTAGCGCAGCGGTTTGGCGCCTGCCTTTGGCCCAGGGCGTGATCCTGGAGACCCGGGATTGAATCCCACGTCGGGCTCTCGGTGCATGGAGCCTGCTTCTCCCTCTGCCTGTGTCTCTGCCTCTCTCTCTCTCTCTCTCTCTCTGTATGACTATTATAAATAAATAAAAAAATTAAAAAAAAGAAATCAGTCAAGGAACTCACAAAATAAGAAGATATAAAATATAACATATACTTAAACATGAGGAGTAAAGAATGGATTCAAGCTTAAATGACCAATATAGATGCCTATATGCAGAAGATGTTATAGATGTTATATACAAACCTAATGGTAACAATATATCAAAAACCACTAATAAACATGTAAAGAATAAGGATAAATAATTCAACTATATCACTAAAGAAAATCGACAAAACAAGAAAGACAAGAAAGCATCAGAGAAGATCTATAGAAACAAACACAAAACAAATAGCAAAATGGCAATAAATTTGCATCTATCAATACTTAGTTTAAATGTAAATATAATAGGGATCCTTGGGTGGCTCAGCAGTTAAAGCGTCTGCCTTCAGCCCAGGGTATGATCCTGGAGTCCCAGGATAGAGTCCCATGTCAGACTCCGTGCATGGAGCCTGTTTCTCCCTCTGCCTGTGTCTCCACCTCTCTCTCTCTCTCTCTCTCTCTCTCTCTCTCTCTCTCTCATAAATAAATAAATAAATAAATAAATAAATAAATAGACTAAATGCTCCATTCAAAAGATATAGGGTGACAGAATAGATAACAGCAACAACAACAAAAACACAAGACCCATCTATATGCTACCTAAAGGAGATTCATTTCAGACCTAAAAGCACCTGCAGATTGAGGATGAGATGGAGAGACATCTATCATGCTAATGGGTGTTAAAAGAAAGCCATAGTAGCAATACTTATATAAATCAAAACAGATTTTAAGATAAAGAGTACAACAAGCTACAAAGAAGGACACTATATGATAAAAAAGTGGGCAATCCAACAAAATATAACAATGTAAATATATATGCAGTTAACATAGGAACACTCAAATACATAAAAGAGTTAATAACATACATAAAGAAACTAGTTGATAATAATATAATAATAGGGGAATTTAACATCACACATATCAATGGACAGATCACACAAACAGAAAATCAACAGGAAAACAATGGCTTTGAAAGACAAATTGGTAGATGGATTTGACAGATATATTCAGAACATTCCATCCTAAAACAGAAGAATACACATTCTTTTCATGTACACACAGAACATTCTCCAGAATAGGTCACATAGTAGCCCACAAAACAAAACTCAAAAAATTCAAAGAGATATTAGTAATACCATGCATGTTTTCTGATCACAATGCTATAAAACTAGAAATCAACCACAAGAAAAAATCTGAAAAGAGCACATATACATGCTACTAAGTAACATGCTACTAAATAATGAATGGGTCAAGTAGGAATTAAAAGAAGAAGTAAAAAATCACACAGACCAAAAGACACATGAAAAGATGCTCAGCTTCACTCATCATCAGGGAAATGAAATTAAAGCCACAATGAGATATCACTTCACATCTATCAGAATGGCTAAAGTCAACAACACAAGAAAGAACAGGTGTAATCAAGAATGTAAAGAACACCTCTTACACTGTTTGTGGAAATTAAAACTGGTGCAACCACTCTGGAAAAGAGTATATAGATTCCTCAAAAAGTTAAAAATAGAACTACCCCACAACCCAGCAATTACACTACTAGGTATTTATCCAAATGACACAAACATAATGATATGAAGGTGTACCTGTGCTCTAATGTTTATAGCAGCAATGTCTACAATAGCCATAATGGAATATTACTCAGCCATCAAAAGGAATGAAATTTTGCCATTTGCAATGATGTGGTTGGAACTAGTGGGTATTGTGCAAAGCAAAATAAGTCAGAGAAAAAAGCACATGATTTAACTCATATGAGAAACTTAAAAAAAAAACAGATGAATATGGGGAAGGGAAAGAAAAATAAAATAAAATAAAATGAAAATATATAGAGATGTAAACCATGAGATGCTGAACTCTAGGAAACAAACTGAGGATTGCTGGAGGGGAAGTGGGGGGAGAGATAATTGGGTGATGGGTATTAAGGACAGTACTTTATGTAATGACCACTGGGTGTTATATGCAACTGACGAATCACTAAATTCTACCTCTGAAACTAATAATAGAGTATACATTAATTAAATTGAATTTAAATAAAAAATTTGAAAGAAAGTTAAAAATATAACTACCCTATGATCCAGCAATTGTACCAATAGGTATTTACCCAAAGAATACAAAATATACTAATTCAAAGGGATACATGCATCCTGATGATTATAGCAGTATTACCTACAACAGCCAAGTTATGGAAAGAGCCCAAATGACCAACAACTAATAATGAATAAAGATGTGATATATGTGAGATTTATATATATATATATATATATATATATATATATATATATATATATTGCTTAGCATAATACTCCAGTTCCATCCACGTTATTGCAAATGAAAAGATTTCATATACATATGAAATCTTATATATATATGAGATTAACATATATATGCATATATATATGTATGATAGAATATTACTCAGCTATAAAAAGAATGAAATATTGGCAATAAAATGGATGGAACTAGAGTATTATGCTAAACAAAATAAATCAGTTAAAATAAGACAAATGCCATATGATTTCACTCATATATGGAATTTAAGAAACAAAACATCCATAGTGGGGAGAAAGATAGAAACAAACCCAGAAACAGACTGCTAACTATAGAGAACAAACTGATGGTTACCAGAGGGGAAGTATGTGAGGAAATGTGTTAAATAGGTGATGGGTATTAAGAAGTGAACTTGTGATGAACACCGGGTGTTGTACAAAAGCATTGAATCACCTGATACTAATATTACACTGTATGTTAACTAACTGTAATCTAAATACCCCCAAGATACAGATGTAATGAAACGCCGGGACACCTGCACCCCGATGTTTATAGCAGCAATGTCCACAATAGCCAAACTGTGGAAGGAGCCTCGGTGTCCATCGAAAGATGAATGGATAAAGAAGATGTGGTCTATGTATACAATGGAATATTACTCAGCCATTAGAAATGACAAATACCCACCATTTGCTTCGACGTGGATGGAACTGGAGGGTATTATGCTGAGTGAAGTAAGTCAATCGGAGAAGGACAAACATTATATGGTCTAATTCATTTGGGGAATATAAAATATAGTGAAAGGCAATAAAGGGGAAATGAGAAAAATGAGTGGGAAATATCAGAAAGGGAGACAGAACATGAGAGACTCCTAACTCTGGGAAAGGAACTAGGGGTGGTGGAAGGGGAGGTAGGCCGGGGGGGCGGTGGGGGGGTGATTGGGTGATGGGCACTGAGGGGGGCACATGATGGGATGAGCACTGGGTGTTATTCTATATGTTGGCAAATTGAACACCAATAAAAAATAAATTTATAAAAAAATCGAAAATAAAATAAAATAAGATAGGATAAAAAAAGAAAAGGAATATGGAAGCAAATGAAAACGAAAACACAACATTCCAATACTGGTTGGATGCAGCAAAACTGTTCTAAGAGGGAAGTCCATAGAATATGTGCTTACCTCAAGACGCAAGAAAAATATCAATTTAACCTTACACCTAAAGGAACTAGAAAAAGAACAACAAAGGAAGCGTAAAGTCAGAAGGAGGAAGTAAATAAATATTAGAGCAGAAATAAATTATATAAAAACTGAGGAAACAATAAAACAGATCAATGAAATGAGGAACTGATTTCTTTGAAAAAAATCAATAAATTGGATAAACCTCTACTCAGACCCATGAAGAAAAAAAATAAATAAAAATAAATAAAATCAATAATATCAAATAAATAAAATATCAAATAAATAAATATCAAATAAATAAAATCACAAATGAGAGATGAGAAATAACAACCAACACCACAGAAATACAAATGACTATAAGATTATGAAAAACTATATGGCAAAAGTTGAACAAATTGGAAGAAATGGATAAATTCCTAGAAACATATAAACTACCAATACTGAAACAGGAAAAAAATAGAAAACTTGAACAGACTGGTAACCAGCAAAGAAATTGAATCAGTAATCACAAAACTCCCAGCAAACAAAAGTTCAGGACCAGATGGCTTTACAGGCAAATTCTTCCAAACATTTAAAGACTTATTACCAATTCTTTTCAAACTATTCCAAAAATAGAAAAGGAATTAAAACTTCCAAATTCATCCTATGAGGCCATCATTACCCTAATACCAAAACCAGATAAAGATACTACTAAAAAATAGAACTACACACCATTATAGAGGCAATGAACATAGAGGCAATTCTCAACAAAACACTAGCAAACTGAAGCCAACAATACATTTAAATAATAATTCGCCACAATAAAGTGAAATTTATTCCTGGGTTACAAGCATTGTTCAATATTCACATATCAAGCAATGTGACACATAACCTCAATAAGAGAGAGGGTAAGAACCATATGACTATTTCAATAGACACACAAAAAAGCATTTGACAAGTACAACATCCATTCATGATAAAAACTCTCAACAAAGGAGGTTAGAGGAAATATGTCTCAAAATAATAATAATAATAATAATAATAATAATGAAAAAACAACAGGGAACATCATCTGATGAGAGATTTTCCCCTAAGGTCAGGAAGAAGACAATGATATCCACTCTCACAGCTTATATTCAACATAGTACTGGAAGTCCTAGCTACAAAAATCAGACAACAGAAAGAAACAAAATTCATCCAAATTGGAAAGGAAGAAGTAAAACTTTCACTATTTGCACATGATATGATAATATATATAGAAAACCTGAAAGACTCCATCAAAACCTGGTAGAACTGATCATTTTGGTAAAGATGCAAGACAGAAGATCAACATACAGAAATCTGTTGCATTTCTTTTTTGTTGTTGTTGCACTTCTCTACATCAAAAACGCAGCAGCAGAAAGAGAAATTAAGAAAACAATCTCATTTACAATTGCACAAAAATAGTAAGATACTTAGTAATAAACCTAACCAGGAGGTGAAAGAACTGTATTCTGAAAACTATAAAACACTGATGAAAGAAATTGAACAGGATACAAAGAAATGGAAAGACATTCCATTCTGATGTATTGAAAAAACAAATATTGGTAAAATGTCTATACTACACAAAGCAATCCACACTTCTAATGCATTCCCTATCAAAATATTAACAACATTTATCACAAAACTAGAACAATCCTAAAATTTATTTATCTTTTATTTTTTTAATTGAAGTTTGATTTGTCAGCATATAATATAACATCCTGTGCTCATCCCATCAAGTGCCCCCCCTCAGTGCCCGTCACCCAGTCACCCCATCCCCCTGCCCGCCTCCCCTTCTACTACCATTTGTTCATTTCCCACAGTTAGGAGTCTCTCGTGGTTTGTCACTCTCTGTAATTTTTCCCACCCATTTTTCCCTCCTCTCCCTTATAATCCCTTTCATTTCTTATATTCCCCATATGAGTGAAACCATATGATGATTGTCTTTCTCCAATTGATATACCTTACTCAGCATAATACCCTCCAGTTCCATCCACGTTGAAGCAAATGGTGGGTATTCATCATTTCTAATGAATGAGTAATATTCTATTGTGTGTGTGTATATATATATATATATATATATATATATATATATATATATATATATACCATATCTTCTTTATCCATTCATCTGTCAAAGGACATCGAGGCCCTGTCCACATTTGGCTACTATGGGCACTGCTGCTATAAACATTGGAGTGCAGATGTCCTGACATTTCACTACATTCATATTTTTGGGGTAAATACCCAGTACTGCAATTTCTAGGCAATAGGGTATATCTATTTTTAACTCTTTGAGGAACTTCCACAGTTTTCCAGAGTGGCTGTACCTGTGTGCATTCCCACAAACAGTGCAAAAGGGTTTCCCTTTCTCCACATCTTATCCAAAATTGCTCTTTCCTGTCTTGTTAATTTTCCCCATTCTCACTGGTGTCAGGTGGTATCTAATTGTGGTTTTGATTTGTATTTCCCTGATGTCAAGCGATGCAGAGCATTTTCTCATGTGCTTATTGGCCAAGTCTATGTCTTCCTCTGTGAGATTTCTGTTCATGTCTTTTGACCATTTCATGATTGGATTGTTGTTTCTTTGCTGTTGAGTTTAATAAGTTCTTTATAGATCTTGGAAACTAGCCCTTTCTCTGATAGGTCATTTGTAAATATCTTCTCCCATTCTGTACGTTGTCTTTTAGTTTTGTTGACTGTTTCTTTTGCTGTGCAGAAGCATTTTATCTTAAGTCTCAACAGTTCATCTTTGCTTTGTTTCCTTTGCCTTCATAGATGTATCCTGCAAGAAGTTGCTATGGCCAAGGTCAAAAAGGGTGTTGCCTGTGTTCTCCTCTAGGATTTTGATGGATTCTTGTCTCACATTTAGATATTTCATCCATTTTGAGTTTATCTTTGTGTATGGTGTAAGAGAATGGTCTACTTTCATTTTTCTGCACGTGGCTGTCTAATTTTCCCAGCACAATTTATTGAAGAGACTGTCCCTTTGCCAGTGGATAGTCTTTCCTCCTTTATCGAAAGTTAGTTGACCATAGAGATGAGGGCCCATTTCTGGGATCTCTATTCTGTTCCATTGATCTATGTGTCTCTTTTTTGTGCCAGTATCACACTGCCTTGATGATCACAGCTTTCTAATACAACTTGAAATCTGGCATTGTGATATCCCCAGCTATGGTTTTCTTTTTCAATATTCCCCTGGCTATTCGGGGTCTTTTCTGATTCCACAAAAATCTTAAAATAATTTGTTCCAACTCTCTGAAGAAAGTCCATGGTATTTTGATAGGGATTGCATTAAATGTGTAAATTGCCCTGGGTAAATTTGACATTTTCACAATATTAATTCTTCCAATGCATGAGCATGGAATATTTTTCCATCTCTTTGTGTCTTCCTCACTTTATTTCAGAAGTGTTTTGTACTTTTTAGGGTATAGATCCTTTACTTCTTTGGTTAGGTTTATTCCTAGGTATCTTATGCTTTTGGGTGCAATTGTAAATGGGATTGACTCCTTAATTTCTCTTTCTTCAGTCTCATTGTTAGTGTATAGAAATGCCACTGATTTCTGGGCATTGATTTTCTATCCTGACACACTGCGAATTGCTGTCTGAATTCTAGCAATCTTGGGGTAGAGTCTTTTGGGTTTTCTATGTACAGTATCATATCATCTGCGAAGAGGGAGAGTTTGACTTTGTCTTTGCCAATTTGAATGCCTTTTATTTCTTTTTGTTGGCTGATTGCTGAGTCTAGGACTTCCAGTAGTATGTTGAATAGCAGTGGTGAGAATGGACATCCCTGTAGTGTTCCTGATCTTAAGGGAAAGGCTCTCAGTGCTTCCCCATTGAGAATGATATTTGCTGTGGGCTTTTCGTAGATGGCTTTTGAGATGTTGAGGAATGTTCCCTCTCTCCCTACACTCTGAAGAGTTTTGATCAGGAATGGATGCTGTATGCTTTCCTGCATCTACTGAGAGGATCATATGGTTCTTTTTTTAATAATAAATTTATTTTTTATTGGTGCTCAATGCCAACATACAGAATACCACCCAGTGCTCATCCCGTCAAGTGCCCCCCTCAGTGCCCGCCACACAATCACCCCCACGCCCCGCCCTCCTCCCCTTCCACCACCCATAGTTCGTTTCCCAGAGTTAGGAGTCTTCCATGTTCTGTCTCCCTTTCTGATATTTCCCACTCATTTTTTCTCCCTTCCCCTCTATTCCCTTTCACTATTATTTATATTCCCCAAATGAATGAGACCATATAATGATTGTCCTTCTCCAATGCCCCAAATGAATGAGACCATATAATGATTGTCCTTCTCCAATTGACTTATTTCACTCAGCATAATCCCCTCCAGTTCCATCCACGTCAAAGCAAATGGTGGGTATTTGTCGTTTCTAATTGCTGAGTAATATTCCATTGTATACATAAACCACATCTTCTTTATCCATTTATCTTTCTATGGAAACCGAGGCTCCTTCCACAGTTTGGCTATTGTTGACATTGCTGCTATAAACATCAGGGTACAGGTGTCCCGCCATTTCACTGCATCTGTACCTTTGGGGTAAAAGCCCAGCAGTGCAATTGCTGGGTCTAGAGCAGATCTATTTTTAACTCTTTGAGGAACCTCCACACAGTTTTCCAGAGTGGCTGATTCAGTTCACATTCACACCAACAGTGCAAGACGGTCCCCTTTCTCCACAGCCTCTCCAACATTTGGTGTTTCCTATCTTGTTAATTTTCCCCATTCTCACTGGTGTGAGGTGGTAGCTCTTTGTGGTTTAACTTGTATTTCCCTGATGGCAAGCGCTGCGGAGCATTTTCTCAGGTGCTTGTTGGCCACGTCTATGTCTTTCTCTGTGATATAAGGATGGCTACCCCTGCTTTCTTTTGAGGACCATTTGAATGGTAAATTGTCCTCCAACCTTTTTTTTTTAGGCTGGAGGTGTCCTTATGTCTAAAATGAGTCTCTTGTAGTCAGCAAATAGATGGGTATTGCTTTTTTATCCAGTCTGAAACCCTGCGCCTTTTGATGGGATCATTAAGCCCATTCACGTTCAGAGTTACTATTGAAAGATATGAATTTAGTGTCATCATGATACCTATTCAGTCCCTGTTTTTGTGGATTGTTCCATTGGACTTCCTCTTTCTATTACAGAATCCCTCTTAGCATTTCTTGCAGAGCTGGCTTGGTGGTCACACATTCTTTCAGTTTCTGCCTATCTTGGAAGCTCTTTATCTCTCCTTCTTTTCTGAATGAGAGCCTTGCTGGGTAAAGTATTCTTGGCTGCATGTTCTTCTCATTTAGGATCCTGAATATATCCTGCCAGCCCTTTCTGGCCTGCCAAGTCTCTGTGGAGAGGTCTGCTGTTAATCTAATATTTCTCCCCATAAAAGTTAGAGATTTTTTGTCTTTTGCTGCTTTATGGATCTTCTCCTTATCTTTGGAATTTGCAAGTTTCACTATTAAATGTCGAGGTGTTGAGCGGTTTTTGTTGATTTTAGGGGGGAATATCTCTATCTCTTGGGTCTGAATGCCTGTTTCCCTTCCCAAATTGGGAAAGTTCTCAGCTATGATTTGTTCAGGTACATATTCTGGACCTCTGTCCCTTTCGGCACCCTCAGGAACCCCAATTAAATGTAGATTTCTCCTTCCGAGGCCGTCATTAATTCCCTTAATCTATCCTCATGATCTTTTAATTGTTTTTCTCGTTTTTCCTCAGTTTCTCTCCTTGCCATCAACTTGTCTTCTATGTCACTCACTCATTCTTCTACCTCGTTAACCCTCATCGTTAGGACCTCTAGTTTGGATTGCATCTCATTTAATTGATTTTTAATTCGACCTGATTAGATCTAAATTCTGCAGTCATGAAGTCTCTTGAATCCTTAATCTTTTCTCTAGAACCACCAGTAGCTTTATGATTGTGCTTCTGAAATGGCTTTCTAAGATTGAATTGTAATACAAATTTTGTAACTCTGTGGGAGAGAGGACTGTTTCTGCTTCTTTCCTTTGAGGTGAGTTTTTCTTTCTAGTCATTTTGCTCAGTGCAGAATGCCAAAAACAAGTTGTACTGGAAATAGGAGAAAAAGAGAGAAGAGAAAAAAGAAAAGAAAAAAATGAAGAAAAAGGGGGGGAAGCAAACAGAAAAAAAAGAGGGGGAGTATCCTCTGATTCTATATACGGTAAGTCCCTCGACTTCCCCTGGAATTTTCCAGGGCTGCTTGGTCAATAACTTTGTTTTCCCCTGTCCTTCTAGCTGGTCTTTTGGGGGAGGGGCCTGCTGTGCTGATTCTCAGGTGTGTGCACCTGGGGGAGCTGTTCAGCCCTCTGCCTGGTGCAGGGCTCAGTGGGAGTTGTTTATCCTGTGAGGCCCCAGGAGGAACAACAGTGGTGGCAGACAGCTCTCCAGTCCTAGAGTCAGCTCCCACAGTATCTACCACAGCTCCCAGTCTGCAGGGGCCTGGGTACTCTTGGGGCAGGGGCCACCGATCTGCACAGCTCAGGCCGCTCAGTGGCAGGAGCATCCTTGCTGTCCTGTGTCCTCCAGCACCCTGGTCTCGGGGACTGCGCCACTGGAATCAAGCTCCCCGGTGCGCAGCCCCCTCCCCGCGGAGCCACCACCCGAGCCGCCTTGGAGCTGCTCCTGGGGCCCCGCCGGGGCATGTGCTGCAGCCCTTTAAGGAGCTCAGCGGTGGTGTGTGGCGCTCCCTCCCCTGGGGCACACTTCCTCTATTAGTGCCCCTGGGAGCCTGAGGGCATCCCTGCTCCTCCTGGGATCCTGTTCCAACTCCCTGCGAGCGCCTTTCTGTCCAGGAAGATTGGTGAAGCTCCTGCTTTCCTGACGGGTCTTTCCTGTCCTGGGGGCACTCGCCAGTGGCCTTAGCCCGGCTCCTCGTGGGGCCCCTCCCTTTTCGATGCTTTTATTTATTTATATATTTTTTTCTGTCTTCCTACCTTGATAGAAGCAGGCACTCTTCTCACTGTAGCATTCCAGCTGTTCTCTCTTATTTTTTTTAATTTTATTTATTTATTCATTAGACACACACACAGAGAAGCAGAGACCCAGGCAGAAGGAGAAGCAGGCTCCATGCGGGGAGTCCGACATGGGCCTCGATCCAGGGTCTCCAGGATCAGGCCCTGGGCTGAAAGGCAGCACCAAACCGCTGAGCCACCTGGGCTGCCCTGTTCTCTCTTTAAATCTCAGACCAAATTTGTAGGTTTTCAGGATGATTTGAAAGTTATCTAGGGAGGAGGGGCAAGATGGCGGAAGAGTAGGGTCCCCAAATCACCTGTCCCCAACAAATTACCTAGATAACCTTCAAATCATCCTGAAAATCTATGAATTCGGCCTGAGATTTAAAGAGAGAACAGCTAGAATGCTACAGTGAGAAGAGTTCACGCTTCTATCAAGGTAGGAAGACGGGGAAACCGAAATAAAGAAACAAAAGGCCTCCAAGGAGGAGGGGCCCCGCGAGGAGCCAGGCTAAGGCCAGGACTAGTGTCCCCAGGACAGGAGAGCCCCGTCCCGGAGGAGCAGGAGCTGCACCAACCTTCCCAGGCGGAAAGGCGCCCGCAGGGAGTTAGAGCAGGACCCAGGAGGGCGGGGATGCCCTCAGGCTCCCTGGGACACTAACAGACACCTGCACGTCCAGGAGAGTGCGCCGAGCTCCCTAAGGGCTGCAGCGTGCACACATTGACCCCGGAGCAGCTCGGAGGGACTCCGGCGGCAGCTCCGTGGAGGGGGCTGAGCAGCTCCGGGAGCAGCTCGGCGGCAGCTCGGGCAGAGGAAGAAGCTCCGCGCAGAGGGGGCTGCTTGGCTCTGGGAGCAGATCGGAGGGGCTCGGGCGGCGGCTCCGCGGAGGGGGCTGCCCGGCTCCGTGAGCAGCTCCGAGGGGCTCAGGCGGCGGCTCCGCGGAGGGGGCTGCACGGCCGGGAGCCAAATCCAACAGCGCAGGCCCCAGAGCACAGGGTGCCGGGACTCAGCCCAGGATCCGGCCTCCCCCGGGACAGGCAGAGACTGGGAGGGCCCAGGACAGCAAGGACGCTCCTGCCCCGAGCTCAGCAGATCACCGGCTCCACCCCGGAGCCTCCAGGCCCTACAGATGGAGAGCCCCGGAGTTACTGCGGGGGCTGAATCCAGGTTTCCAGAGCTGCTGTAGCCATTGTGGCTGTTCCTCCTGGGGCCTCATGGGGTAAACAACCCCCACTCAGCCCTGCAACAGGCAGGGGGCAGAGCAGCTCCCCCAAGTGCTAACACCTAAAAATCAGCACATCAGGCCCCTCCCCCAGAAGACCAGCTAGACGGACCAGTTCCAGGGGAAGTCAAGGGACTTAAAGTATACAGAATCAGAAGATACTCCCCCGTGGTTTTTGTTTTTTTGTTTTTTTGGTTTTTTTTCTTTCTTTTTGATTTCTCATTGCTTCCCCCACCCCCATTTTTTTCACCTTTCTTTCTTTTTCTTTCTCTTTTTCTTCTCTTTTTCCCTTTTTTTTCTTCTTTCTCTTTTTTTTCTCTTTTCTTTCCTTCTCTCTCTCTCTTTTTCTCCTTTTCCCAATACAACTAGTTTTTGGCCACTCTTCACAAAGAAAAATGACTAGAAGGAAAACATCACCTCAAAAGAAAGAATCAGAAACAGTCCTCTGTCCTACAGAGTTACAAAATCTGGATTACAATTCAATGTCAAAAAGCCAATTCAGAAGCACTATTATACAGATACTGGTGGCTCTAGAAAAAAGCATAAAGGACTCAAGAGACTTCATGACTGCAGAATATAGATCCAATCAGGCAGAAATTAAAAATCAATTAAATGAGATGCAATCCAAGCTAGAAGTCCTAACGACGAGGCTTAACGAGGTGGAAGAAAGAGTGAGTGACACAGAAGACAAGTTGATGGCAAAGACGGAAACTGAGGAAAAAAGACACAAACAAATAAAAGACCATGAAGATAGATTAAGGGAAATAAACGACAGCCTGAGGAAGAAAACCCTATGTTTAATCGGGGTTCCCAAGGGCGCCGAAAGGGACAGAGGGCCAGAATATGTATTTGAACAAATCCTAGCTGAGAACTTTCCTAATCTGGGAAGGGAAACAGGCATTCAGATCCAGGAAATAGAGAGATCCGCCCCTAAAATCAATAAAAACCATTCAACACCTCAACGCTTGCAAACTCCAAAGATAAAGAGCTTCCAAACTCCAAAGATAAAGAGAAGATCCTTAAAGCAGCAAGAGACAAAAAGTCCCTGACTTTTATGGGGAGGAGTATTAGGGTAACAGCAGACGTCTCCACAGAGACCTGGCAGGCCAGAAAGGGTTGGCAGGATATATTCAGAGTCCTAAATGAGAAGAACATGCAACCAAGAATACTTTATCCAGCAAGGCTCTCATTCAAAATGGAAGGAGAGATAAAGAGCTTCCAAGACAGACAGGAACTGAAAGAATATGTGACCTCCAAACCAGCTCTTCAAGAAATTTTAAGGGAGACGCTTAAAATTCCCCTTTAAGAAGAAGTTCAGTGGAACAATCCACAAAAACAAGGACTGAATAGGTATCATGATGACACTAAACTCATATCTGTCAATAGTAACTCTGAATGTGAATGGGCTTAATGACCCCATCAAAAGGTGCAGGGTTTCAGACTGTATAAAAAAGCAGGACCCATCTATTTGTTGTCTACAAAAGACTCATTTTAGACAGAAGGACACCTATAGTCTGAAAACAAAAGGTTGGAGAACCATTTACCATTCAAATGTTCCGCAAAATAAAGCAGGTGTAGCCATCCTTATATCAGATAAACTAAACTTTACTCCGAAGACTGTAGTGAGAGATGAAGACGGACACTATATCATACTAAAAGGGTCTATCCAACAAGAGGACTTAACAATCCTCAATATATATGCCCCGATTGTGGGAGCTGCCATATAGATCAATCAATTAATAACCAAAGTGAAGACATACTTAGATAATAATACACTTATACTTGGTGACTTCAATCTAGATCTTTCTACCCTCGATAGGTCTTCCTAGCACAACATCTCCAAAGAAACGAGAGCTATAAATGATACACTGGACCAGATGGATTTCATAGATATCTACAGAACTTTACATCAAAACTCAGCTGAATACATATTCTTCTCAAGTGCACATGGAACTTTCTCCAGCAGAGACCACATACTACGTCACAAATTGGGTATTAACTGATACCAAAAGATCAGGATAGTCCCCTGCATATTCTCAAACCATCATGCCTTGAAATTAGAACTAAATCAAAACAAGAAGTTTGGAAGGACCTCAATCACGTAGTGGTTAAGGACCATCCTGCTAAAAGACGAAAGGGTGAACCAGGAAATTAAGGAAGAATTAAAAAGATTCATGGAAACTAATGAGAATGAAGATACAACCATTCAAAATCTTTGGGTTGCAGCAAAAGCAGTCCTGAGGGGGAAATACATCGCAATACAAGCATCCATTCAAAAACTGGAAAGAACTCAAATACAGAGCTAACCTTACACCTAAAGGAGCTAGAGAAAAAACAGCAAATGGACCCCACGCCCAGCAGAATAAGAGAGTTAATTAAAATTCGAGCAGAACTCCATGAAATCGAGACCAAAAGAACTGTGGAACAGATCAACAGAAACAGGAGTTGGTTCTTTGAAAGAATTAATAAGATACATAAACCATAAGCCAACCTTATTAAAAAGAAGAGAGAGAAGACTCAAATTAATAAAATCAGTAATGAGAAAGGGGAGATCACTACCAACAACAAGGAAATACATTGTTTTAAAAACATATTATGAACAGCTCTATGCCAATAAATTAGGCAATCTAGAAGAAATGGACGCATTCCTGGAAAGCCACAAACTACCAAAACTGGAGCAGGAAGAAATAGAAAACCTGAACAGGCCAATAACCAGGGAGGAAATTGAAGCAATCATCAAAAACCTCCCATGACACAAGAGTCCTGAGCCAGATGGCTTCCCAGGGGAATTCTATCAAAGGTTTAAAGAAGAAATTATACCTATTCTACTAAAGCTGTTTGGAAAAAAAAAATAATAAAAAATAAAAAAAAATAAAAAAAAAATAAAGCTGTTTGGAAAGATAGAGATGGAGATGGAGTACTTCCAAATTCGTTCTGTGAGGCCAGCATCACCTTAATTCCAATTCCAGACAAAGACCCCACCAAAAAGGAGAATTACAGACCAATATCCCTGATGAACATGGATGCAAAAATTCTCAACAAGATACTAACCAATAGGATCCAACAATACATTAAGAAAATTATTCACCATGACCAAGTAGGATATATTCCCGGGACACAAGGCTGGTTCAACACTCATAAAACCATCAATGTGATTCATCATATCAGCAAGAGAAAAACCAAGAACCATATGATACTCTCATTAGATGCAGAGAAAGCATTTGACAAAATACAGCATCCATTCCTGATCAAAACACTTCAGAGTGTTGGGATAGAGGGAACTTTCCTCGACATATTAAAAGCCATCTATGAAAAGCCCACAGCAAATATCATTCTCAATGGGGAAGCACTGGGAGCCTTTCCTTTAATATCAGGAACACTACAGGGATGTCCACTCTCACCACTGCTATTCAACATAGTATTGGAAGTCCTAGCCTCAGCAATCAGACAAGAAAAAGACATTAAAGGCATTCAAATTGGCAAAGAAGAAGTCAAACCCTCCCTCTTCACCGATGACATGATACTATACATAGAAAACCCAAAAGCATCCACCCCAAGATTGCTAGAACTCATACAGCAATTTGGTAGCGTGGCAGGATACAAAATCAGTGCCCAGAAATCAATGGCATTTCTATACACTAACAATGAGACTGAAGAAAGAGAAATTAAGGAGTCAATCCCATTTACAATTGCACCCAAAAGCATAAGATACCTAGGAATAAACCTAACCAAAGAGGTAAAGGATCTATACCCTAAAAACTACAGGACACTTCTGAAAGAAACTGAGGAAGACACAAAGAGATGGAAAAATATTCCATGCTCATGGATTGGCAGAATTAATATTGTGAAAATGTCAATGTTTCCCAGGGCAATTTACACGTTTAATGCAATCCAAAATACCATGGACTTTCTTCAGAGAGTTAGAACAAATTATTTTAAGATTTGTGTGGAATCAGAAAAGACCCCGAATAGCCAGGGGAATTTTAAAAAAGAAAACCGTATCTGGGGGCATCCTACAGAATGGGAGAAGATATTTGCAAATGACATATCAGATAAAGGGCTAGTTTCCAAGATCTATAAAGAACTTATTAAACTCAACAGCAAAGAAACAAACAATCCAATCATGAAATGGGCAAAAGACATGAAGAGAAATCTCACAGAGGAAGACATGGACATGGCCAACATGCACATGAGAAAATGCTCTGCATCACTTGCCATCAGGGAAGTACAAATCAAAACCACAATGAGATACCACCTCACACCAGTGAGAATGGGGAAAATTAATAAGGCAGGAAACAACAAATGTTGGAGAGGATGCGGAGAAAAGGGAACCCTCTTACACTGTTGGTGGGAATGTGAACTGGTGCAGCCACTCTGGAAAACTGTGTGGAGGTTCCTCAAAGAGTTAAAAATAGACCTGCCCTACGACCCATCAATTGCACTGTTGGGGATTTACCCCAAAGATTCAGATGCAATGAAATGCCAGGACACCTACACCCCAATGTTTCTAGCAGCAATGTCCAGAATAGCCAAACTGTGAAAGGAGCCTCGGTGTCCATTGAAAGATGAATGGATAAAGAGGATGTGGTTTATGTGTACAATGGAATATTACTCAGCCATTAGAAACGACAAATACCCACCATTTGCTTCAACGTGGATGGAACTGGAGGGTATTATGCTGAGTGAAGTAAGTCAATCAGAGAAGGACAAACAGTGTATGTTCTCATTCATTTGGGGAATATAAACAATAGTGAAAGGGAATATAAGGGAAGGGAGAAATAATGTGTGGGAAATATCAGGACTGAAGACAGAACATAAAGACTCCTAAGTCTGGGAAATGAACTAGGGGTGGTGGAAGGGGAGGAAGGTGGGCGGGGGGGGGGGGTGAATGGGTGACAGGCACTGATGGGACACTTGACGGGATGAGCACTGGGTGTTATTCTGTATGTTGGTAATTTGAACACCAATAAAAATTAATTTATTAAGTAAGTAAGTAAATAAAAATCTTAAAAAACCCAAAATAGGGCCGCCCCGGTGGCCCAGCGGTTTGGAGCTGCCTTTGACCCTGGAGACCTGGGATTGGGTCCTGCATTGGGCTCCCTGCATGGAGCCTGCTTTTCCCTTTGCTTGTTTCTCTGCCTCTCTCTATCATGAATAAATAAGTAAATCTTAAAAAAAAAGTTATCTAGGCAAGTTGGTGGGGACAGGTGACTTGGGGTCCCTACTCGTTCGCCTTCTTGCCCCCTCCCCAATCTTGCCATTTCCAATGACATTGATGAAGCTAGGGAATATTATGCTACATGAAATAAGTCAGTCAGAGAAAGACAAATACCATGTGATTTCACTCATGCATGCAACTTAAGAAACAAAACAAACAGGAGGAGGAGGAGGAGGAGGAGGAGGAGGAGGAGGAGAGAGAAACAAAAAAAATAGACTTTAAATTATGGAGAACAAACTGATGGTCACCAGAGGGGAGTTATGTGGAGGTATATGTTAAATAGATGATGAGGATTAAAGAGTACACTTCTTGTGATGAGCACAGGTATGGAAATGTTGAGTCATTGTATTGTACATCTGAAACTAATATAACACTGTATGTTAACTAACTGGAATTAAAAATTTTTTAAATATTGCATAGTTCTAGCAAGTGACAGAAGGAAAATTTGTACCCAGATCTTCCAACTCTAATTTCAAATGCAAAAGGCTTCTTACTATATTTAATCTTTTGTGGCTTGGTACCTTGAAAGCTCACCAGTGCCCTGGGTTCCTGGAACAGCCAGAAGAGTGCCTATGACATAACATTATTGAAATATTATTCAATACAACATATATTGCATATTAACCATTTCTTATGCTGAAAGCCTCTGAAATATTTTAATATTTAAAAGCTATTTCTTATGAAGTTTACTGGTCACAGAAGTATAGCTGCTACTGAGCTGGATCAGAGCAATTGTAGAAAAGAAATACATAACTTCCTGAAGAAGGAAGTAAAAGCAAATAGTGTGTTAGTTGAAATAAGAAGAACTAAGACAGGAGAATCTAATCTCCTCAAAGACCATTCCACTCTCTCTTTTTCTCCCTCTCCAATCTTCCTCCCAAAGCATTTTGAATTATCTCTTGAAAATATTTGGAACTAATGAGTCTTAAGTTGATATCATGGCTTCAGTTCTGCAGCTACCCCTTGGAATTGTCCTGATTATTGATTCCTTTCTAATTTTAGTCTAATGATTGAGTAGGAGGAAAGGAAATAAGATACATTCTTTACCGCTCATTTTTCAAAGCAATTGAATTGGAGAGAATGACGAATGATCAAACTCAGTATTATTAACTTAATGAGATGCTCAAGTTATGTTTATTGCTATTAAAGTTATGATGGGCACTATGTTTTCGATTTACTGTAAGTAGGATAAAACAGCCACATTTCCTCATAGCTAATGATGAAGAGACTCTGGAGGTGGAGCACGTGGGGCAGAGAGAAAAAGAGAGAAGGGAGAGGAAGGAAAGGGTGGGGGGAAATGGGAGAAGAGAGCAAAAGAAACAGATAAGAAGCTTCACCAATGAGTCATGGAAGTGGCCATAGTTTCTGGAGAAACTACTTTTATAACAGCTCCCCAGCTATCACTAGTGGCCAGAGAACACACAGTTACTGCACAGTTACTCTTACAGAGACTTTCTCCAGTAATGTACAAGGCAGTTTCCTCATATGAATTTCAACTGATCTTTCTTTAGACCCTCTTATAGAAAGAAAAAAATAGTAAGTACGTAACCCACAATTTCTTTGTCCTTCTAGGAGACTGAACTTTAGAAGTGTTTTTTATTAAATGGAAGATTAAATCCAGTATAAATTATGGTTACATTTTCCACTACTTTTAGTTCATCTGGAAAATGGACTGTATGTAGAGCAGGATGTTTTACATGTGCTGTGTTAATCTTTCCTGATGAAGTGAGTAGTGGTAAAAGGTAGCAGGAAAATGAACCCCAGTTCAAAACCTAAGAATAATGGGTCTTGAAATAAAATTATGTGTCTATTATGTTTGAAATCCTAAAGGATAAATGGATAATAAAAGTCAACAGATTGTTACTTTCCTATAAACATTTTGTCTAAAACTTCAACATTTGATGTGGGAGCAAGGGACAAGACTTGAGGCTGCTTAATCATGCATAGCTTTGAAATGAAATACAAAATTTTGAATACCTCAGTTGTACTTACCTCTGGTCATGAACATTTTTGCTGTGACATGCATCATTTTGGGAATGCATTTAAGAATTGCATTGCTTTAGGAATTTTATTTTGGAGGACAGGCTGACAAGCATGTTCTTATTGCTTGAGGAAAATCCCATTTTTACAAACCACAGAAAATATGCTACTCCTTTTTCTTATTTCTTTGCTAAGTATTACAACGTGTAAACCATTCAAGAGGACATGAACAAGTGAGTGTAATTGGAGGTTGAAGAAGCAGGAAAGCAAGTCTTTATCTCTTTTTTGATATAATTTCTGTCTGTAATTAATTTAATATAAATGAAAATGGGAAGATTTGGATTTTTAATTTCCTCAGATTTCTTTCAGGTGAATCTTTTTCATTTTGAGAATCAGTAAAAATTCCTAACCATTTTCCTTTCTAATCATTGAAAGAGCTCACATCTTATGTTTCTCCCTAGGATTTATGTGACTTCTTTAGCTGATGTACTTGACATAGGGAATTGAAAAGTGAGATATATAAGTCATAACAATTCAAATCTGGGTTATGTAGGTAACCATGTGCCCCAGTTGATTTAAAGCATCCAGTTGATTTAAAGCATGTATGTGAAAGCACTTAGGCAACTTTACTGGACAACGTAAATGTAAGTAACTATATTTTATTATTTTATTATATTTTATTATTTATATTTCATGCCTATTATTTTCTACTTTTTAAAATATTTTGTTCATTTATTAATTAATTTACTTACTTATTTTAGAGAGAGAAAGAACATGAGCAGGAGGTTGGGTAGAGGGAGAAGGAAAGAATCTCCAGCAGAATCTCACTGAATATGGAGCCCCACAGAGGGCTCATTCTTATGACCCTGAGATTATGGTCTGAGCTGAAATGGAGTCAGATGCTTAAACAACTGAGCACCCAGGCAACCCTTATTTTCCACTCTTAATTTTTTAAAAGATTTTTATTTATTTATTCATGAAAGACCCAGAGACAGAGAGAGAGGCAGAGACACAGGCAGAGGGAGAAGCAGGTTCCATGGAAGGAGCCCAATGTGGGACTCGATCCTGGGACTCCAGGATCATGCCCTAGGCCAAAGGCAGGCATTAAACCACTGAGCCACCCAGGGATCCCCTATTTTCCATTCTTAAAGTAAAATGTGATGGCTTTATACAGTATATATTTGGATCTGTTCTCTTTAAAGCTAATTCTAAAAACAATTGTACAGTTCTAAGTGTAGAATCCAAGAAAACAACTTGATATTCTTATGGTCAGTGAAATATGTTCTTTCTCATTTTTCTAGGCCCCAACAAAAATCATACATAGTAGTTAACTTTTGATATGTGTATTTTCTTTGAGAATCTCTATTATGAAAAAAAAATGCTAGAAGGGAAAGGGAAGGGTAGTTGTCTAACTAGGTGTCCCTGTATCTCTCTCATAACACATCTCCCAGGACACAGATTGAGATTTAACACCTTCACAAATAATAAGGTGGCTCAGCCACATGTAGATCATTGAGAATTTAATATTTTCTTCTTGACTTGGCTACTTCTGGGCAGCTCTGTCCTACATGGGTTTTGAGCTTTTTAAAACATTTCCAGTGGTTTTGGCTCAGTAGATATGGGCAGATGTTTCTGTCTTCAAACATGGTGTTGGTTTGGCAGATTTTGGAAAAGATGAAGTGGAGTTTGTAGTAGAACCTAAAGATTTATCTTGAAAAAGTGCTTTAAGTGCAATACAAGTGAACTGTATTTAATAATACAAAGGTGAGAAAGAGGAAGTGAATGAAGAAAGTACAACGAGCAGACTGAATGAGAAGGGAAGACTTTACTTTCTTGGTAGTAATTCATTAAGGTTAATGTCAGCAGTTTTTGCCTGCATATGTTGGTCTGCTTTTTAGGTTTTTATTTATTATTTATTTATTTTGTTATAAATTTTTGTTATAAATTGTTCCATTTTATTGTTAGTTACTGTTGTCAATCTCTTACTTTACCTATTTTACAAATTAAACTTTATCATAGGAATGTATATAAAGGAAAAAACATAGTGTATGTGTAGGTTTTGGCACTACCCATGGTTTCAGGCATCTATTGGGAATCTTGTAACATAACTGCTATGTATAAAGGGGGACCAATGCATGGTTAGTTGGACAAAAATTTTTCTCTATGAACTGATTGTTGCTTCTGGTGAGCACTACTCTCAGTGTTTTCTTCTCTCTCATCCCTCTCCTTTATCTTGTTAAATGGGGACCTCTGTATCCACCCTTTGGATAATTCTCTGGGAAAAATTTCCACTTTCCACATTTACAAAAAAAAAAAATTCAGATGATGGTTCACAAAATTCACTTCCCAATTTTCTCAACTTACAGAAGAATAACATTTGTTCGTTTCAGGTTTGGGAGCAAGGAATTGTTTTTTGGCAATCCTTTACCTAATGTGAATTCTAATTTCCCTTTTTTTAAATTTAAATTTTAGGCAGTTAACATACAGTGCATTATTGGCTTCTGGAGTAGAATTCAGTGATTCATCACTTACATGCAACAACCTGTGTTCATCAAAACAAATGCTCTCTTTAATATCCATCACCTATCTAGCCCACCCCCCACCTATCTCCCACCATCAAGTCTCAGTTTTTTCCTTATCTTTAAGTCTCTTATGATTTGTTTCCATCTCTCTTTCCCCCCTCCCATGTGTTCATGTTTTATATCTTAAATTCCATATATGAGTGAAGTCGTATAGTATTTGTCTTTCTCTGACTGACTTATTTTGCTTAGCATAATACACTCTATCACCACCCAGGTCATTGCAAATGACAAGGTATCATTCTTTTTGATGGCTGAATAATATTCCTTTTGTGTATATATACCAAATCTTCTTGATCCATTCATCAGTCAATAGACATTTGGGCTCTCTCCATAGTTTGGCTTTTGTTGATAATGCTGCTACAAACATTGTGGTGCATGTATGCTTTTGAATCTGCATTTTTGTTTCTTTTGTCCAAATACATAGTAGTACAACTTCTAGGACATAGGGTAGTTTTATTTTTATCTGTTTGGGGAACCTCAGTACTGTTTTCCAGAGTGGCTGCACCAGTTGCATTCCCAAGAAGAGTGCAAGAGGGTTCTCCTTTCTCCTCATCTTCACCAATATTTTTTGTTTCTTGTGTTGTTAATTTTAGCCATTCTTACAGGTGTGAGGTGGTATCTCATTGTAGTTTTGATTTGTATTTCCCGGATGATGAGTGATATTGAGCATTTTTTCATATGTCTGCTGACCATTTATATGTCTTCTGTGGAAAAGTGTCTATTCTTGTCTACTGCCCATTTCTTAACTGGATTATTTTGTTTTGGGGTGTTAAGTTTGATAAATTTTTATAGATTCTAGATACTAGCCCTTTATTAGATATGTAATTTTCAAATATCTTCCCCATTCTATAGGCTATCTTTTACTTTTTTTGATTGTCTTCTTCATTGTGCTTTTTATCTTGATGAGGTCCCAATAGTTAATTTTTTGCTTTTGTTTCCTTGCCTTTGGTGGTGTGTCTAGTAAGAAGTTGCTATGGCAAAAAAAAAAAAAAAGAAGAAGTTGCTATGGCTGAGGTCAAAGAGGTTGATTTTTGCCTGTGTTCTCCTCTAGGATTTTTATGGTTTCAAGTCTCACATTTAGATCTTTCAACCACTTTGAATTTATTTTTGTGTATGATGTAAGAAAGTGGTCCAGGTTCATTCTTCTATGTGTTGCTGTCCAGTTTCCCAAAAACATTTATTGAAGAGACCATCTTTTTCCTTTGGGTATTTTTTCCTGCTTTGTTGATGATTAATTGACCATATAATTGTGGGTCCATTTTTGAGCTTTTTATTCTTTTCCATTGATCTATGTATCTGTTTTTGTGCCAGTATCATGCTGTATTGACGACTAAAGCTTTATAATATAGCTTGAAGTCTGGAATTCTTTGTTCTAGCTCTGTGAAAAATGATGGTGGAACTTTGAAAGGGCTTGGATTAAATGTGTAAATTGCTTTGGGTAGTATAGATATTTCAGCAATGTTTGTTCTTCCAGTCCATGAGTATGGAATGGTTTTCCATTTCTTTGTATCCTATTCAACTTATTTTATAGAGTACAGATCTCTTGCCTCTGATTCCTAGGCATCTTATGGTTTTTGGTACAGTTGTAAATGGGATCAATTCCTTGATTTCTTTTTCTGCTGCTTTATTATTGGTGTATAGAAACACAACAGATTTCTGTATGTTGATTTTATGTCCTGTGACTTTGCTGAATTTGCATTAGTTCTAACAATTTTTTGGTAGATTTTTTTCAGGTTTTCTACATAGAGTATCATGTCATCTGCAAATAGTGACAGTTTGACTTCTTTCTTGCCAATTTGGATGACTTTTTTTTCTTTTTGTTGTCTGACTGCTCAGGCTAAGACTTTCAGTGAAAGTGGACATCCCTGTCCATAGAACATCATCTTTGAAACTTTTCTCCTTTATCTTCCTTTTTGGGCAAAAGTAACTATTTTCCTTTTTCCATCCTCAATACTTTCATTTATCACTTCTTACCAGTAATATTAGGCATGAGGTGTTGACTAAGGCACAGTGTCATATAATCATATATTTATAATTTAGAAAACTCTTCCCTGCTCAGCAAATTGTTACTCTTTCTTTTAAGGTTCAATTGATACCTGCTTACAGTTTTTTTAAAATATTTAATCACTTGTTACAGTTTGTAATTATAAATTATGTAATTTTTTTATTATCTGTCTCCATTCCCTGCCATCACCACTATAAGAACATTGAGATCAGGATCCATCTCTGTTTTTATATCCCCAGCTCCTAAAGTTTTTCCTGGCACATAGTCAGAACTAAGTAAATTTCATTAATTTATTAGTCAGAAAATTACCCCAAATATTATATTCTTCTTGAATTCTTTCCTAACCTCTATAACCACTACCTGTGTCTCTCACTCTACTGACAGAATTTAACATTCCCTCTTTTGTATATGAATGGAAATTTTCAAGCAACTTGAAGGACAACCAAACATCCAGGTTTGCCTGGGACATATCTAATTTATGCCTAATGATCTGAGATAATTATTAATAATATTCTTATTCTCAAAAGTCCCAGCTCAGAAAATAATAAATGACCACCCTCTACAGAATTGTTTTAGCACTTTCTAGAGCCAATTAGTTTGCAAGTTCTTTGAAGACAGGATCAATCCTGGTTTCTCTTTCTAGACCCAGGGCTTATTTCAGTGTCTGGCACTCAGTGACTA
Source organism: Vulpes vulpes (assembly GCF_048418805.1). Taxonomy (NCBI): domain Eukaryota; kingdom Metazoa; phylum Chordata; class Mammalia; order Carnivora; family Canidae; genus Vulpes; species Vulpes vulpes. Next base: position 47,675,324 of record NC_132796.1, read on the forward strand.
TTCTTTCCAATGAAAAACATTCCTTCCCTCTTTGCCTCAAGAAGCTTCTATTGTTTAACAAAGAAACACAAAAAACACATGACACCTACACACATACGCAGGTTTTAGGACACACTTCAAACATTTTTCTTAAAATCTTCTTAAATCTTTGAAAAGTAAATCCAAGTTTATGTTTGCTAAGTCATTTATTTCTCTTCTGCTTTAGATTATTGAGTAGGAAACTTTCATAATAAAAACTAGGTATTACAATAAGGATTTCCTATGTCATGGGATTTTTCCTGACCTTAAATTTACTATTATATACAAACATGTACTGTATGTATCATGTAATGTATTTTATACATGAACATGGTAAAGGTGCTCACATCAATGCTAATTTGGACACAGCAAAATATAAGAGAATAGAGAAAAGTATTCTATTATCCATTAACTAGGAATCTGCAGGTACCTCTCGTTTGCCAAGAAAATACACAGTTAGTCTTATAAACAGCTCTTTTTAAGTGACCCTTGAGCTTCAAATAAATGCAAGGGGAAAATCCCAATGTCCTATGTGCACTAGAAATTATTTTGAAGAGAATAAAATGTAAGTCAGATAGTAAATGTGGAACTTAGAAATAGACTTCAAAATTCAAATAAGAGATTATAGAGAAGTGAAAGTGAAATTGATGCCTACACATTTCATTAAGGGAAAAATTTTGAAGTCACAAGTGGTAGCATAATCATTATGGAAGTCATACTCTACCTAAATATCAGTTCTGAGATATCAATTATGTGTGCATATAATGTTTCCAAATGTGATATTCCTAATGTACACATGCAGTTAACCATATTATTTTTAGATAGAGCTATTAGTGGACTCTCTTCTTGTTTGTATAAATACTACTAAAGGGTAACTGGAAAACCCCAATACATTGGTTACATAATCTGGTTTTAGATTAGTGAACACTGCTGCTGTCTGAAAAGTTTGTCAGTGATCACAGGTCTACAGACTTTGCCTCACTGTCAGACTTCTTTAAAAATCAACAGTCCTTTGATGGTATCTGTTGTGCCCTTTACATATATTGAGAACTTACCATATGTTCTGTTCACTTTTTAAAGCACTTTCCTTATTCATCTTACATAATCCTTGTCCTGTGAGGTAAATATTAAGATTCTCTTTTTGTATATCAGGAAACCAAGGCTCAGGCTAAGAAAAAAACACTTTAGCCAAGTTAGAACTGAAACCTGTGGGAACCGATGTGGTAGATGAGAGGAGTTCAAAAATAAAATTGTCCATGATTCTCTATTGTAATTAACATTATTTTAAAAATGTTTTGGTTTATTGTGCAAGTTGACTTAACTTTCTCCTCTTTACGATACAATAAATGCAATTGCAATAAATAAAAGAGGCTGCAGATACAATTCATAAGTGTACATAGACCCTTTTTAAAAAATTCTGGAGCACATCTACTTGTAACCTTATACCTTCTTCAATTATTTTACAGCAATTTTATGGTTTTCTAATTTGCCTTGTAGATAGAGTCCCTGATATTTTGCAATGAGTAGTGCTGGAGATGTTGTGCTCTTCAGGAGTGGAACTCAGCTTTAGCAAGAAGGATCTGGTGTGAGATTTGGGGACATTTACCCAGCAGAAAGGATAAAAGAGAGTCCTTTCAAAGTTATATATATTCTTTCCTCTCGTTGAGATGCCATTTTTTTTTGTTTTTCTCAAAGTTATGATTGGCAGTTAAACATAGTGTGATTTATTCTGTGAAGAGAAGGAGAATAACAGCATTATTGCCACAATTGAAATTTTTATGCCTAAAATTATTAAAGAACTGGAGTCTCTCTTTTTTTTATTGGAAGATGAGTCCAATCATTTGAAGCACAAAAATAAAATGTCATACAGTCTGTAGTTTCTTACAAAGAAACCTTTGCATTCTGAAATGCTTTTCCAGAATTTTACTAAAAATGATTGTGGTGTATTTGTTTATTTGTAGGTACTGGTAACATCTGAACATACCAAATCAAACAGGCAAACTCTTGCACCATCACTACCACCACATTTTACCACAAAGGAATGTAACCGTATGTGGATACCACGCGGGCTAAAAAGAAAGAGTGAATTACACCTCAGACTGCCCACTGAACGGGATGACGGCCACAGCTGCAGTGGAGACGCCAAAAATGGAGAAGAGTGCCTCCAAGGAAGAGAAACAACAGTCTAAACAGGACAGCATGGAGCAGAGCAATGCTGATTCTGAAGAGTGGATGAACTCTGAAAGTGACCCTGAACAGATGAGCCTTAAGAGCAGCAACAATGATAATTGCTACCAACCTGGAGATGCTCAGTTGAAAAAAAAGGAGATTCCCTCTAAGCCACACCGTCAGCTCTATAGATCACCCTGCTTAGATCATCCAAGCTTCTCCCAGAGCAGCATTCTACAAGATGGGAAGCTTGACTTGGAAAAGGAATATCAAGCCAAGATGGAGTTTGCTCTAAAGCTAGGCTATGCAGAGGCACAGATTCAATCAGTATTGAACAAGCTGGGCCCAGAATCACTTATTAATGATGTGTTGGCAGAGCTTGTCAGACTTGGGAACAAAGGTGATTCGGAAGGGCAGGTCAGCTTGAGTCTGTTAGTACCTCGGGGTCCCAGCTCCAGAGAGATTGCAAGCCCTGAACTGTCTCTTGAAGATGAAATAGACAACAGTGAAAATTTGAGACCAGTTGTCATAGATGGAAGTAATGTGGCAATGAGGTAAGTGTGGTATATTTTTGCTCTTTTAAAAAAGAAAGAAATAAACTTCCTTAAACTCATAGAAATCATCTTCCTTCACAAAGTGCTATGAGAGGCCCTTGTTTGTTGTCTGTGGCTTGTGCTCTAGTAGGTGGAGAGAGACTAAAATGATCCTGCCTTGGCCCTTTCTCTCTCCCTTGAAATTGTTGGCAATTTATTTTCAGGTACTCTAAAAATCAGCTTAGACATCAGTGATGCTTCAGTAGACACAATAATTCAATCTTTGTTCTTCATGGGGTTCCTCTTCCCACATTTGCTTGCCTGGACCAATCATCCTGTGAATCCTGCTTTTGTAACATCATGTGAGGGCTCACTTGGGAGCTTGTGGTAACTCTCAATTGCCATTCTACCAAATTTGGATTCTTTTGCCTGGCTTTGTGATCTAACCTTTCTCTCCTCCCAGTAGGTTGTATTTTTCACACCTACTGCATTTGCATCAGTCTTTTTAATAGCCTCATATAAATTATGCTGGTTTCTACCCCCACTTCTTGTGCTTATGTCATTTCCCAACATAGGAGTGACTGCCTCCTTATCTTCATACCTGTAGGATGTACTGCCTCCATAAATACCATCATGACTTTTTAAATCCCATTGATTATCTCTTAGCTACAGTGCCTATGGTAGGTTGAACAATAGCCCCTAAAAGATGTCCACATTCTAATCCCTGGAATCTGTGAATATATCTTAAATGATAAAAGTGACTCTGCTGGTTTGATAGTTAAGGATTTAAGATAGGTGAGATTATCCTGGTTTATCAAGGTGGACTCACTGTAATCACACAAGGCCCTTATAAGAGAAAAGGAGGCAGCAGGATAAGAATGAGTAGTAGATGTGAAACAAGAGGTCAGATGATATAAGACTGAAACAAGAGGTCAGATGATATAAGACTGAAACAAGAGGTCAGATGATATAAGAAAGAAGCCATGAACCAAGGAATGTGGGCAACCTCCAGAAACGGAAAATGGCAAGGAAACAGATTCTTTCTTGAAGCCTACAGAAGCAACACAGCCTTGGGAGAAAATTGATTTTAGAATTCTGACCTCCTAAACCCAAAAATAAGATTATTTTAAGATACTAAATATATGGTGATTTTTCTATAGCAGCAATAATAAAGTAATACATAACCAAGAGTGCCTTCATACTTTATTTCATATTTTTTCATATAGTTTTTTATTTCATGTCAGAGATCTTCAGGAATCCCACTTCCATTTCTTTTTTGTTTTTTTTTTCAAAAGCAAAAATAAACTATAGTGACTTAATCAAAATAAAAACCTCCTTCTGTTTATAAGATGAGTTGTCATCCAGCTTTGCTTAAAATTCCCAATGTTAAAAAAAATTCCCAATGTTTGGGGCTTCTGGGTGGCTCAGTCGGTTAAGCATCTGACTCTTAGTTTTGACTCAGGTCATGATCTCATGGTTAAGCATCTGACTCTTAGTTTTGGCTCAGGTCATGATCTCAGGGTCGTGAGATCAAGCCCCACATCAGGTGAGGAGTCAGTTGAGATTCTCTACCCTTATGCCCCTCCCCCACTCTCTCTCTCTCTCAAATAAAGAAATAAATCTTTTTTTAAAATTCCCAATGATCAGGAATCTGTTTCCTACTGAGTCTATCATTGCTTGATGAACTCGTTGGAATATAAGACTGTACACAATCAGAACATAAGTAAGAAGCATTAGACTAACAAGTTTTTCATTTGATTATCCCATTGTCCTTGAAAGCAAGGGTCTTATTTTATGCCTCCCTTGTTTTCCTCACAGCACATAGTACACTATTGGATGCTCCTACAGAGGAAGTAGGGATAGCACAAGTCTTATGAATACTATTACTCTATGCAGGAGTTGCCTAGCAGGCTATCTGGAGGTACACTTTAGTATATAGTTATTTAATCCTCACAGCAACAATATTTTACAGTTGAGAAAACTAGAGTTCATCAAGGTTCAATGATTTTCTTGAGGTCATTTGATATAGTATAGTAAAATAGCAAAGTGGGAACTTGAATTTAAGTCTTTTGGTTTCAAGTGAATTAAATGAAACTAACATTTATAAATATCTGTTATGTTTTTTCTTTTTTCAAGTTTTTATTTAAATTCCAGTTAATTAACATACAGTGTTTCAGGTATAGAATTTAGTGATTCATCATTTACCTATGATACCCACTGCTCATCACAAGTGTCAGGCACTTTTGTATGCCTGATTTAATCCTCACTAAAAACCTTACAAAAAGGGAATAATTAGGCTCAGAGAGGTTGAATAACTGCCCAAGGTAAATGACAATTCTTGTATTAAAATCTGAATCTGACTCCAATGATTCTTTGACAATATAATGCAATAGTCTGTGACTATTATTAAGGATATTTGAGGAACGCCTGGGTGGTTCAGTCAGTGTCTGACTTTGGCTCAGGTTTTGATCTCAGGGTCCTGGGATTGAGTCCCACCTTGGGTTCCCCTCTCAGTGGGGAGTCAGCTTGTCCTTCTGCCCTTCCCCCAGCTCTAATGCTCTTTCTCGCTCTATCTCTCAAATAAATAAATTCAATCTTAAAAGAATATTTAGCATTCTTCCTGGTAGCAGAGAATACATTTACAGATTTCCTTTTCCAAACTTTTAAATCATGGCTGCATAGTCACAAGGTGGGTGAAAAAGGTTAGACATCTCCCCTGTTTCACTTAGGAAAACTAGAATCAGAGCAACAAGAAATTTAAATGATTTGTGCACAATAATAAAGTAATCAGAATGAGGCAGTGGCCCAGTGAAAAGCAGAAGGTGATCTCTATGTTCAAAGGGCCAATGGTAACTCTGCTCTTCTCCTAATAGGCAAAAACTAGAGTAATTTCTGAGGGTAAGAGTTATGGGATCTGCCAAACTAAACCATCCAAAACACCTTATATTGGACCAATTTCCCAAGGCCTATACTTCTTTTTTTTTTTTTTAAATTAATTTTTATTGGTGTTCAATTTACCAACATACAGAAAAACACCCAGTGCTCATCCCGTCAAGTGTCCACCTCAGTGCCCGTCACCCATTCCCCTCCAACACCCGCCCTCCTCCCCCCTTCCACCACCCCTAGTTCGTTTCCCCGAGTTAGGAGTCTTTATGTTCTGTCTCCCTTCCTGATATTTCCCAACATTTCTTCTCCCTTCCTTTATATTCCCTTTCACTATTATTTATATTCCCCAAATGAATGAGAACATACACTGCTTGTCCTTCTCCGATTGACTTATTTCACTCAGCATAATACCCTCCAGTTCCATCCACGTTGAAGCAAATGGTGGGTATTTGTCGTTTCTAATCGCTGAGTAATATTCCATTGTATACATAAACCACATTAATTTTTATTGGTGTTCAATTTACCAACATACAGAAAAACACCCAGTGCTCATCCCGTCAAGTGTCCTATACTTCTTTAAGTGTTTTTGTTTTGTTTTGTTTTGTTTTGTTTTGTTTCAAATGTAAGGATGATAAGAACCCAGGACTTGTTTGAGGACTTTGACTTCATGGTAATATAAGACCTTCCTTGTCTTTGGACTTCTGTTCGAGGATTGCTGGTTATAAAAGATACTGTAGTATGATTCCTTTGCTTTGTAAGGAATACTGAAGAGATTAATTACCAAGGTAATTGGTTTCAACATATCTAGTCTATGCCAGTAGCAAACTGTCATACTGATAGGAAGATGGACTTTTGTCTCCTGTAGGAGTTGCTTTGCAAAATTAAAGATTGCTCACCCAATTTAAATGAAGCAAAATAAAAGCAGGACTAAACCTTATTTTTAGGAGCATATTAAAGTAGTGCATAGTGGGCCACATGATTTTCTAAAATTTCCAGCTGTGTCCTTGTTAGTATCTCTTTCCTTTTCTGACTAGATTAGTTACTGATGAGTCCCATTTATCCTGCAATCACATTTCACATGGTCAAAGTTCAGTGCCATAGTCTGCTTATGACTTTGTTAGTGCTATTAATCTAAATACGGCTTCTTTTCCCCATTGGTTAGTTGTAGTTTTATCATTAGATTAGTACTTCCTAGGAGCGCCTGGTGGCTTACTGGGTTAAATGTCTGCCTTGGGCTCAGGTCATGATCCCAGGGTTCTGGGATCAAGCCCCACATGGAGCTCCCTGCTCAGTGGGAGCTGACTTCTTCCTTTGCCTCTCCCCCTGCTTATGCATGCCCTCTCTTGTTTTCTCTCTCTCTCTCTGTCAAATAAATAATAAAATCTTGTTAAAAAGGTTAAAACTTCTTAGACAAACTACATATCAATACCTACTGTTTCTCAGTGTGCTATGTGAGCCTGCATTGAAACCATGATGCTTTGTTCCTTGTCTACAACATTTGCTTAATATTTGCAGTAGTGGTATACCTGTGATTCACATACTGATATATGTTAAGATCCTAAAGGGTATGCTAATTGTGAAAACTGCCTCCTTGGGGGAAAAATCCATTTCAGAGGAGTTAAGGCTTTCAAATGTAAATGGAATCATATTCTTTAAGTCTGAGAAAAACCGAATTTTTTTAAATAAGTATTTGTTTTATTGATATACTAGGCTTAGACCTGTGTTTAACAAGCAAGCCTAATAATAGCACCATGGTTATAAGCTTGCTTTTCCAAGCCATCATTTAAACCCTAAAGAAAGGGCAGAGGGAAATGTCAGTGATCCATCTACTAGACAGAATCTAGCTTAAAACCTGGATCATAAAATGTATCTAAGCCGTTGCAGAGCAAAGTGAGATATACTGTCACCAAGACACTTGGTAACTTGCAGGTCCAGGTCTTTAGACTGCATTTTAGGTAGATTTTTAGATACGAACTTTTTTAATTGCAAAATAATATCTTGTGAATTGGGGCTAAAACAGGTCATCTTGCAAGAATCACTTTATTTGCTACTACTTTTTCATTTATTCATTCCTCAAATATTTATTGGCACTAAACTTTTCATACTGGGCCCTTATATAGGACTTCATAATTTTTTCAAAAAAACATCATAGAATTCAATGCCAAAAAAATAAATAATTTGATTAAAAGTGGGCAAAAGACCTGAACAGACATTTACCATTTACTACCTTCATAAATGTCAAAACTGAATTCTGATTTCTATTAGGCATTTGGTACAATTCATGGAATGCACTAGTGGCATTATTTTAATATATTTCAATGGAATGCTATAGGCATTTTACATTTTTTAACATGATAATTCTCAGTATGATAAAAATGTATATCAGAATAAAGATGTATCAAAATATGGGATCCCTGGGCGGCACAGGGTTTAGCACCTGCCTTCGGCCCAGGGCATGATCCTGGAGTCCCGGGATTGAGTCCTACATCAGGCTCCCTGCATGGAGACCGCTTCTCCTTCTGCCTGTGTCAATGCCTCTCTCTCTGTGTGTGTCTCTCATGAATAAATAAATAAAATCTTTTAAAAAAAGATGTATCAAAATATTAACAATGTTTGTCTCTGAGAGGTAGTAAAACATATCCTGCAAGGATTTTTCTTTATATTTTATGTATTTTCCACATTGTACATTATAAATATACATTACTCTTATAATAATTAGACATTTCATTGAATAATAATTGACATACTATATTGTATTAGTTTCATATGTACAACGTAGTGATGTGTTACTTATATACACAACAAAATGGTCACCACAATAAGCCTACCTACCATCTGTCATCCTACAAAGTCATTAAAATATGATTGACTATTATATATATAATATTATATTCCTTATGCCATACATTACATTCTCATTTTCGTAGATGGCTTTTAAGATGCTGAGGAATGTTCCCTCTATCCCTACACTCTGAAGAGTTTTGATCAGGAATGGATGCTGTATTTTGTCAAAAGCTTTCTCTGCATCTATTGAGAGAATCATATGGCTCTTGTTTTTTCTCTTGTTGATATGATCTATCATGTTGATTGCTTTACAAGTGTTGAACCAGCCTTACATCCGGGGATAAATTACACTTGGTCATGGTGAATAATCTTTTTAATGCACTGTTGGATCCTATTGGATCTATATTGTGTGTTTGAGACTTTTCTTGGTTCATGAGATAGGCTGGTGTTGTTATATACTTCCCTCTTATGACAGTCTTTGTTGTATCCCAAAAATTTTGGAACATCCATATAGTTTATAATTTCTTTTTTAATTTCTTGGTAAACCCATTAATTTTTTAGTAGGATGTTCTTTACTCTCCATGTATCTGTGTTCTTTCTAAATATTTTCTTGTGGGTGACTTCAAGTTTCACAGGAGTGGTCTGAAAATATGCATTGTATGCTCTTAATCTTTTTGTACTTGTTGAGAGCTGGTTTATGACCCAGTATGTGATATTTTCTGTAGAATGTCCTATGTACACTCAAAAACAATGTATATTCTGCTGCTTTAGGATGAAATGTTCTGAATATATCTGTTAAGTCCATCTGGTCTAGTGTGTCATTCAAAGTCATTATTTCCTTGTTGATTTTCTGTTTAAATGATCTGTCTATTGATGTAAGTGGAATGTTAAATGCTCTACTATTATTGTATTATTATCAGAGTTTCTTTATGTTTGTTATTAATTGATTTATATATTTGGGTATTCCCAAGTTGGGGGCATAAATATTTACAACTGTTAGATCTTCCTGATGGATAGACCCCTTAATTATGATATAATGACCTTCCTCATCTCTTGTTCCACTCTGTTTTAAAATCTAGTTTGTCTGAGATAAATATGGCTATTTCAGTTTTCCTTTGACATCCATTAGCATGATAGATAGATCTCCATTCCCTTACTTTCAATCTGCAAGTGTCTTTAGGTCTAAAATGAGTCTCTTTTAGGCAGCATATAGATGGATCTAATTTTTTAATCCATTCTGCTAACCTATGTCTTTTGTGTGGAACATTTAGTCCATTAACATTCAGAGTGATTATTGAAAGATACGAATTTAGTGCCATTGTGTTACCTGTAAAGTTGGCATTTCTGTAGATTGTCTCTATTCCTTTCTAGTCTTTGTTGCTTTTGGTCTTTTATTCCCTAAAGAGTCCCCCTTAATATTTCTTGCAGGTAGGTTTACTCGTCATGAACTCCTTTAGTTTTTTGTTTTTTTTTTTTCGTCTGGGAAACTTTTTACCTCTCCTTCTATTCTGAATGAAAGACTTGCTGGATACAGTATTCTTGGCTACACATTTTTCCCATTCAGAATGTTGAATATATCCTGTCACTCTCTTCTGGCCTGCTAAGTTTCTGTGGATAGATCTGATGCCAACATGATCTGTCTTCCCTTATAATTTAGGGACTTTTTTTTTACCTTTGCTGCTTTCAGGAGTCTATCCTCATCTGTGTATTTTGTGAATTTGACTCTGATATGCCTTGGCACTAGCCAGATTTAATTTAGTGGGGATTCTCTGTGCTTCTTGGATTTAGATGTCTCTGTTCTTCCCCGGATTATGGACATTTTTAGCTATAATTTGCTCAGATAAACCTTCTGCCCCCTTTTCTCTCTCTTCAACTTCAGGGATCCTATGATATGAAGTTACTGAGTTCCCTAATTCTAACTTATGATCCATTATGTTTGTTTCCCTCTTCTTTTCAGCTTAATTATTTCCCATAATTTTATCTTTTTTATCACTGATTCATTCCTCTGTTTCATCCATCCCTCCTTGCCATGTCATCCATTTTGGGTTGCAACTTGTTTATAGCATTTTAAATTTCAGTCCGAGTAGATTTTAGCTCTTTTATCTCTGCAGTAAGGGATTCTTCTATGCTTTTTTTCAGTCCCAGTAAATATCTTTATAATTTTTTAAGTGCCCAGTTTAGATGTCATAATTATGATTGTATTTATGAAATCCTTGACTATTACTTCCAATTTCTGTTCTTTTGGGGTGAATTCCTCTGTTGTTTTTTCCAAGACTATTAAAAAAAGCTATATCCTAGGTGTGTTTTGGTCTGCATGTTACAAGAAACTAGATCTAAAAATAAAAAATCTATTTAAAAATGTATAAATATATATAATTTTAAAAGAAAAAAGAATTACAAAATTAAAAATTAAACAAAATAAAAATAGAAAAGGGAGCTATTTCCCTTAGAACTGAAGGTTTGCTCTATGATCAGTAGAATTCATGCTGGTGAGCGGTTTGTACTTGTCTTCTGGTGTGGGGACCCATTACACTGATTCTCAGACCTCCTTTCTCCATTGAAGATGCACCTACTGGATGTAGGCTTGTGAAGCTTGGTTTAAGCTTCTCAGATTCTCAGACCTCCTTTCTCCATTGAAGATGCACCTACTGGATGTAGGCTTGTGAAGCTTGATGTAAGCAGCTCCGTTTTCCACGTGATGGTGCTATTTACCTCACTGAGGTCTGTCCTTGCTTATGGGTGGCCTAACCCCACATTCACTCCTCCTGGAACTTGGAGTTTATGTCCCCCACTCTCCCCTCTTGTGTTCCTGGCTTCCATCATATCCCTGCCTTTCCCTTGTCTTTGTCCAAACCATCCACCTTCCAAGCAGCACTGTGCTGTGTTTTATCTTAAGCACATTGCTGGGTTTCAAAACTCCAAATTTTAGGGACTCTTATGGTGCAGACCCCCAGTGATCCTCTGGGAGAGGGCCTTGCTGTGCTTTTGCCATTTGCCAATCCACCCCAGGAAAGTGGATGCATCATTGGGCATCGGTTTATTGTAAAGTGAAGCCAAAAATCTGGCCCCCCAGGCTCACTGCCCTCAGGGGGCATCCCTGCTCCTGTGGCTGGGAACAGTGAAGCATTATCGATAACACCAGTTCTTCTTGCTACACAGAGGGTACTCATACCATGCTGTTGGTTCCTGAGTCTCCACTCTCCTTACCCAGTGGAGCACCTTTAGGCCAGGCACAACCCTGGCAATAGTGGACTTCTAAAACCCAATTTTGTGTTCCACTGCTTATAATACCTTGTAGTAGTCTCTATAAGCAGGACTCCCTCCCCTCCACAGCATCTGTAGTTATTATCTCCCTCAAATCAACTCTCTATACCTCTTACCTTCCAGGAGGTGGTTGCTTTTCTACTCGTAGACTTGTAGTCTTGTTCTCTTGGTCCTCAGATTGATTTCTTGGGTATTCAGAATGATTTGATAGTTATCTAGCTGTATTTGAGGGACAATGCAAGTTTGGGGCCACCTACTCCTCTGCCATCTTAACTTCTCCTGCCATTGCTTTTCCTTGTGTTACTTATGCAAACACTTGTAATGTAGGCTGAGATTTTCTAAGCTGGCTGTCAGGAATCTTGCTGGCTCTGCCACCACCAAGCTGGCCATCAAGTGTGCCCCCCCTTCCTCTCCCCACCATATCCTAGAGGATGAGTAGAATCTCCTCTTATGACTACTTTTGCTGCATCCCAAAGGTTTTGGACAACTGTGTTTTAATTTTAATTTGTGTGCATGTATTTTTTTTTCTTCTTTCACTTCCTGATTGACTCATTCATTCTTTAGTGTTCTTTAACCTGCATGTATTTGTGATCCTTCCAGATTTTTTTCTTGTGGTTAAGTTAACTAAGTTTCATAGCATTGTGGTCAGAAAATACCCATGGTATGAATCTAATCTTTTTGTACTTGCTGAGGTCTGATTTGTGACCCAGTATGTGACCTATTCTGGAGAATGTTCTGTGTGCATTTGAAAAGAATATGTATTCTACTACATTATGATGAAATGTTCTGAGTATACCTGTTAAGTCCATTTGGTCTACTGTGTTATTCAAAGCCATTTTTTTCCTAGTTGATTTTCTGCTTAAATGACCTATCCTTTGATGTCAGTGGAGTATTAAAAGTCCCCTATTATTACTGTATTATTCTTAATGAGTTCCTGTATGTTTGTCATTAATTGTTTCATATATTTGGGTGCTCCCAGGTTGGGGGCATAAATATTTACAATTTTTACATCTTCTTGTTGGATAGTCCCTTTTACTGTTTATATAGTGCCCTTCGTCTTTTATTACATTCTTTGGTTTAGAGTCAAGTGTGTTTGATATAGATATGGCTATTTTTCTTTCTTTTGTCATCAACTTGCATGATAAATATTCTTCCAGCCCTCACTTTCAATTTGCAGGTGTCTTTGGGTCTAAAATGAATCTTATGTAGGTAGCTTATAGATGGGTCTTGTTTTTTTATCCACTCTTACACCCTATGTCTTTTGACTGAAGTGTGGTTTTTTTTTTTTTACATTCAGAATAATTATTGATAGATATGTATTTAGTGACATTTTCTTTCTTATTTAGTCATTGTTTCTAGAATTTTTCTCTGTCCCTTTCTAGTCTTTGACACTTTTGGTCTTTCCTTTGCACACACAGAGTCGCTTTTAATATTTTTTGCAGGGTTGTTTTAATGGTCACAAACTCCTTTTGTTTTTATTTGTCTGGGAAACCATTCATTCATTCATTCATTCATCCATCCATTCATAAGAGACCCAGAGAGAGGCAGAAACATAGGCAGAGGGAGAAGCAGGATCTCCACTGGGAACCTGATGCAGGACTTGCTTTGCTGGACAGAATATTCTTGGCTGCAGATTTTTCCCATTCAGCATATTGAATATTAATGCTACTCACTTCTGGCTTGCAAAGTTTCTGTGGAGAGATCTGTAGCTAGTATCTGTAGATCTGTAGCTAGTAGTAGGTTTTTTTCCTGTAAGTTAGGGATTTATTTTGTCTTTCTACTTTTAGGATTTTTTCTTTATAAATCTATTTTGCAAATTAAACTACAATATGTATTGGCATTGGCCTGCTTTTGTTGATTTTGATGGGAGTTCTCTGTGCCTTCTGGATTTGGATGTCTATTTCCTCCCAAGATTAGGGAACTTTTCAGGTATTATTTCCTCAAATAAACCTTCTGCCCTCTTTTCTCTCTCTTATTCTTCTGGGACTCCTATAGTATGAATGTTATTATATTTGATGGAGTCACTGAGTTCCCTAAGTCCCGCAAGGGGCAGCTGCAGAAAATGAAGGAGTCTTTAGATGATGTGATGGATTATCTTGTTAACAACACACCTCTCAACTGGCTGGTAGGTCCCTTTTATCCTCAGCTGACCGAGTCTCAGAATGCTCAGGACCAAGGTGCACAGAAGGACACAACCAGTCGGGAGGTCCAGCAGCCTGAGGACAGAACACATTAAAGCTGTTCTTGGTGCAGCAGGCCACATGATACTTTTGATATGTTGAAATTAACCTGCTAGGCAACTCTGAATTGGGGAAGCAGCTAGCTAAAGATCCTCAGTTGTAGTCATTTCTAACTGGATTAAGAGCTTTACAATTTTTGGCATTAGCAGATGAGTTCTTGTTTACCTGGCTGGTAAGAAAAGAGTGATAGGTTGGTCAGCCTAGCCAGGACTCCCAGAAAGTTTCAATGAATTTATGGTCTCATCCTGTTAACATTGTTGCTGTTTGTTTGTATTGAATAAAAACACCCTCATGTGAGCTGTGGTGTAAACTGTTCCTGTCTGGTCTGAGCAGGCTTCATCTCACTGGTTTGTCTCACAAAGCATGCCTGTATGACTTTAGGGGTTTTGTTTTGTTTTTTCATGAAGGAATGTGCCCTATGAATTCAATAAAATTCACTGCAGAATAGATCAAGTCTAAAAAAAAAAAAAAAAAAACATCTGTTCCACGTACTCCTGCAGGGTGGCTGCACACAGCTCGATGGCAATGTACTGGAACTGCCGGTCCCTCTCTCTGCAGAAGTAACAAATCACATTGGGGTGCTTATCTGATTCTCGAAGCAGCTGGACTTTTTTTTTGTTTTGTTTTACCCGAGGAGTTTATTTGAGCAGACTTGGGCACCGGCAGGCTCTGCATTAAAAGAAGGTGTTGGGCCTCTTGGTCGTGAAGCGTGGCTTGTGCTGACGATGCAAGACCCGATGGGGCAGTGGGAACTTGATCTCGGAGTCGTGGAACTGCTTGACCACTGGCCAGCGGCACTTGCTGGCTGCAATCTCCTCCACCTTCATGATCTGGATAGAGTGGGCCCGGGCACGATGTCGGGCACCCATGTCTCGGTAGCACTAGGTGACGGCGCCTGCGGTGGTCAGATCCCGGTATTCCTGGTACATGTTGTGGGTGCCACTGCGTGAATCAGCGCAGCCAGATGCCGAAGTTCTTCACCCGCAACGGAGATTTCTCGAACAGCTGTCCACAGTAGACAATTTCTCCAGAAGACTTCTTCATCTTCTTCAGTTGAGACACAAAGTACCAGAAGCGGGACTTGGCGACAACATGATTAGGTGCAAAGATTCGCATCTGATACAGGGGCGGAGTGCGACATTTAGGGGTGGGCAGACAGCGCCCTACCACCTTGTACTCTCGCAGCTGTGTTCTGTCATTCTTTTTTCTCTATTTTTTCAGCTTCATTATTTTTCATAACTTTATCTTGTATATCACTAACTCATTCCTCTGTTTCTTCCCTCCTTGTGATCATTACATCCAGTCAGTCTCAAATATCAGATATTGCATTTTTCATTTCTGTCTGTTTTTTAGCTCTTCTATCTCTGCAGTAAGTGTCTCTCTGATGTTTTCTATGCTTTTCTCTAGCATGGTTACTATCCTTATGACTGTTGCTTTAAATTCTGCATCAAGTATATTACTTATCTGTTTATTAAAAAAAATACTTATTTGTTTCAATTAGATCTCTGGCTGTGACCTTTTCTTGTTTTTTCTTTTGGTGTGAATTCCTCCACTATTTCTGCATTATGTCTAGGTCTCTGTCTTCTCTGTGTTAGAATTGCCTGTTATTTTTTTTCTGCTCCTGAGAGTAATGAATTTATGAAGAAGAGGTTATATAGTTTCCAGGGCCTGGTGCTTCAGATAATG
Source organism: Vulpes vulpes (assembly GCF_048418805.1). Lineage (NCBI taxonomy): Eukaryota > Metazoa > Chordata > Mammalia > Carnivora > Canidae > Vulpes > Vulpes vulpes. Next base: position 47,690,904 of record NC_132796.1, read on the forward strand.
TCTCTGGTGTGTGCTGCATCCACCCTGCTGCTGTGTTTTGGCCGCTTTATTCATCAGGTCAGCAGTCTGTAGAGGCTTTCTTTGCCTGCAGTGGGCAGTGTTTGTACCTTAGCTACAAAGTAGTGAGTTTTAACTAGTTGTACTCTGGTCTGATTGCTAAATGAGACCTAATGCCACTTCCACTAGAACTGAAACTTTGACAGTCTCTGTAGGCAGTAGATGTGGTGTATGCAGAGGTTTCTGGGGAAGGGACCCATTGTGCTGGTACTTAGGCACATTTGCCTGAGAAAAGCAGTACCAGCAGAGTGCAGGGGGGCAGGACTTGGTGTAAACAAGTTAGGCAGCCACTGTTAGTGCTGTGTTGTTTACTGAAATTGGTTTATGCTGAGGGTGGAGTAGGTCAGCATCCTTAGGTCTCTGTTCCGGCCAAGTCCCCTGACTTCTAAAACTCCAATCCTTGATCTCTGCTGGTTACAAACACTTAGAAAAATAAGCCTCTGTCATTTTCCCAGCCAACAGTTTTGGGGAAGTGTTCTCCTTGTGCATGTCCTTGTGCATTCCACTCTATCTTGTCTTTCTCTGTGATCAGGGCTCCTTCTCCTCCCAAGCACCCATGATGTTTCTCCTCTAGACCATGCCTCTGCATTTCCTACCTTCCTCAGTGTGACCTCTTCACTCCCTCTAGTTGTACAGTTTGTTCTGTTAGTCCTCTGTCAAGTTAATTTCTTGGGTATTCAGAATGATTTGATAGATATCTAGCTGTGTTCAAGGGACAAGGCAATCCTAGGGTCCTCCTAGTATGTTGTCATCTTAAGTCCGCCCCCAACATGGGTTTGTTTCTGGGATTCTATTACATTCTATTGATCTGTGTCTAGTTTTGTGCCAGTACCATACTGATTTGATTTGATTCTGTTGCTTTGTAGTATAGTTTGAAATCTGGGATTGTGATATCTCCAGCATTGTTTTTCTTTTTCAAGATTGCTTTACCTATTCAGGATCCTTTGTGTTTTCATACAAATTTGAGAATTACTTGTTCTAGTTCCATGAAAAACACTGTTAGTATTTTGTTAGGGATTGCATTGAATTTGTTTGGGGCAGTATGGATATTGTAAAAATGTTCATTTTTAAAAAGATTTTATTTATTTATTCATGAGAGACACAGAAAGAGAGAGGCAGAGACATAGGCAGAGAGAGAAGCAGGCACTATGCAGGGAGCCCAATGTGGGACTCGATCCCAGGACCCCAGGATCACGCCCTGTGCCAAAGGCAAGGGCTTAACTGCTGAGCCACCCAAGCATCCCAAAATGTTCATTTTTTCAATCCATAAACACATTACTCTTTCTGTTAATTTATGTCACCTTTAATTTCTTTCGTCAATGTTTGACATTTTTCATAGTGAAGGCCTTTCATCTCAGTTAAGTTTATCCCTACATATTTTGTTATTTTTTAAAGATGTTACTTATTTATTTATTTATTTATTTATTTATTTATTTATTTACTTATATGAGAGAGAGAGAGAGAGAGAGAGAGCATGGGGATAGGGAAGAGCAGAGAGAGAAGCAGACTTCCTGCTGAGCAGGAAGCCCAATGAGGGGCTCAATCCCAGGGCTCTAGAATCATGACCTGAGGTGAAAGCCGATGCTTAAACTACTGAGCCACCCTATTCTTTTTGATACAATTATAAAGGTTTTTTCCATACTTTCTGTAGTTCATTATTAGTGTATAGGAGCACAACAGAATTTTGTATATTGATTTTGTATCCTGCAAATTTTTTTTGCATTCATTTTGTTAAGTCTTTTGTTTTTTTAGTGGAGTATTTAGGGTTTTCTACATATAGTAAGTATCATGTCATCTGCAAATAGTGACAGTTCTACTTCTTGCTTACCAATCAAATGCCTTTTATGTTTTTTCTTGCTAATTACTGTATATACGGCTCCCAAGCTATGTTGAGTAAAAGTGGTGAGAGTGGACATCCTTGTTTTGTTCCTGATCTTAGAACAAAACCTCTCAGTTTTTCACCACTGAGCATGATGTTAGCTGTGTTTTTCATATATGGTCTTTATTATGTTGAGGTGCATTTCCTCTACATCCACTTTTTTGAGAGTTTTTTTTATTATAAATGGATGATAAATTTCATCAAATGTGTTTTCTGCATCTATCGAGATGATCCTATAATTTTTATACTTTGTTAATGCAGTGTGTCAGTTGATTGACTTGCAGATATTGAACCATCCTCAAATCCGTGGAGCAAATCATAGAAAATCAGGATGTATGATCTTTGTAATGTTTTGTTGAGTTGGTTTGTTAAAATTTTGTTAAATATTTTTGCATCTACAGTCATCAAAGACATTTACCTCCATTTTTTTCAAGTGAATTTGTCTCATTTTCATACCATGGTAGGTCTGGACTCATAGACTGAGCTTGGAGGCATTCCTTCCTCCTCAATTTTTTGGAATAGTTTGAGAAGAATGAGTATTAACTGTTTAAAATTTTGGTACAATTCACCTATGAAGCCATCTGGTCCTAGACTTTATTTGCTGGGAGGCTTTTGATTAATGATCCAGTTTCATTACTAGTAATTGGTATCAGATTTTCTCTTTCTTACTGATTTAGTCATGGAAGATTTCATGCTTTTAGGAATTTTTTTTACATTAGTTTTAGATACACATCATAGTAATACAACAATCTTAAACATTAAGCTATGCTTACCACTACTGTAGCTACTATCTGACCACAAATACGTTATCATTGTATTACACTGTATTGAGAATATCACTGACAATATTTTAAGTTGTTTTTAATTCCAGTTATCATACAGTGTAATATTAGTTTCAGGTGTGAAATGTAGTTATTTAACACTTCCATACAACACCTGGTGCTCATTATAAGTATACTCCTTGTATAATCCCAATCATCTATGCAATTTATTCCCCACCCACCTCCCCTCTGGTAATGTCAGTTTATTCTCTTAGTTAAGTATATGTTTCTTGGATTACATCTCTCTCTCTCTGTCTCTCTGTTGGTCTGTCTATTTGTCTCTCTCTCTTTATCCCCCATATTCATTTGCTTTGTTTCTTAAGTTCCACATATGAGTGAAATAATATGGGATTTGTCTTTCTCTGACATATTTTGCTTAGCATAACACTGTCTAGCTCCATCCACATTGTTCCAAATGGCAAGATTTCATTCCTTTTTATGGCTGAGTAATATTGTATGTGTGTGTGTGTATATACCATATCTTTATCCATTCATGAGTCAGTGGACACACAGGTTGTTTCCACAATTTGGCTATTGTAGATAATGATACTATAAACATCAGGGTGCATGTATCCCTTTGAATTAGCATTTTGGTATTCTGTGAGTAAATATCTCCTAGTGCAATTGTTGGACTGTAGGGTAGTTCTATTTTTAACTTTTTAAGGGACCTCCATACTGTCTTCCAGAGTAGCTGGTCATCCTGAATGGGAAAAAAATGGAGAGATTTTTCTCTATGATCAGGAACATGACAGGGATGTCCACTCTCACCACTGTTATTTTTTTGAATAAAGATTTTAAAAAAATCTTTAAAAGATTGAAAAAAAAGAAAAAAAAGATTGATGGACTAATTGATTTATATGAGAGAGTTGAGAGTGGGAGAAGGGTTAGAGGAGGAGGGAGAAAGGAAATCTTAAGCAGGCTCCACACACAGCACGGGGCCTGACCCAGGGCTCAATCTCACAAACTTCAGATCATGACCTGAGTGTCATGATTTGGACACTTAACTGAGCCACTCAGGCACCCACACTACTGTTTTTTTTTTTTTAAGATTTTATTTATTTATTCATAAGAGACAGAGAGAGAGACAGAGAGACAGAGAGACAGAGACACAGGCAGAGGGAGAAGCAGGCTCTATGCAGGGAGCCTGATGAGGGACTCCATCCTGGGACTCCAGGACCACGCCCTGGGCTGAAGGCAGGTGCTAAACTTCTGAGCCACCCAGGGATCCCTACTGTTGTTTAACATACCAATAGAACACCTAGCTGCAGCAATCAGGCAACAAAACGAAGTAAAAGTCATCCAATTTGGCAAGGAAAAAGTAAAACTTTCACTATTTACAAGTGACATGCTACTCTATTTAGAAAACCTGAAAGATTCCACCAAAAAACTGCTAGCACTGAAAAATGAATTCGGTAAAGTCACAAAATACAAAATCAATATACAGAAATCTGTTGCACCAGCAATGAAGTACCAGAAAGAGAATTCAAGGAATAAATCACACTTAAAATTGCACCAAAATGCATGAGATACCTAGGAACAAACCTAACCAAAGAGGTGACTTTGGTTTTTATTCTGGTGGAATAAACCAAAGATGACTTTGGTTTATTCAACACTTTTATTCTGAAAACTATAAAGCATTGATTAAAGAAATTGAAAAGGGCACAAAGTAATGGAAAGACATCCCATGCTCATGTTTTGGAAAAACAGATATTATGAAAATGTCAATATCAGACAAAGCGATCTACACTTAAATGCAATCTCTCTCAAAATACCTGTATCACATTTCACAAAACTAGAGCAAACAATCCTAAAATTTCTATGGAAACACAAAAGATTTCAAATAGCCAAAGCAACCTTGAAAAAGAAAAGCTGGAGACATCATGATTTTGGACATCAAATTAGATTGGAAAGCTATAGTGATAAGCTATAGAATAAGTGTGGTACAGGTGCAACAACAGACACATCAATCTATAGAACAGAATATAAAATCCAGAAAGGACCCACAACCATATGGTCAATTAATTTTTGACAAAAGAAAAAAAATCCCCAGTGGGAAAAGACAGTCTCTTGATCAAATGGTGTTGGGCAAACTGCATGGCAACCTGCAAAATAATGAAACTGGACCACTTTTTTACACGATACACAAATATAAATTCAAAATAGATGAAAGACCTAAATGTGATACCTGAAATCATAAAAATGCTAGAGGAGAAAACAGATAGTAACCTCTTTTACATCAGCCATAGTAACTTCTTTCTAGATGTCTCCTGAAGCAAGGGAAATAAATACAAAAAATAAACATCATCAAGATAAAAAGCTTCTGCACAGTGAAGGAGAAAAAAATCAACAAAATTAAAAGGCAACCTAAGAAATGGGCAGATATTTGCAAATGACGTATTTGATAAAGTGTTAGTATCCTAAATATATAAAGAATTTATAAAACTCAACATCCCAAAAAGAATAATCCAATTAAAAAATGGGCTAAATACATGAATAGACATTTTTCCAAAGAGATACAGATGTCCAGCAGCACATGAAAAGAAGCTCAAAATCATTTATCATCAGGGAAATACAAATCAAAAGTAAAATAGGATCTCACATCTGTCAGAATGGCTAGAGATAACAACACAGGAAACAAGTGTTGGTGAAGGATGTGGATAAAGGCGAACTCTCTTGCACTGTTGGTGGGAATATATAAACTGGTGCAGACATTCTGAACTGTGTTTCTTATGGTGTGCCTTTTATTCCCATGACTTATTCATTCCATAAACTGGAGCCTATATCTTCTAGTCCTCTTCACCTATGTTGCCTAACACCACACCTTCTCCCATCTAGAAATAATAGCTTGTATTCTGTATTTATAGGTCTGACTCTTTTCTTTGTTTATTCACTTGATTTGTTTTTAGATTCCACATGTGAGTGAAATCACATGGTGTTTCTCTTTCCCTGTTTGAGCTATTTCAGTTACCCTAATACCCTCTTGGTCCATCTATGTTGTCACAGATCCTTTTTTATAGCTACATAATATTATCCATTATCTATCTATATCTATACCTATCTATATCTATCTTCCTCATCCACTATATCTATACCTATCTATATCTATCTTCCTTATATAACTATACCTATATCTATACCTATCTATATCTATCTTCCTTATCCCATATACTGATGGACATTTGGGTTGCTTCCACATCATGGCTTTTGTTTATTTTTTAAAATCAGATTTTTATTTGCTACCATCTGTATAAGTTCTTTATTTAGTTTGGATATTAACACCTTAACTTCTATTTATAAATATCTTCAGCCATTCAGCATGTTCTCATATTTTTGATGGCTTCCATGATGTGCAGAAACTTTTCATTTTGATATAGTCCAAATACTTTATTTTTGCTTTCATTTCCCTTGCCTGAAGAGACACACCTAGAAAAATATTGCTACTCCTGATGTCAGAGAAACTATTACCTGTGTTCTCTTCTAAGCTTTGTTGGTTTTAGTTTTCACATTTAGGTCTTTAATCCATTCTTTTATTTTTGTGCATTGTGTTAGAAACTGATTCAATTTAGTTTTTTTACATATATCTCCCCATTTTCCCCAGCACCATTTATTGAAAAGACTGTCTTAGTGTCTTCAACAAAAGTCTTTGGGAAAATTGGACATCCACATGTAAAGTATGAAAATAGACCACTTTCTTACAACATACACAAAAATAAACTCAAAATAGATGAAAAGACCTAAATGTGAGACAGGAATCCGTCGAAATCCTAGAGGAGAATACAGGTAGCAACCTCTTTGACCTCAGCCATAGCAACTTCTTACAAGACATGTCTCCAAAGGCAAGGGAAACAAAATAAAAAATGAACTATTAGGACTTCATCGTGATAAAAAAAGCATTTGCAAAGAAAATGAAACAGTTGACAAAACCAAAACACAATTCAAAAAATGGAAGAAAATATTTAAAATTGTCTTACCAGATAAATAGCTAGTATCTAAGATCTATAAAAACTCACCAAACTCAACACCTAAAAACCAAATAATCTAGTCAAGAAATGGGCAGAACACATGAACAGACATTTCTCCAAAGAAGACATACAAATGGCCAACAGACATGTGAACAAATGTTCAACATCATTCAGTATCAAGCAAAACAAATATTGGCAAGGATGTAGAGAAAGGGGAACCCTCCTACACTCTTAGTGGGAATGCAAACTGGTACAGCCACTCCGGAAAACAGTATGGAGTTTCCTCAAAAAGTTAAAAATAGAGCTACCCTATGACCCAGCAATTAAATTACTAGTTATTTAACCAAAGGATAAACACTTAGTGATCCAAAAGGGTACCTACACCACAAAGTTTATAGCAGAAATGTCCACAATAACCAAACTATGGAAAGAGCCCAAATATCCATCAAAAGATGAATGGATAAAGAATATATATAGATGGAATATAGATGGAATATAATGGAATATTACTCAGTCGTCAAAAAGTGAAATCTTACCATTTGCAATAACATGGATGAAACTAGAGGATATTATGCTAAGTCAAATAAGTCAGTCAGAGAAAGACTGACATATGATTTCATTCATATGTGGAATTTAAAAAAGAAAACAAATGAGCATATGGGAAGGGAAGGAAAAATAAAGTAAGGTAAAAACAGGCAAACCATAAGAGACTCTTAACTATAGAAAACAGAGGGTTGCTGGAGGAGACATGGGTTGGGGTATGGAATTATAGGATAATGAGAATTAAGGATAGCACATTATGTAATTAACACTGGGTGTTACATGCTACTGATAAATGACTAAATTCTACCCCTGAAACTAATAATACACTATATGTTAACTAAATTGAATTTAAGTAAAAAATTAAAAAGTAGATAAACTACAAAGCTGTAGTAATCTAAACAGTACAGTATTGGCACAAAAGGAGACACATAGATCCATGAACAGACTGGAGAGTCCAGAAATAACCTGACACTTATATAGTCCATGAAAAATGAGGAGAGACTATACAATGGGAAAAAGACAGTCTTTTCTTATTTAAAAAATTATTTTTATTTCCAGAATGGCTGCACCAGCTGCCTTCCCACCAACAGAAGGTCCCATTTCTCTTCACCAGTATCTGTTGTTTCCTGAGGTTTTGATCTTAGCCACTCTGACTAGTGTGAGTTGGTAACTCCTCATGGGTTTGAATTGTATTTCCCTGATCCCAAATGATGTTGATCATCTTTTCATGTGTTGCTGGGCATTTGTTTGTCTTCTTTGGAGAAATGTATATTCATATATTCTGCCCACTTCTTGCTAGGGTATTGTTTTGTTTCCTTTTGAGGGCTTTGAATGACACACACTGGACCAGATGAACTTCACACCACCAACACCAAGGAAATATAAACAATTTTAAGAATATAGTATAAGCAACTATGGGCCAAAAAAATTAGGCAATCTGGGAGAAACGGATGCATTCCTAGAAACATATAAAGTGCCAAAACTCCAATGGAAAGAAGTAGAAAACCTTAACAGACCCATCGACAACAAGGAAATTAAAGCAGCAATAAAAAATCTCCCAACAAGCAAGACTTCTGGGCCTGATTGCTTCTCAGGGCCTGATGGCTTTCCATTCTACCAAATATTTAAGGAAGAATTAATACCAACTCTTCTGAAACTGTTCCAAAAAATTAGTATGAAAGGAAAACTTTCAAATTCATTCTATGAAGGCAGCATTACCTTGATCTCAAAACCAAACAATGACCCAACCAAAAAGGAGAATTATAGGTCAATATTCCTGATGAACATGGATGCAAAATGTCTTACCATGATACTAGCCAATAAGATCCAACAGTCCCTTCAAAGGATTATTCACCACAATAAAAAAGGTTTTATTCCTGGGCTACAGGGGTGGTTCAACATCCATAAGTGAATTAGTATGATGCATCACATTTTTAAAAAAAGGATAAGAACCATATGATGCTCTCAATAAATGCAGCAAAAGCATCTGACAAAATAGAGCATCCTTTCTTGATTATTCACCACAACAAAAAGGTTTTATTCCTGGGCTACAGGGGTCGTTCAACATCCATAAGTGAATTAGTATGATGCATCACATTAAAAAAAAAGGATAAGAACCATATGATGCTCTCGATAAATGCAGCAAAAGCATCTGACAAAATAGAGCATCCTTTCATGGTAAAAACCCTCCACAATGTAGGGGTATAGGGAACATAGTTCAACATCATAAAACTCACACATGAATGATCCACAGGTAATATCATACCTCAACAGGGAAAAAGAGTTTTTTCCTCTAAGGTAAAAAATATGACAGTGATGTCCGCTCTCACCACTGTTATTCAATATAATACCAGAAGTCCTATTCTCAGCAATCAGACAATGGAAAAGAAATACAAGGCATACAAATCAGCAAAGAAAAAGTAAAAATGTCACTCCTCACAGATGACATGTAGAAAACCCAAAAGCTTCCAGCAAAAAAAAAAATAAAAATAAAAATAAAAATCCTAGAACTCATTAAAGAATTCAGTAAAGTGGAGGATATAAAATCAACACACAGAAGTACGTTGCATGTCTACACACTAACAACTAAGCAACAGAGGAGCAATTGAGGAATTGATCCCATATGTCACTGCACCAAAAATGATAATATACCAAGGAATAAAAGTAACCCTTTAAAAGATGTGTATCTTGAAATCTATAGAACATTTATGAAAGAAATTGAGGAAGACACAAATAAATGGAAAACTATTCCATGCTCATGGATAGGAAGAACACATATTGTGAAAATATCTATACTACCAAAAGTAATCTTTATGTTTAAATCGATCCTTATCAAAATACCACCATTATTTTCCCAATGCTAGAACAAACATTCCTAAAATTTGTGTGGAGCCACAAAAGACTCTAAATAGCCAAAAAATCTTGATAAAGAAAACAAAACCATATTTCTGGACTTCAAGTTATATTACAAAGTTGTAGTGGTCAAGACAATATTGTACTGGCACGAAAATAGACACATACATCAATGAAACAGAATAGAGAACCCAGAAATGGACCCTCAACTCTATGGTCAACTAATAGTTGACAAAGCAGAAAGGAATATCCAATGGAAAAAAAAGTCCCTTCCACAAATGGTGTTAAGAATGCTGGACAGCCCATCTAAAGATGAATGGATAAGGAAGATGTGGTGGAGGAGGGGCAAGATGGCGGAAGAGTAGGGTCTCCAAATCACCTGTCCCCACCAAATTACCTAGATAACCTTCAAATTATCCTGAAAATCTACGAATTCAGCGTGAGATTTAAAGAGAGAACAGCTGGAACGCTACGGTGAGAAGAGTTCGTGCTTCAATCAAGGTAGGAAGACGGGGGCGAGGGGGGGAAGAAATAAAGAAACAAAAGGCCTCCAAGGGGGAGGGGCCCTGCAAGGAGCCAGGAAAAGGCCGGGGCGAGTGTCCCCAGGACAGGAAAGCCCCCTCCTGGAGAAGCAGGAGCTGCACCAATCTTCCCGGGCGGGAAGGCCTTGCAGGGATTTGGAGCAGGACTCCAGGAGGGCGGGGATGCCCTCAGGCTACCTGGGACAATAACAGAGGAACTGCGCCCCAGGGAGAGTGCACTGAGCTCCCTGAAGGGCTACAGCAAGTGCATGGCTTGACCCGAGGGCAGCTCGGAGGGGCTCGGGCGGCAGCTCCGTGGAGGGGGCTGCGCCTCCAGAGCACGAATCCAACAGCGCAGGCCCGGGAGCACAGGGTGCCCAGGACAGACCCCAGATTCGACCTTCCCTTGGGACAGGCAGAGGCCGGGAGGGCCCAGGATGGCAAGGACGCTTCTGCCCCCGGCTGAGCAGATCAGCAGCCCCGCCCCGGAGCCTCCAGGCCCCTGCAGACTGAGAGTTATTGCTGGAGCTGAATCCAGGACTCCAGAGCTGGCCACCGCCACTGTGGTTGTTCCTCCAGGGGCGGCTCGGGGTAAACAACCCCCACTGAGCCCTACACCAGGCAGGGAACAGAGCAGCTCCCCCAAGTGCTAACACCTGAAAATCAGCACAACAGGCCCTTCCCCCAGAAAACCAACTAGAGGGACAAATTCCAGGGGAAGTCAAGGGACTTAAAGTATACAGAAACAGAAGATACTCCCCTGTGTTTGTTTGTCTGTTTGTTTGCTTTTTGATTTGTTTCCTTCCCCCACCCTTTTTTTCCTTTCATTCTTTTTCTTTCTCTTCCTTCTCTTTTTTTCTTCCTTTTTCCTTTTTTCTTTTTCTCTTTTCTTCGCTTCTTTCACTCCTCTCTTCTTCTCCTTTTCCCAATACAACTAGCTTTTGGCCACTATGCACTGAGCAAAATGACTAGAAGGAAAACCTCACCTCAAAAGAAAGAATCAGAAACAGTCCTCTCTCCCACAGAGTTACAAAATCCGGATTACATTTCAATGTCAGAAAGCCAAATCAGAAGCACTATTATAAAGCTACTGGTGGCTCTAGAAAAAAAGCATAAAGGACTCAAGAGACTTCATGACTGCAGAATTTAGACCTAATCAGGCAGAAATTAGAAGTCAATTGAATGAGATGCAATCCAAACTAGAAGTCCTAACGACGAGGGTTAATGAGGTGGAAGAACGAGTGAGTGACATAGAAGACAAGTTGATGGCAAAGAGGGAAACTGAGGAAAAAAGAGACAATTAAAAGACCATGAAGATAGATTAAGGGAAATAAACAGCCAGAGGAAGAAAACCCTACGTTTAATTGGGGTTCCAGAGGGTGCCGAAAGGGCAAGAGGGCCAGAATATGTATTTGAACAAATAATAGCTGAAAACTTTCCTAATCTGGAAAGGGAAACAGGCATTCAGATCCAGGAAATAGAGAGATCCCCCCTAAAATCAATAAACAACCGTGTGAACAGTTGTTCAACACCTCCACATCTAATACTTAAGCTTGCAAATTCCAGACAAAGAGAAGATCCTTAAAGCAGCAAGAGACAAGAAATCCCTGACTTTTATGGGGAGGAGTATTAGGGTAACAGCAGACCCCTCCACAGAGACCTGACAGGCCAGAAAGGGCTGGCAGGATATATTCAGGGTCCAAAATGAGAAAAACATGCAACCAAGAATACTTTATTCAGCAAGGCTCTCATTCAAAATGGAAGGAGAGATAAAGAGCTTCCAAGACAGGCAGGAACTGAAAGAATATGTGACCTCCAAACCAGCTCTGCAAGAAATTTTAAGGGGGACCCCTAAAATTCCCCTTTAAGAAGAAGTCCAGTGGAACAATCCACAAAACAAGGACTGAATAGATATCATGGTGACACTAAACTCATATCTCTCAATAGTAACTCTGAACGTGAATGGGCTTAATGACCCCATCAAAAGGCGCAGGGTACCAGATTGGATAAAAAAGCAGGACCCAGGAATCCCTGGGTGGCGCAGCGGTTTGGCGCCTGCCTTTGGCCCAGGGCGCGATCTTGGAGACCCTGGATCGAATCCCACATCAGGCTCCCGGTGCATGGAGCCTGCTTCTCCCTCCGCCTGTGTCTCTGCCTCTCTCTCTCTCTCTCTCTGACTATCATAAATAAATAAAAATTAAAGAAAAATTTAAAAAATTCTTTAAAAAAAAAGCAGGACCCATCTATTTGCTGTCTACAAGAGACTCATTTTAGACATAAGGACACCTACAGCCTGAAAATAAAAGGTTGGAGAACCATTTACCATTCAAAAATCCTCAAAATAAAGCAGGGGTAGCCATCCTTATATCAGAGAAACTAAAATTTGGCCCAAAGACTGTAGTGATATATGAAGAGCGACACTACATTGTACTTAAAGGATCTATCCAACAAGAGGACTTAACAATACTCAATATATATGCCCTGAATGTGGGAGCTGCCAAATATATCAATCAATTAATAACCAAAGTTAAGGCATACTTAGATAATAATACACTTATACTTGGTGACTTCAATCTAGCTCTTTCTATACTCAATAGGTCTTCTAAGCACAACATCTCCAAAGAAACGAGAGCTTTAAATGATACACTGGACCAGATGGATTTCACAGATATCTACAGAACTTTACATCCAAACTCAACTGAATACACATTCTTCTCAAGTGCACATGGAACTTTCTCCAGAAGAGACCACATACTGGGTCACAAATCAGTTGTGAACTGATACCAAAAGATCGGGATCATCCCCTGCATATTTGCAGACCATAATGCCTTGAAATTAGAACCAAATCACAACAAGAAGTTTGGAAGGACCACAAACACGTGGAGGTTAAGGACCATCCTGCTAAAAGATGAAAGGGTCACCAGGAAATTAAGGAAGAATTTAAAAGATTCATGGAAACTAATGAGAATGAAGATACAACCGTTCAAAATCTTTGGGATGCAGCAAAAGCAGTCCTGAGGGGGAAATACATCGCAATACAAGCATCCATTCAAAAACTGGAAAGAACTCAAATACAAGAGCTAACCTTACACCTAAAGGAGCTAGAGAAAAAACAGCAAATAGATCCTACACCCAGCAGAAGAAGAGAGTTAAAAAACATTCGAGCAGAACTCGACGAAATCGAGACCAGAAGAACTGTGGAACAGATCAACAGAACCACGAGTTGGCTCCTTGAAAGAATTAATAAGATAGATAAACCATTAGCCAACCTTATTAAAAAGAAGAGAGAGAAGACTCCAATTAATAAAATCATGAATGAGATAGGAGATATCACTACCAACACCAAGGAAATACAAACGATTTTAAAAACATATTATGAACAGCTATACGCCACTAATTTGGCAATCTAGAAGAAATGGATGCATTCCTGGAAAGCCGCAAACTACCAAAACTGGAACAGGAAGAAATAGAAAAACTGAACAGGCCAAAAACCAGGGAGGAAATTGAAACAGTCATCCAAAACCTCCCAAGACACAAAAGTCCAGGGCCAGATAGACTTCACAGGGGAATTCTATCAAACGTTTAAAGCAGAAACACTACCTATTCTACTAAAGGTGTTTCAAAAGATAGAAAGGGATGGAATACTTCCAAATTTGTTCTATGAGGCCAGCATCACCTTAATTCCAAAAACAGACAAAGAATTCACCAGAAAGGAGAATTATAGACCAATATCGCAGATGAACACCAATGCAATAATTCTCAACAAGATACTAGCCAATAGGATCCAATAGTACATTCAGAAAATTATTCACCATGACCAAGTAGGATTTATCCCCGGGACACACGGCTGGTTCAACACTCGTTAAACAATCAATGTGATTCATCATATCAGGAAGAGAAAAAGCAAGAACCATATGATCCTCTCATTAGATGCAGAGAAAGCATTTGATAAAATAGAGCATCCATTCCTGATCAAAACTCTTCAGAGTGTAGGGAGAGAGGGAACATTCCTCAACATCTTAAAAGCCATCTACAAAAAGCCCCAGCAAATATCATTCTCAATGGGGAAGCACTGGGAGCCTTTCCCCTAAGATCAGGAACAAGACAGGGATGTCCACTCTCACCACTGCTATTCAACATAGTACTGGAAGTCCTAGCCTCAGCAATCAGGCAACAAAAAGACATTAAAGGCATTCAAAATGGCAAAGACAGTCAAACTCTCCCTCTTCGTGGATGACATGATACTCTACGTAGAAAACCCAAAAGCCTCCACCCCCACATTGTTTGAACTCAGACAGCAATTTGGTCGCGTGGCAGGATACAAATCAATGCCCAGAAATCAGTGGCATTTCTATCCACTAACAATGAGACTGAAGAAAGAGAAATTAAGGAGTCAATCCCATTTACAATTGCAACCAAAAACATAAGATACCTAGGAATAAACCTAACCAAAGAGGTGAAGGATCTATACCCTAAAAACTATAGAACCCTTCTGAAAAGAATTGAGGAAGACACAAAAAGATGGAAAAATATTCCATGCTCAGGGATTGGCAGAATTAATATTGTGAAAATGTCAATGTTACCCAGGGCTATTTACACGTTTAATGCAATCCCTATCAAAATACCATGGACTTTCTTCAAAGAGTTGGAACAAATTATTTTAAGATTTGTGTGGAATCAGAAAAGGCCCCGAATAGCCAGGGGGATATGAAGAAAGAAAAACATAGCTGGGGCCATCATAATGCCAGATTTCAGGTTGTACTACAAAGCTGTGGTCATCGAGACAGTGTGGTACTGGGACAAAAACAGACACATACATAGATCAATGGAACAGAATAGATAATCCAGAAGTGGAACCTCCGCTTATGGTCAACTAATATTCGACAAAGGACGAAAGACTCTCCACTGGAAAAAAGACAGTATCTTCAATAAATGGTGCTGGGAAAATTGGACATCCATATGCAGAAGAATGAAACTGGACCATTCTTTTACATCATACACAAAGATAAATTCAAAATGGATGAAAGATCTAAATGTGAGACAAGATTCCATCAAAATCCTAGAGGAGAGCACAGGAAACACCCTTTTTGAACTTGGCAACAGCAACTTCTTGCAAAATACATCCATGAAGGCAAGAGAAACAAAAGCAAAAATGAATTATTGGGATCTTCATCAAGATAAGAAGGTTTTGCACAACAAAAGAAACAATAAAAAAAACTAAAAGACAACCTATAGAATGGGAGAAGAGATTTGCAAATGACGTATCAGATAAAGGGCTAGTATCCACGATCTGTAAAGAACTTATTCAACTCAGCAGGAAACAAACAAACAATCCAATCCTGAAATGGGCAAAAGACATGAAGAGAAATCTCACAGAGGAAGACATAGACATGGCCAACAAGCACATGAGAAAATGCTCCTCATCCCTCGCCATCAGGGAAATACAAATCAAACCACAATGAGATACCACCTCACACCAGTGAGATTGGGGAAAATTAACAAGGCAGGAAACCACAAATGTTGGAGAGGATGTGGAAAAAGGGGAACCCTCTTGCACTGTTGGTGGGAATTTGAACTGGTGCAGCCACTCTGGAAAACTGTGAAGGTTCCTCACAGAGTTAAAAATAGATCTGCTCTAGACCCAGCAATTGCACTGCTGGGGATTTACCCCAATGATACAGATGCAGTGAAACGCTGGGACACTTGCACCCCAACTTTTATAATAGCAATGTCCACAGTAGCCAAACTGTTTAAGGAGCCTGGTGTCCATTGAAAGTTGAATGGATAAAGAAGATTTTGTATATGTATACAATGAAATATTACTCAGCCATTAGAAATGACAAATGCCCACCATTTGCTTCAACATGGATGGAACTGGAAGGGATTATGCTGAGTGAAATAAGTCAATCAGAGAAGGACAAACATTATATGGTCTAATTCATTTGGGGAATATAAAAAATAGTGAAAGGTAGTAAAGGGGAAAGGAGAGAAAATGAGTGGGAAATATCATAGAGGGAGACAGAGCATGAAAGACTCCTAAGTCTGGGAAACTAACAAGGGGTGGTGGAAAGGGAGGTGGTTCGGAGTTGGGGATGACTGGGTGAGGGGCACTGAGGGGGTACTTGATGGTATGAGCACTGTGTGTTATGCTATATGTTGGCAAAGTGAACTCCAATTATAAAAAGATAAAGGGATTATAAAATTTAAAAAAAGAAATAGAAATCAAGAATACAATCCCATTTATAAGAGCATCAGAAACAATAAATACCTAGGAATTAACCTAACTAGAGGTGAAAACTTATACTCTGAAAACTAGGAAATGTTAATGAAAAACATTGACGATGAAGCCATGAATTAAAAAGACATTCCATGCTCCTGGATTGGAAGAACAAAATTATTAAAATGTCTAGGCTATCCACAGAAATCTACATATCTAATGCAATCCCCATCAACAGAACCACAAGAAAAATTGTGCAGTTTATATGGAAGTACAAAAAGCCTCAAATAGACAAAACAATCTTGAAGAAAAAGAGCATAGCTGGAGATATCATAATTTCCAACCTAGAGTTATATTACAAAGGTATTATAACCAAGCTTGTATGATATAGGCACAAATATAGACATAGATCAATAGTACAGAATATAAAACCCAGAAATAAACCCACAACTATAAGGTCAATTAATCTTTGACAAATTAGGGAAGAATATATTATGGAAAAAAGTCTCTTCAAGAAAGTGTATTGAGAAAACTGCTCATACATGTGCAAAAGAATGAAATGACCACTCTCTTACACCATGCACAAAAACAAACTCAAAATGGATGAAAGAACTAAATATGAGACCTGCAATCATAAAAATCCTAGAAAAGAACACAAGAACTAAGATCTCTGACATCATCCATAGAAATATTTTACTAGATAGGTCTCCTGTCATAGGGAAATGAAAGCAAAAATAAACTGCTGTGACTACATCAAATGAGTGTTTCTACACAGGGAAGAAAACCATAAAAAATCTAAAAGGCAGCCTATTGAAAAGGAAATGATTGTATGCAAATGACATATCTGATGAAGGATTAGTATCCAAAATACTTAAAAAACTTACACGATTTGACACCAAAAAAATATACTCCAATTATAAAAATGGGCAAGAGATATGAACAGACATTTCTCCAAAGAAGACATAATATTGACCAACAGACATATGAAAAGATGCTCACCACTAGGGAAATGCAAAATAAAACTGATATGAGATGTTACCTCACACTCATGACAATGGCTAAAATAAAAAATAAAAAAAACAAGGAACAACTGTTGGTGATAATGTGGTGAAAAAGAAATCCTATTGCACTGTTGGGGAAATACAAAGTGGCACAACCACTCAGGAAAACAGTATGGATGTTCCCCCAAAATTTCCAAATAGACCTACCGTATGATTGAGAAATTGCACTGCTGGGGTACTTACTCAAAATTACAAAAGCACTAATTCAAAGAGATACATGCAATCATATGTTTATTGCAGCATTATTTACAATAGTCAAATTATGGAAGCAGCTCAGGTGTCCATCAACTGATTTAATGAATATATATTCATTATCATATATATATATTGGATATATATATTCAATATCATATATATGAATATTATTCATACATAAGAAAGAAAGAAATCTTGTGATATACAATAACATAGGTAGAACTAGAGAGTATAATGCTAAGTTAAATAAGTCTGTCAGAGAAAGACAAATACCATATAATTTCACACATAGGTTGAATTTAAGAAACAAAAACAAATGAGCAAAAGGAAAAATGAAAGAGGGACAAACAAGCCAATAAAAAGACTGGTAACTATTGAGAACAAACTGATGGTTAAAGGAGGGGAGGCAGGTTGGGGAATGGGTGAAATAGCTGATGGGGATTAAGGAGTGTACAAATCGTGATGAGCACAGGGTGATATATGGAATTGTTGAATCACTATATTGTATGGCTGAAAGAATATAACAGTGTATGCTAACTGTACCAGAATTAAAATTAAATTAATTTAAAAAGAAATATGGGGAGGTCGGGGCAAGATGGGGGAGGAGTAGGGTCCCCAAGTCACCTGTCCTCACCAACTCACCTAGATAACTTATAAACCATCCTAAAAGCCTACAAATTCGACCTGAGATTTAAAGAGAGAACAGCTGGAACACTATAAAGAGTTTGCACTTCTAATAAGTACAACTCCTTTTTAGCACTGAGCAAAATGACTAGAAAGAACTCACCATGAAAGTAAGAATCAGAAACAGTACTCTCTGCCACAGAGTTACAGAATTTGGATTACAATTTGATATCAGAAAGCCAATACAGAAGCACATTATAAAGCTACTGGTGACTCTGGAAAAAAGCATAAAGGATTCAAGAGACTTCATGACTGCAGAATTTAGATGTAATCAGGCTGAAATTAAAAATCAATTAAATGATATGCACTCTAAACTGGAGGTCCTAATGATGAGGGTTAATGAGGTAGAAGAATGAGTGAGTGACATAGAAGACAAGTTGATGGCAAGGAAGGAAGGTGGGGAAGAGAGAAGAACAATTAAAGGACCATAAGGAAATGTTAAGGGAAATAAATGACAGCCTCAGAAGGAAAAATCTATGTATAATTGGGATTCCAGAGGGCACTGATAGGGACAGAGGACCAGAAAGCATCTTTGATATCTGAGAACGTCCCTAATTTGGGGACAGAAACAGGTATTAAGATCCAGAAGATAGAGAGATTTCCCCCTAAAAAAAGGAAAAACTGTTCAACATATTGACATTTAATAGTGAAACTTGCAAATTCCAAAGATAAGGAGAAAATCCTTAAAGCAGCAAGAGACAAGAGATCCCTATTTATATTAGGAGAAATATTAGATTAACAGCAGATCTCTCCACAGAGACCTGGCAGGCCAGAAAGGGCTGGCAGGATATGTTCAGGGCCCTAAATGAGAAGAACCTGAAGCCAAGAATACTTTATCCAGCAAGGCTCTCATTCAGAATAGAAGGAGAGATAAAGAGCTTCCAAGACAAGCAGAAACTGAAAGAATATGTGAGCACCAAACCACCTGTGCAAGAAATAGCAAGGGGAATTCTGTAAAAGAAAGAGGAAGCCCAAATAAATAATAATAAAAAAACAGACTGAATAGGTATTATGATGACATGAAATTTATATCTTTCAATAGTAACTCTGAATGTGAATGGGCTAAATGGTCCCATCAAGAGACAGAGAGTCTCAGACTGGATAAAAAAGCAAGACCCATCTATTTGTTGTCTACAAGAGACTCATTTTAGACGTAAGGACACCTCCAGCCTGAAAAATGAAAGGTTGGAGAACCATTTACCATTCAAATGGTCCTCAAAAGAAAGCTGTGGTAGCAATCCTCATATCAGATAAATTAAAGTTTATCCCAAAGACTGTAGTAAGAGATGAAGAGGGACACTAAATCCTATTTAAAGTATCTACCCAACAAGGAGACCTAACAATCATGAATATTTATGCCCCGAATGTGGGAGTAGCCAAGTAATCAAGTAATAACCAAAGAAAAGACATACTTAGATAATCTAATAGTGGGAGACTTCAACATGGCGATTTCTGCACATGACAGATCATCTAAGCACAACATCGCCAAAGAAACAAGAGCTTTAAGTTATACACTGGACCAGATGGATTTCACAGATATTTACAAACTTTACATCCGAACGCAAATGAATACACGTTCTTCTGAAGTGCACGTGGAACTTTCTCCAGAGTAGACCACATACTGGACCACAAATGAGGTCTTAACTGATACCAAAAGACTGGGAATGTTCCCTGCATATTTTCAGACCATAAGGCTTTGAAACTTGAACTCAACCAGAAGAAGAAATTTGGAAGAAATTCAAAGACATGGAGGTTAAAGAGCATCCTGCAAAAAAGATGAAAGGGCCCACCAGGAAATTTGAGAAGAATTAAAAAGATTCATGGAAACTAATGAGAATTAAGGTACAACCGTTCACAAACTTTGGGATAAGGAAAAAGCAGTCCTGAGAGGGAAATACTTCACAATACAAGCCTCCTTCAAAAAATTGGAAAAAAATTAAAATACACAAGCTAACCTTGCACCTAAAAGAACTGGAGAAAGAACATCAAATAAACCTATGTCAAGCAGAAGAAGAGAGTTAATAAAGATTCGAGCAGAACTCAATGAAATAGAGACCAGAGGAACTGTGGAACAGATCAACAAAACCAGGAGTTGGTTCCTTGAAATAATTAATAAGATAGGTAAAGCCTTAGCCAACCTTATTAAAAACAAAAGAGAAAAGACCTTAATTAATAAAGTTACGAATGAAAAAGGAGAGATCACAACCAATATCAAGGAAATACAAACGGTTTTAAAAACATATTATGAGCAACTATACGCCAATAAATTAGGCAATCTAGAAGAAATGGATGCATTTCTGGAAAACCAAAAACTACCAAAACTGGAATGGGAAGAAATAGAAAACCTGAACAAGCCAATAACAAGGGAGGAAATTGAAGCAGTCATCCAAAACCTCCCAAGACACAAAAGTCCAGGGCCAGATAGACTTCCCAGGGGAATTCTATCAAACGTTTAAAGCAGAAACACTACCTATTCTACTAAAGGTGTTTCAAAAGATAGAAAGGGATGGAATACTTCCAAACTTGTTCTATGAGGCCAGCATCACCTTAATTCCAAAAACAGACAAAGAATCCACCAGAAAGGAGAATTATAGACCAATATCGCAGATGAACACCAATGCAATAATTCTCAACAAGATACTAGCCAATAGGATCCAATAGTACATTTAGAAAATTATTCACCATGACCAAGTGGGATTTATCCCCGGGATGCAACGTTGGTTCAACACTGGCAAAACAATCAACATGACACATCATGTCAAAAAGAGAAAAAGCAAGAACCATATGATCCTCTCATTAGATGCAGAGAAAGCATTTGACAAAATAGAGCATCCATTCCTGATCAAAACTCTTCAGAGTGTAGGGAGAGAGGGAACATTCCTCAACATCTTAAAAGCCATCTACAAAAAGCCCACAGCAAATATCATTCTCAGTGGGGAAGCACTGGGAGCCTTTCCCCTAAGATCAGGAACAAGACAGGGATGTCCACTCTCACCACTGCTATTCAACATAGTACTGGAAGTCCTAGCCTCAGCAATCAGACAACAAAAAGACATTAAAGGCATTCAAATTGGCAAAGACAAAGTCAAACTCTCCCTCTTCGCCGATGACATGATACTCTACATAGAAAACCCAAAAGCCTCCACCCCAAGATTGCTTGAACTCAGACAGCAATTTGGTAGCATGGCAGGATACAAATCAATGCCCAGAAATCAGTGGCATTTCTATCCACTAGCAATGAGACTGAAGAAAGAGAAATTAAGGAATCAATCCCATTTACAATTGCACCCAAAAGCATAAGATTCCTAGGAATAAACCTAGCCAAAGAGGTAAAGGATCTATACCCTAAAAAGTATAGAACACTTCTGAAAGAAATTGAGGAAGACACAAAGAGATGGAAAAATATTCCATGCTCATGGATTCGCAGAATTAATATTGTGAAAATGTCAATGTTACCCAGGGCAATTTACACATTTAATGCAATCCCTATCAAAATACCATGGACTTTCTTCTGAGCGTTAGAACAAATTATTTTAAGATTTGTGTGAATCAGAAAAGACCCCGAATAGCCAGGGGAATTTTAAAAAAGAAAACCATATCTGGGGGCATCACAATGCCAGATTTCAGGTTGTACTACAAAGCTGTGGTCATCGAGACAGTGTGGTACTGGCACAAAAACAGACACATAGATCAATGGAACAGAATAGAGAACCCAGAAGTGGACCCTCAACTGTATGGTCAACTAATATTCGATAAAGGAGGAAAGACTATCCATTGGAAGAAAGACAGTCTCTTCAATAAATGGTCCTGGGCAAATTGGACATCCACATGCAGAAGAATGAAACTAGACCACTCTCTTTCACCATACACAAAGATAAACTCAAAATGGATGAAACATCTAAATGTGAGACAAGAGTCCATCAAAATCCTAGAGGAGAACACAGGCAACACCCTTTTTGAACTCAGCCACAGTAACTTCTTGCAAGATACATCCACTAAGGCACAAGAAACAAAAGCAAAAATGAACTATTGGGACCTCATCAATATAAAAAGCTTTGCACAGCAAAAGAAACATTCAACAAAATGACAAGACAACCTACAGAATGGGAGAAGATATTTGCAAATGACGTATCAGATAAAGGGCTAGTTTCCAAGATCTATAAAGAACTTGTTAAACTCAACAGCAAAGAAAGAAACAATCCAATCATGAAATGGGCAAAAGACATGAAGAGAAATCTCACAGAGGAAGACATGGATATGGCCAACAAGCACATGAGAAAATGCTCTGCATCACTTGCCATCAGGGAAATACAAATCAAAACCACAATTCGATACCACCTCACACCAGTGAGAAGGGAACAAGGCAGGAAACACCAAATGTTGGAGAGGATGTGGAGAAAAGGGAACCCTCTTGCACTGTTGGTGGGAATGTGAACTCTGGAAAACTGTGTGGAGGTTCCTCAAAGAGTTAAAAGGAGACCTGCCCTATGACCCTGCAATTGCACTGTTGGGGATTTACCCCAAAGATACAGATGCAATGAAACACCGGGACACCTGCACCCCAATGTTTCTAGCAGCAATGTCCACAATAGCCAAACTGTGGAAGGAGCCTTGGTGTCCATCGAAATATGAATGGATAAAGAAGATGTGGTCTATGTGTACAATGGAATATTACTCAGCCATTTGAAACGACAAATACCCACCATTTGCTTTGACGTGGATTGAACTGGAGGGTATTATGCTGAGTGAAATAAGTCAATCAGAGAAGGACACACATTATATGGTCTCATTCATTTGGGGAATATAAAAAACAGTGACAGGGAATAAAGGGGAAAGGAGAAGAAATGAGTGGGAAGTATCAGAAAGGGAGACAGAACATGAGAGACTCCTAACTCCAGGAAATGAACTGGAGGTGGTGGAAGGGGAAGTGGGGGTGGGGGGTGGGGGGTGACTGTGTGACGGGCACTGAGGGGGGCACTTAATGGGATGAGTACTGGGTGTTATTCTATATGTTGGCAAATTGAACACCAATAAAAAATATGTATAAAAAATAAAAGCTAAATTTCTATAAATAAATAAATAAATAAATAAATAAATAAATAAGTAGGTAAATAAATAGTTAGATAAAATCTAATCTAAATTTCTGATATGAGAATTGCTACCCTAGTTTTCTTTCTGAGGTCCATTTTCATGGTAAAGAGTTCTACACTTTCTCATTTTTAATCTGAAGGTGTCTTTTTGTCTAAAATGAATCTATGGTAAAGTGCATATGGATATGTTTTGCTTTTCATCCAATTTGGTACCGTAGTCTTTCTACAGGTGCATTTAGCGCATTCATCTTCCGAGTAATTATTGAAAAATATTAATTTAGTACCATTGTATTACCTGTACAGAAACTGTTTCTGCAGATTGTCTGTTTCTTTCTGGTGTATATTACTTTTGGGCTCCCTTTTTGCTTACAGGATCCCTCTTAATATTCCTTGCAGAGCTGGCTTGCTGGTCACATAGTCTTTCAGTTTCTGTCTGTCTTGGAACCTCTTTTTCTCTCCTTCTATTCTGAGTGACAGCCTTGCTGGATAAAGCATTATTAGCTACATGATTTCTCATTTAGTACCATGAATATATCATGCCAACCCTTTCTGGCATGCCTGTTCTCTGTGGTTAGGTCTGCTGTCAATCTAATATTCCTCCCTCTGTATGTTAGGAATCTCTTGTCTCAAGGGATGTCTGGATGGCTCAGGAGTTGAGCATCTGCCTTTGGCTCAGGACATGATCCCAGAGTCCCAGGATTGAGTCCCACATTGGGTTTCCTGCATGGAGACTGCTTCTCCCTTGCCTATGTCTCTGCCTCTGTTGTGTGTGTGTGTGTGTGTGTGTGTGTGTGTGTGTGTGTGTGTCATGAATAAATAAATAAAATCTTAAAAAAAAGGAATCTCTTGTCTTAAGATGCTTTCAGGATTTTCTCTTCATCTCTGAAATCTGCAAGCTTTACTATTATATGTCAAGTGTTTACCTGTTTTTATTGATTTTTGGAAGGGATCCTCTCTACCTCTTATATATGAATGCCTGTTTCCTTCCTTAGACTAGGGAAGTTCTCAGCTATGATTTGCTCAAATATACTTTCTGGCCCTCTCTCACTCTGTTTCTCTTTGCACATTCAGGAATTCCAATAATTTGGATTTTTTTATGGCATCAGTTATCTCTTGGAACCTCTGCTCATTTGCTATTTTTTTTCTCGCTTCCTTTCTTTCCATCAGCTTGTCTTCTATGTCACTTATGCTCTCTTCTGCATTATTTACCTTAACTGTTAGAGCATCCCCTTTAGACTGCATCTCAGTTAGAGTATTTTTAATTTCAGCCTGATCTCATTTCTGCACTAAGATGATTTTCTAGAGTGTGTTATGCTTTTTTTCAAGCCCAGCTAGTAACTTTTTAATTGCTATCCTGAATTCCATCTCTGATAGTTTACTTAAATACATATCCATTAGATCTGAGGCAGAGAGTATTACTTCTGGCTCTTTCTTTTTTTGTGTGTGAATTCCTCCTTCTAGTCATGTTGTCCAGTGAAGAATGGCTGAATGAGTGAACATAATCAAATGTATCAACCACAACCCAAGGGGAATACACACTAGACAAATCCAAGGAGTTAAGAAACCAGAAAAGAAAAAGATTAAGTAAAACAAAACAAACAAGAAAAGAAAACAAATAAAAAAGGGGGAGAGAGAATATAATCTCACATAGTGCATAATACAGGGTGACCCACTTGGTCCTGAGGGTATTTTGGTCTGTGTGTTAGATGATGCTAAATTCCAAAATTATAAGGAAAGCAAAACTGACATGTATACAAAAATAAAACTGAATACCGGTAAAGGGAGCAAATAATGAAGAATATATCTATAATATGCGACTGTAAAAAAAAGTGAAAATTAAAGAAAAACTTAAAACAAAGTTGATAAAAGAAGAAACTAATTGAAACGGGGAAAAAGGGGGGGAAATGGGAAAATGTAAACTGAAAGATAAATGAAACATGAAAAAAAAATTCAAGTTCTACATACTATTTCCCCTAGCACTGGAGTTTTACAGTTCTGTTAGGTCTGTAAACTTGCTGTTCACCTGTTCTAGCTAGTCTTCTGGAGGAGGGTGTGCCGCATTGATTTTCAGTTGTCTGTGCCTGGGTGGAGTAGAACCGCCCCTTACCAGGGGGCTGGACTTAGTGTAAGCTATTTGCTGTGTGTGGCTTTTGTTCCCTAAGGCTTTCTGTGCCTCCTTGGAGGGTGAAAATAAAAATGGTCATGCCCTAATCTCCACTCTGGTAGCTGAAAGTTCTCAGTGTGTGCCAAACTCTGTAGACACCTATGGTGCCTACCCACTCCAGTCCTACCTGGAGGGAGGTAGAGGGACACTGATTTGTACAATGTGCAGGACCTACTCAGGGAGAGCTTTTGCCCAATCGTGGGTGTGCCCACTCTGCAACTCCCAGAGGAGGCAGAGGGTTGCCCTATTTCTGTCCCTAATAGGGCTGTAGCCCAGTTGAGTGGGCATCTTCGCCTTTCCCCGGGGGGGGGGGGGAGGTGGAGTGTTGCTGCATTCCATTCCTTTGCAGGGACTGGCAGAGGGAACAGTCACCTGATTGGGCTACAGTTCGTGGGCAAATGAATTGAGAACCCCCTCTGAGCTCACTGATCTAAATCTGATTCCCCATCCAATGCTTGGAAATTATACCAGCTCAGGCACCCCTGTTCTCTCTGAGCCTCCAGGAATATTGAGACCCCACTGTCCAACTCTCGATTCTGCCCCACTTGAGCACTAAGCACCTTTCAGTCAGAGAAGTCTCGCACGGAGCAGATTTCTAAACATCTCAATTTTGAGTTCCCAGTCTATATTACTTTCTGGTAGCTGGTTTATGCAGACTCCCTCCCCTCACTGTTTATCTTCTAATATATCCCTTCCCGTTTCTCTTCTCTGCAATCCAACTTTGCAAAACGTGATCACTTTTTTATTTGTAGAGTTCCAGCCATTCTTTTCCTACATCTCAGGTTGAATTCATAGGTGTTCAGGATGATTTGATAGTTATCTAGGTAAATTAAGTGGACCAGATAAAACAGGGACACCTACTCTTCTGACATCTTGCCTCTACTCCCTCTTTTTTTCTTTTTAAAATACACAACTCTGGCTTTATGACTTAAAACTCTGTATCATCTGTAGACATACTCCTAGACACTAGCTCACATTTACAAATACCATGTCATACACTCAAAGAATGTACAGAAGATCTGTATTAACATACAACCAATTTTGTAATATTTAAAGAGAAAAGAAAAAAATCTCTGGCTAAAATAGAGATATAGCAAATGTATGTAATGATTTCCAATATACTAAGCACTTAATATATATTCTCTCGTATTCCTCGGAGAAAAGCTAAAAGAATAAAAGAAAAGGTATAAAAGAATATATTTTAACCTCATTTTATTTATTTATTTTTTACATATTTTTTAAATTTAAATTCAATTTGCCAACATATAGTATAACACCTAGTGCTCATCCCATCAAGTGCCCTCCTCATTGCCCATCACCCAGTTACCCCATTCTCCCCCCACCTCCCCATCCACAACCCTTTGTTTGTTTCCCAGAGTTAGGAGTCTCTCATGGTTTGTCTCCTTCTCTAATTTTTCCCACTCAATTCCCCTCCTTTCCCTTATAGTCCCTGTCACTAAACTGAAACTAATAAATTTTTAATAATTTGTCCCTCAAACCCATAGCTATTTTATTTAATGGTTACAAGAATACAGTCTCATTTGATTATGGCCCACTAATTCCTCCTGGTTGCTTTCCTTTTTAAAACAGATATAGCGTAAATTCTATCTTCTCATGTTTTTCAGCCAGTTCATCCCAGATCTACCATCATATCTCTCTGCAAAGATGCCAGTGAGTTTCAGAAAAATAGTAATTATTTATAAATATTTTAATAGAAAAATATTATTTATAATGTCATGATGCCTCCTAAATAATGTATAGATAGAAGAGGGAACTTTGCCAAGAACTGGCTGTGGCAGGATGCCTGGGTGGCTCAGCGGTTGAGCAGTTGAGTGTCTGCCTTTGACTCAGGGCGTGATCCCTGATTCTGCATTGGGCTCCCTGTGGGGAGCCTGCTTCTCCCTCTGCCTCAGTCTCTGCCTCTCTCTGTATGGCTTTCATGAATAAATAAAAATCTTTAAAAAAGAAAGAATTAGTATTTTTGTATTCTTGGGGTAAAGATCTAGTAGTGTTGTAGGGCAATTCTATTTTTGACTTTTTGAGGAAATGCCATACTGTTTTCCAGAGTGGCTGCACCACTTTGCATTCCCACCAAAAATGCAAGAAAGTTTCCCCTTTTTTACATCATTGCCAACACCTGTTTTTCTTCTATTGTTAACTTTAGCCATTCTGACAAGTGTGAGGTGGTATCTCATTGTAGTTTTTATTTGTATTTCCCTGATGATCAATTATGTTGAGCATTTTTTCAAGTGCCCGGTGACAATCTGTAGGTCTTCTTTGGAAAAATGTCCTTTCATGCCTCCTGCCCATTTTTATTTGGATAATCCTTTTTTGAGAGTTGAGTTTTATAAGTTCTTTATAAATTCTGGATACTAACCCTTCATCAGATATATGAGTTACAAATAACTTCTCCCTTTCCATAGCTTGCCTTTTACTTTTGTTGATTGTTTCCTTTGCTAGGCAGAAGCTTTTATTTTGATGCAATCCCAATAGTTTATTTTGGCTTGTGTTTTCCTTGCCTCAGGAGACATATCTAATAAGAAGTTGCTAGGACCTATGTCAAAGAGATTATTGCCTGTATTCTGTATGTTTTTAATGGTTTCCGGTCTCATATTTAAGTATTTCATCCATTTTGAATTTAAGAAGGTGTAAGAAAGTGTCCAGTTTTATTATTGTCCATTTTGACGTCTGGTATTCCCAACACCATTTGTTGAAGAGACTATCTTTTTCCTATTGAATATTCTTTCCTGCTTTGTTGAAGATTAATTGACCATATATTTGTGAGTTCCTTTCTGGGTTTTCTATTCTGTTCTATCGATCTGTATCAATTTTTGTGCCAGTACCAGTACCATTTTGATCACTACTGCTTTGTAATACAACTTGAAATCTGGAATTGTGATGTCTCCAGCTTTGCTTTATTTTTTTTCAAGTTTGCTTTGTTTATTCAGGGTCTTTTGTAGTTTCATACACATTTTATGTTTGTTCTAGCTCTGTGAAAAATGCTGTTGGTATTTTGATAGAGATTTTATTAAATGTGTAGATTGCTTTGGGTAGTATAGACATTTTAATAATGTTTGTTCTTTTGATTGATGAGCATGGGATGTCTTTCCATTTCCTTGTATTTTCTTCAATTTCTTTCATCAATGTTCTATAGTGTTCAGAATACAGGTCTTTCCCCTTTTTGGTTAGGTTCATTCCTAGGTATGTTCTTGTTGGTGGTGTAATTGAAAATGGCATTGTTTTCTTTATTTCTCTTTCTCCTACTTTATTACTGATGTATAGAAATGCAACAGATTTTTTAAAAAAATAAATACAAAAAAATGTGCATGTTGACTTGTATCCTATATCTTTACCGAATTTGTGTATCATTTCTAGTAAGTTTTAGGTAGATTCAAGTTCTCCATGTAGAGTATCACATCATCTGCAAACAGTCAAGTTTTACTTCTTCCTTGCTGATTTGGATGTCTTTATTTCTTTTTATTGTCTGATTGCTGTGGCTCGGACTTTCAGTAATATATTAAATAACAATGGTGAGAGTTGACATCCCTGTCTTGTTCCTGACCATAGAGGAATAGCTCACAGGCTTTTTCCATTAAGGATGATATTAGCTATGGGGTTTTTATAGATGGGTTTTATTATGTTTAAGCATGTGTCCTCTAAATCTACTTTGTTAAAGACTTTTATCATGAATGGATGTTGTATTCTGTAAAATGCTTTTTCTGTATCTATTTGAATGATATTATGGTTCTTATCCTTTCTTTTATTAATGTGGTATCAGGCATCATCCATTTTTATTATAATCCATTGCACTTAGATTTCTGGTTGTGGCCTTATCTTGTTTTTTAATTTGGGATGAATTCTTCCCTCTTGGCATTTTGTCTAAGTCTCTCCCTTCTTCTGTGTGGTAGAAAAACCAATTATGCTTTCTGCTCCTGAGAGTAATGGCTTTATGAAGAAGAGGTTATATAGTGCCCAGGACCTGGCACTTCAGGGAGTGTCTCTGGTGTGTGCTGCATTTGCTCTGCTCTTGTGTTTTGGCTGTTCTATCCTCAAGCCAGTAGTCTTCAGAGACTTTCCTTGCCTACAGTGAGTAGTATTTTGTCTTTGGCCAGAAAGTGGTGAGTTTTAACTAGGTATGTTCTAGTCTGCTTGTTTAATGAGAACTGATACTACTTTCCCTAGACCTGAAGCCCTGCAGAACTCTATAGTCAAGAGATATGGTGTGGTCAGGGGTTTCTGGTGGTCTTCTGAGAAAGCGGTCTGATGTGCTGAGACCGAGGCAAGCTTGACTGAGAAGGGTAGTTTCCCCAGAGCATAGGGCATGGAACTTGATTGAAGTAAGCAAGTTAAGCAGTTTGTGTTGGTGTTTCACTGCTTCCCACAGGTGGCTCTGTATTTATGGTGAGGGTTGAGATGTGAGAAATGGCACAAGCCAGCTCTTTTGTCTGTGGAGAGGCATCTCTGTGAACGCTGCCTCTCAGGGAAGCACTCTGAGAAGAATGAATAATCTCTCTACTGTGTGTCCCAGGTTTTTCAGATCACTTGCACCCAGGTTTTTTGTTTGTCTTTTCACCAGGAGGAGTGCAGTGCCCTCCAGGTTCTCTCCTAGCCAATCCTACTGACCTTTTAAACAGTCTTTAGACATGTGGTGTGGGCAGGAGTTTGTGCTAGTCTTCTGAAGGAGGGGCCTGCCAAGCTGAGACTGAAGGAATTTTGACTGAGAATAGTAGTCCCTCCAGACCACAGGGTGTGAGGCTTGGTCTAAAGTTAGGCAGCCAATGTTGGCCCTGTGCTGCTTCCCCTACATGGCTCTGGGTTTATGCTGAGGGGTAGGAGAGGGAAATGGTGCTGGCCAACTCCTTTTTCCTGAAAGAGACCTCTCCTTGACTGCTTCCTCTCAGGGACTGTGTTCCAAGATGAGTAAATAATCTCCTCCCTGTGTTCCCCAAGCATTCTTCAGATTGTTGTTTCCATGCTATCTATCCCTGGGTTGCTTACTTGCCTTCTTTCTAGGAGCACCACAGTGCCCTCAGAGCTCTATCCTAGCCAAACCCACTGGCCTTTTAAAACTCCAGGTTTTAAGTTCCACTGGTTGCAAGAATTCATGAAAATCAGCCCCTCTTGTTTTCCCAGCAGATGGCTTTGGGGAAATTTTCTCCTTGTGTATTTCCCTGTGTGCTTTACTCTCTTTTGCCCTTCTCTGCAATGACTGCTCCCTCCCTTCTGCAGCACCCATGATCTGTTTCTCCACTTTACCCTCTACGTACTTCCTACCTTCAATGTGGCCTCTTCTCAGCATTTAGTTGTAGAGTTTGCTCTGTCGGTGTTCAGGTTGATTTCTGGGGGTATATAGGGTGACTTTTTTTTTTTTTTACAGATTTTATTTATTTATTTGAGAGAGTGAGTGAAAGAGCATGAGAAGGGTGAGGGGGAAACAGAAGGGGAGAAGCCAAGGGAGAGGGAAAAGTAGACTCCTCACTGAACAAGGAGCAGGACATTGGGCTCCATCCCAAGACCATAGAATCATGATCTGAGATGAAGACAGATGCTTAAATGACTGAGCCACCCAGGTGCCCCATAGGATGATTTGATAGTTACTTAGTTGTGTTCATAGGATGAGATGAGCCTGGGGTCCTCCTCTTCCACTCTCATCTTCTCTACCCCTCTGTAGCTGAACCAACATGAAATTGCTCTTTTATGAGTCAGAAACTGCACCAGGTTGGGTTGTCCCACAAAGAAAGCAAATAAGGTCATGGGGAACACCTTTCAAGCTGTGACTCTCTGAGAGAGAGTGAATGAGTTTCCTTTATTTCTGGTTAGCATATGTTTGTGTATATATAAATATATACACACATTTAGGTAGAGAGCACACAAGTGGTGGGGAGGGGGCAGAGGAAGAGGAAGAGAGACAATCTTAAGCAGACTCCACAACCAAGACCCTGAAATCATGACCTGAGCAGAAATCAAGAGTCCAACACTTGGCTCACTTAGTCAGTCAGGTGTCCTTAGAGTTAGCATGTATATTTAGATAGGAAAGCCTTGTCATCCTATGTAGCTATGGGCATGAGGCATGGATGTGCCTTAAGAAAACATACACATATTGTATTTTATGTAAATGAGGCTCAGGTTCCTCCTTGGGTGGAGATTTTAGTATTGTAATAAGGTGAAGGTAATTGTAAGTCATTCCAGAGGTCACTCATGGTCCATCTGCACAGGAAAGAGTCAGGTTTAGCTCAAAGGGTGGTCTGAGCTTGTGGGAGGCCTGTTGCCATCACCTGGGGGGTGGTTTCCGGTTTGATTTGCCTGAGTCAAGAGAAAAGCCAGAAAGAAGAACTTAGAGGAAAATGAAAGACAAGGGTTAGTAAGTACAAGCAGGTGAGCAGTAAAGGCCAGGTCTCTGGAGTCTAGCAGGTGATACCTCTTGCCAGCCTATGTCTTTTGATTGGAGTATTTATACTATTTACATTTAACATAATCATAGATATGTATATACTTATTGCCATTTTATTTGTTTTCTGGTTGTTTTTGTAATTCTTTGCTGTTCCTTTCCTTTTGTTTTTTTTAATATAAATTTATTTTTTATTGGTGTTCAATTTGCCAACATATAGAATAACACCAGTGCTCATCCCGTCAAGTTACCCACCTCAGTGCCCGTCACCCAGTCACCCCCACCCCCCGCCCACCTCCCCTTCCACCACCCCTAGTTCGTTTCCCAGAGTTAGGAGTCTTTCATGTTCTGTCTCCCTTTCTGATATTTCCCACTCATTTTTTCTCCTTTCCCCTTTATTCCCTGTCACTGTTTTTTATATTCCCCAAATGAATTAGACCATATAATGTTTGTCCTTCTCCGATTGACTTATTTCACTCAGCATAATCCCCTCCAGTTCCATCCATGTCGAAGCAAATGGTGGGTATTTGTCGTTTCTAATTGCTGAGTAATATTCCATTGTATACATATACCACATCTTCTTTATCCATTCATCTTTTGATGGACACCGAGGCTCCTTCCACAGTTTGGCTATTGTAGACATTGCTACTATAAACATCGGGGTGCAGGTGTCCTGGCATTTCATTGCATCTGTATCTTTGGGGTAAATCCCCAGCAGTGCAATTGCTGGGTCGTAGGGCAGATCTATTTTTAACTCTTTGAGGAACCTCCACACACCTCACACCAGTGAGAATGGGGGAAATTAACAAGACAGGAAACAACAAATGTTGGAGAGGATGTGGAGAAAGGGGAACCCTCCTGCACTGTTGGTGGGAATGTGAACTGGTGCAGCCACTCTGCTGTTCCTTTCTTTTTCTCCTACTCTCTTTTTGTGTGGTAAATTTCTGTAGTATTATGTTTGGCTGTCTTTCTCTTTACTTTTTGTGTATCTATTATAAGTTTTGGATTTGTAGTTACCATGAAGTTCATATATAACATCTCAAGTATATAGTAGTCTATATTAAGTTGATGGTCATTTCAGTTCAAGCACATTCCAAAAAAACACACTTTTTTTTCTTATATTTGACTCCCTCCTCCATTTTTTATGCATATACTTTATGTATATACATCTTTTTATTCATAATTTTCTTGAGTCTAAATATGGTCATTTATTTTCCACTTAAAAAGTTCCTTTAATATTTATTGTGAGGGTGGTTTAGTGATAATAAACTTGTGTTTGTCCAGGAATTCTTCATCTCTCCTTGACTCTGAATGATAACCTTGCTAGATCCAGTATTCTTGGTGATTTTTTTTCCTCTTAGCACTGTTCAGCTTGGGTGTTTTCCATTCCCCTATCTTCCAGGTCTCTGATTTGTTCTGCATCCACTAACTTACTGTTGATTTTCTCTGTTTTTTTTTTTTTTTAATTTTAATCATTGTATTCTTCAACTCTGATTGGTTCCTTTTTATATTTTCCATGTCTTTATTGAAAGTCTCACTGAGCGCTTCCACTCTTCTTTCTAGGCTGCAGAGAATCTTTGCAATCATTACTTTAAATTTCTTAACAAGTATATTGATTATCTCCATTTCATTTAGTTCTTTTGCTGAGGTTTTATCTTATTTTTTCTTCAGAAGCATATTAATCTTTCCCCCCATTTTGCTTGTCTTTCTGTGTTGGTTTTTATGGGTTAGGCAGAACATGAAAGAATCTTCTTGTGTATGGTTGCCTCCTGTGTAGTATATGTGTGCTTAGTGTCTTTGGCTGGTTATCTGAAGCTGTGGCTGGTATGGGTTGGACGTTCTTGGGCTTTCCACATTATGGGTACCTTGGATGGACAGCTAAAGATTAAGTGGATGCAGTGGGTGCATCAGGGCAGTCCCTGGGCTCTTCATACATTGGGCATCCTGGCAGGACAATTAAGGATAATATAAATGTAAACCGGGGTGTGAACGAGAGCTCTCCCCATAGATGGTATCCTGGGGGGCTCATGGAGTTGACCTGAGTTGTGAGCTGGAAGGATCCATGACTCTCTGTGCAGCAAGTACCCAGGCAGTACAGCTAAAATGGAAGTAGGTGTAGGTCGGGAGATACTTGGGCTTTCTGTGATGAATGCGAACTTGAGGACAGCTGAAGCTTAAATTGCAAGCTGGGGTTTCCCAGAGTGGTCTGAGCACAGCGTGAACTGGTGGAGTAGCTAGCTCTCTGCACAGAGGATGTCCTGACAGGATAGCTGAAAGTAAAGTAGGTGCGAGCTGGGAGGACCTGGAGCTCTTTGCACAAAAGGCATATTGGCAGGATAGCTGAAGCTGAAGTGGATAAAATCTGGAGTGTCCTGGAACCCTCTGCATAGAGGGTGTGATGAAGGGGTGGCTGGAGCTGAGGCAAGGTACAGGCCAGAAGCTCCTTGGGTACTCCATATAGAGGGGACCCTGGAAGGACAGCCAATCCTAAAGTGGGTTCAGGCCACTGTAGTCCCTGGAGTGTCCCATACAAAATGTGCCCTGGCAGGACAGTTGAAGCTGAAGTGATTGCAAATCAGATTGTTCTAGGGCTCCCCACACTGAAGGTGAACTGGCAGGACCAGCAAAGCTAAATTGAGTGTAAGCTGGGGTGTCCCGAGGTGCTTAGTGCAGTGGGCGCCCTACCCAGGCAACTGGATCAAAAGCCATGTGGACAGGAGTATTCCAGGGTGCTCTGAGAAGCAGGTACCCTGGTGGAGTGGATGAAACTAATGCAAGTATGGGCTGGGGTATTCCTGGGGCTTTCCACACAGAGGGCATCGTGACAAGGAGGCTTAATCTGAAATGGACATCACTCAGGAGGTTCCAGAGCACTTTGTACCAAGAGTAACCTGTCAACCTCATTAAGCCAAAGAGATGTAAGCCTGGAGTGTTCTAAGGCACTTTACTCCCATTGCAACCTGACTGGGAAGGCTAGGGGTGGTTTTGGCTATGAGCCCAGGATTCTATATATATATATATATATCGTACTCAGCCTTTCTAATGACTGAGTAATATTCCAAGGTATACATACATATGAAATCTTCTTTCTCCATTCATCTTTCGATGGACACAGAGGTTCCTTCCACAGTTTGGCTATTACGGACATTGCTGCTATAAACATTGGGGAACAGGTGTCTCGATTTTCACTTCATCTGTATGTTTGGGTTAAATTCTTAGGACTGCAATTGCCAGGTCATAAGGTAGTTCTATTTTTCACTCTTGAGGAACCTCCACACAATATTCCAGAGTGGCTGTACCAGTTCACATTCCCACCAACAGTGCAAGAGGGTTCCCCTTTCTTCACGTCCTCTCCAACATTTGTTGTTTCCTACCTTGTTAATTTTCCCCATTCTCACTGGTGTGAGGTAGTATCTCATTGTGGTTTTGATTTGTATTTCCCTGATGGCAAGTGATGCAGAGCATTTTCTCATGTGCTTGTTGGCCATGTCTATGTCTTCCTCTGTGAGATTTCTGTTCATGTCTTTTGCCCATTTCAGGATTGGATTGTTTGTTTCTTTGCTGTTGAGTTCAATAAGTTGTTTATAGCCCTTGGATACTAGCCCTTTATCTGAAGGTCACTTGCAAATATCTTCTCCCATTCTGTAAGTTGTCTTTAGTTTTGTTGACTGTTTCTTTGCTGTGCAAAAGCTTATTATCTTAATGGAGTCCCAATAATTCATTTTTGCTTTTGTTTCTCTTGCCTTCATGGATGTATCTTGCAAGAAGTTACTGTGGCTGAGTTCAAAAAGGATGTTGCCTGTGTTCTCCTCTAGGATTTTGATGGAATCTTGTCTCACATTTAGATCTTTCATCCATTTTGAGTTTATCTTTGTGTATGGTGAAAGGGAATGGTCTACTTTCATTCTTCTGCATGTGGATGTCCAATTTTCCCAGCACCATTATTGAAGAGACTGTCTTTTTTCCAGTGGATAGTCTTTCCTGCTTTGTCAAATATTAGTTGACAATAAAGTTGAGGGTACACTTCTGGGTCCTCTATTCTGTTCCATTGATCTATGTGTCTGTTTTTGTGCCAGTACCACACTGTCTTGATGACCACAGCTTTGTAGTACAACCTGAAATCTGGCGTTGTGATGCCCCCAGCTATGCTTTTCTTTTTTAATATTCCTCTGGCTATTCAGAGTCTTTTCTGATTCCACACAAATCTTAAAATAATTTGTTCCAACCCTCTGAAGAAAGTCCATGGTATTTGAATAGAGATTGTATTTAATGTGTAAATTGCCCTAGGTAGCATTGACATTTTCACAATATTAATTCTTCCAATTCATGAGCATGGAATATTTTCCATCTCTTTGTGTCATCCTCAATTTCAGAAGTGTTCTTTAGTTTTTAGGGTATAGATCCTTTACCTCTTTGGTGAGGTTTTTTCCCTAGGTATCTTATGCTTTTGGATGCAATTGTAAATGGGATTGACTCCTTATGTTCTCTTTCTTCAGTCTCATTGTTAGTGGATAGAAATGCCACTGATTTCTGGGCATTGATTTTGTATCCTGCCACACTGACGAATTGCTGTATAAGTTCTAGCAATACTGGGGAGGAGTCTTTTGGGTTTTCTATGTACAGTATCATGTCATCTACAAAGAGGGAGAGTTTGACTTCTTCTTTGCCAATTCGAATGCCTTTAATGTCTTTTTGTTGTCTGATTGCTGAGGCTAGGACTTCTAGTACTGTGTTGAATAGCAGTGGTGAGAGTGGACATCCCTGTCTTGTTCCTGATCTTAACGGAAAGGCTCCCAGTGTTTCCCCATTGAGAATGATATTTGCTGTGGACTTTTCGTAGATGACTTTTAAGATGCTGAGGAATGTTCCCTCTATCCCTATACTATGAAGAGTGTTGATCAGGAATGGATGCTGTATTTTGTCAAATGCTTTCTCTGCATCTATTAAGAGGATCCTATGGTTCTTGTTTTTTCTCTTGCTGATGTAATCAATCACATTGATTGCTTTATGAGTGTTGATCCAGCCTTGCGTCCTGGGGATAAATCCCACTTGGTTATGGTGAATAATCTTCTTAATGTATTGTTGAATCCTATTGGCTAGTATCTTGTTGAGAATTTTTGCATCCATGTTCATCAGGGATATTGGTCTATAATTCTCCTTTTTGGTGGGGTCTTTGTCTGGTTTTGGAATCAGGGTGATGCTGGCCTCATAGAATGAGTTTGGAAGTACTCCATCTCTTTCTATCTTTCCGAACAGTTTTAGTAGAATAGGTATGGCTTCTTCTTTAAACATCTGATAGAATTCCCCTGGGAAGCCATCTGGCCCTGGACTTTTGTGTCTTGGGAAGTTTTTGATGACTGCTTCAATTTCCTCCCTGGATATTGGCCTTTTCAGGTTTTCTATTTCTTCCTGTTCCAGTATTGGTAGTTTGTGATTTTCCAGAAATGCGTCCATTTCTTCGAGATTGCGTAATTTATTGGTGTATAGCTGCTCATAATGTTTGTTTTTTTCACAAATTGGAAGAATTATTATTAAATGTCCATACTACCCAAAGCAATCCATAGATTCAATGAAATCCCTATCAAAATACCAACAAGAGAGGTCGCTGGGTGACTCAGTCAGTTAAGTGTCTGCCTTTCGCCCAGGTCATATCTCAGGGTTCTGGGATCAAGCTCCAAGTCAGGCTCCCTGTTCAGCAGGGATTCTGCTTCTTCCTCTCCCTCTGCCCATCTTCCCCTGCTTGAATTCATTCTCTCATGCTTTCTGTCTGTCTCTCAAATAAAGAAATAAATTCTTTAACAAATACCAACAACGTTTTAAATAGAAGTAAGAAAAATAATCCTAAAATTTGTATGGAATCACTAAAGTCCCCAAACAGCCAAAACAATCTTGAAAAAGAACAAAACTGGAGATATGGCATCCTAGATTTCAAGATATACTACAAAGATATAATAATCAAAGCAGAGTGGTACTGACACAGAAATACACACCTAGATCAGGGGAACAAATAGAGAACTCAAAGGTGAACCCATGCTTTTATGATCAATTAATTTTTGACAAAGCAGGAAAGTGTATTCAATGAGAAAAAGACAGTATCTTCAACAAATGGTGTTGGGAAAATTGGACAGCAACATGCAAAATAAAGAAACTGGACCTCATAATACATTTTTTAAATTGTATTTCCTTCATATTGGTGGTGACCTCTCCTTTCTCACTCATGATTTTATTAATTTGAGTCTTTTCTCTCTTCCTTTTAATAAGGCTGGCTAATGGTTTATCTATCTTATTAATTCTTTCAAAGAACCAACACCTGGTTTTGTTGATCTGTTCCACAGTTCTTCTGGTCTCTATTTCATTGAGTTCTGCTTGAATCTTTATTAATTCTCTTCTGCTGGGTGTAGGATCTATTTGCTGTTTTTTCTCCAGCTCCTTTAGGTGCATGGTTAGCTTCTGTATTTGAGTTCTTTCCAGTTTTTGGTTGGATGCTTGTATTGCGATGTATTTCCCCCTCAGGACTGTTTTTGCTGTATCCCAAAGATTTTGAGTGGTTGTATCTTCATTCTCATTAGTTTCCATGAATCTTTTAAATTATTTTCTAATTTCCTCTTTCGTCTTTTAGCAGGATGGTCCTTAACCTCCACGTGTTTAAAATCCTTCCAAACTTCTTCTTGTGATTTAGTTCTAGTTTCAAAGCATTACAGTCTGAAAATATGCAGGGGACGATCCCAATATTTTGGTATCTGTTATGACCTGATTTGTGACCCAGTATGTGGACTATTCTGGAGAACGTTCCATGTGCACTTCAGAAGAATGTGTATGCAGTTGCATCTGGATGTAAAGTTCTGTAGATATCTGTGAAATCCATCCAGTCCTGTGTATCATTTAAAGCTCTTGTTTCTTTGGAGGTGTTGTGCTTAGAAGATCTGTCAATTGTAGAAAGCACTATATTCAAGTCACCAAGTATAAATGTATTATTATCTAAGTATGCCTTAACTTTGGTTATTAATTGATATACTTGGCAGCTCCCACATTTTGGGCATAAATACTCATGATTGTTAGGTCCTCTTGTTGGATAGATCCTTTAAGTATGATAGAGTGTCCCTCTTCATCTCTTACTACAGTATTTGGGATAAACTCTCATTTATCTGATATGAGGATGGCTACCCCTGCTTTCTTTTGAGGACCATTTGAATGGTAAATGGTTCTCCAACCTTTTATTCTCAGGCTGGAGGTGTCCTTATGTCTAAAAGGAGTCTCTTGTACACAGAAAATAGATGGGTCTTGCTTTTTATCCAGTCTGAGACTCTCCGTCTCTTGATGGGACCATTCAGCCCATTCACATTCAGAGTTACTATTGAAAGATATGAATTTAGTCTCATCATGATTCCTATTCAGTCCCTGTTTTTGTGGATTGTTTCCTTGGGCTTACTATTTCTTTTACAGTGTCCCGTTAATATTTCTTGCAGAGCTGGTTTGGTGGTCACATATTCTTTCAGTTCCTGCCTATCTTGGAAGCTCTTTATCTCTCCTATTCTGAATGAGAACCTTGCTGGATAAAGTATTCTTGGTTGCATGTTCTTCTCATTTAGGACCCTGAATATATCCTGCCAGCCCTTTCTGGCCTGCCAGTTCTCTCTGGAGAGGTGTGCTCTTAACCTAATACTTCCCCGCATAAAGGTTAGGGATCTCTTTTCTCTTGCTGCTTTAAGGATCTTTTTACTGTTGGAATTTGCAAGTTTCACTATTAAATGTCGAGGTGCTGAGTGGTTTTTATTGATTTTAGGGAGGAATCTATCTCCTGGATCTGATTGCCTGTTTACCTTCCCAGATTAGGAAAGTTTTCAGCTAGGATTTGTCCAAATATATATTCTGGACCTCTGTCCCTTTCAGCGCCCTTGGGAACCCCAATTAAACATAGATTTTTCTTTCTGAGGCTGTCATTTATTTCCCTTAACCTATCCTCATGATCTTTTGTCTGTCTCTTTTTTCCTCAGTTTCCCTCTTTGCCATCAACTTGTCTTCTGTGTCACTCACTTGTTCTTCTACCTCATTAACCCTCATCGTTAGGACCTCTAGTTTGGATTGCATCTCATTTAATTGATTTTTAATTTATGCCTGATTAGATCTAAATTCTGCAGTCATGAAGTCTCTTGATTCCTTTATGCTTTTTTTCTAGAGCCACCAGTAGCTTTATAACTGTGCTTCTGAATTGGCTTCCTGACATTGAATTGTAATCCAAATTTTGTAACTCTGTGGGAGAGAGGTCTGTTTCTGATTCTTTTTTTGTGATGAGTTTTTCCTTATAGTCATTTTGCTCAGTGCAGAGTGGCCAAAAACAAGTTGTACTGGAAAAAGGAGAAAAAGAGAGAAATAAGGGGGCGGGGGAACAAACAGAAAATAAAAACAAGGGGGAGTGTCCTCTGATTCTATATACTGTAAATCTCTCGACTTCCCCTGGAACTTTCCAGGGCTGTTTGGTTAATAACTTGCTTTTCCCCTGTCCTTCCAGCTGGTTTTTTGAGGGAGGGGCCTGCTGTGCTGATTCTCAGGTGTGTGTACCTCGGGGGAACGGCCCAGCCCCTTGCCAGGTGCATGGCTGAGTGCGAACTGTTTATCCTGTGAGGCCCCTGCTCAGTCCCAGGTACAAGGTGCCACCAGGAGGAACAACAGTGGTCGAGGCCAGCTCTCCAATTCTGGAATCAGCTCCAGCAGTAACCACTGCATCTTTCAGTTTGCAGGGGCCTGGATGCTCCAGGGGCAGGGGACGCTAATCTGCACAGCTCCAGGCCTTCCAGCAGCAGGAGCGTCCTTGCTGTCCTGTGTCATCCCAGCCTCCACCTGTCCCGGGGAGAGTGCCGGATCTTGGGCTGTGTCCCCCAGCACCCTTGGCTCCCTCGCCTGCACCGCTGGAATCATGCTCCCGGGGCTGCGCAGCCCCCTCCACGTGGAGCCACCACCTGAACCGCTGCTGGAACTCCTCCCGGTGCCATGCTGGGCGGGGCTCCAGCCCTTTAGGGAGCTCGGCCCACGGTGTGTGGCGCGCTCTCCCCCAGGGCGCACCTCCTCTGTTAGTGTCCCTGGGAGCCTGAAGGCATCCCTGCCCCTCCTGGGATCCTGCCTGTGTTCCCTGTGAGCACCTTTCCCACTGGGATGATTGGTAGAATTTCTGCTTCCCTGGGACTGGGCTTTCGTGTCCTGGGGTCACTGGCTGCCGGGCCTTAGCACGGCTCCTCATGGGTGCCCCTCCCCCTTGGATGCTTTTTTATTTATTTTTTCTGTCTTCCTACCTTGATAGAAGCGCAAAGTCTTCTCACTGTAGCATTCCAGCTGTTCTCTCTTTAAATATCAGGCCTGATTCATAGGTTTTCAGGGTGATTTGAAAGTTAACTAGGTAAGTTGGTGGAGACAGGTGACTTGGGGACCCTGCTCTTCCACCATCTTGCCCCGCCTCCAGAGTACTGTTTCTGATTCTTGTGTGTGTGTGTGTGTGTGTGTGTGTGTGTGGTGAATTCTTACTTCTAGTCATTTGTTCAGTTCAGAGTGGCTGTATGAGTGGATTGAGTCAAAAATATCAACCACAGTCTACATAAATTTCACCCTAAATAATTCTTGCTAGAAGTGAAAACTTTTCTCTCTGTAGCATTTTGGCTATTATCTCTTTAAATTTCAGGTTGAATTCATATGTGTTAAGGATGTTTTGAAAGTTATCTAGATAAGTTGGTGAGATCAGGTGTGTTGAGGACTCCTACTCTTCCACCATCTTGCCCTGTCCGGGCCCAGGGTTCCTTACCAGATTTTCTTGAGGCAGCAATCCAGCCTTAGAAATCAGACCTTGATCTTTTCTGCTCTTTAAGATGGGGGGCTGGGTAAAAACCCTGTCATTCTTCAGTCCTTCTGACTCAGAGAATATTCTCTCAGCTCCTTTGACCTTTTAAACTACATCTTTTTTTCTGTGCCCCACAGCTACTAGGCCTGCAGACCAAGGCTATGCATCTGGATGCTATCCCAGTTTGCACTTTTAAGGTGGAGAAGGAACTAAACGGTGTTGTTCTTTAGTTCTTCTGACCTGGAACTCACAGTTCCTCTGCCATTTAGCAGAGCTCTAGTGCTGTATCTTTCATATGATAGTTGTCTTTTTAAACCACAGGGATTTTTTTATGTGCCGAAGGACAGAGGAATCTGTTCCTGCTACCTCAATACTATCCCTTCTCACTGCTGTTTGCAATGTCAAGGGTGGGAGTTCCCTTTGTTACCATGTCTTCATCTCTCTTTTTCTTCTCTTTGTCCATTCTATCTTTTGTTGTGCAGAGGCTGTTCAGCCAGCCCTCACTCCTTCTTCAAGAGGAATTGTTCTATAAATCGGTGTGATTTGGATGTTCCATGGAGGGGATGAGTTCATGGTCTTCCTATGTTGTCTTCTTGGACCAGACACAGTTTCTAGGAATTTACCCATTTCCTCTAGGTTGTTTAATATGTTGCCATATAATTTTTCATAGTGAAAAATATTTTATTTTTATTAAGTTATTGTTGACACACAATGTTAGAGTAGTCTCAGGTGTACAACATAGTGACTGGACAACTCTATTCTCATTACAAATGTAGCTACCATCAGACCCCGTACAATGTTATCACAATACCATTGACTATATTTCCTATGCTATGCCTTTCATCTCCATGACTTATTTATTTCATAACTGCCAACTTTACTTCCCACCTCCCTTCACTCATTTTGCCCACTCTACCCTCTGGCAACCACCAGTTTGTTCAAGGTATTTATGGATCTATTTTGCTTTGTGTATTTATTTGTTTTGCTTTTTAGATTCCACATATAAATAAAATTATGTAGTACTTGTCTTTCTCTATCTGACTTATTTAGTAAAAATATTTTTAAAAAGAATTTGGCAACATAAAATATATAGTTGGCATATCCAACAGCAAATATTACTCCTATATTTATTTATGGTTTTAGACTGTGTTTGGGAGGACACACTTTATAGCACTGCCAAGCTATGTGAAATGAAATCCCATCCCTTTCCTCCAAATTCCCCCTCTATTGGCAATTCTAATGATTTTCCTGAGTTCATGTTATTCTCTTACTTACCAGCACTGTAGCAGCGGGAAAAATAGCATCTGAGCATATTCCTTTCCCATATTTCATGCTAGGTTCATCCAATATTAACCCTTTAAGATCCATAAGCTAGCCTAATTTACCCATTCATCTTTTTAGAAGCAATCAGTGTGGTAACTGTTTCTAAGGCTACCTTGGAATGTATTGGCATTTAAATATCTTTCTTTTCTTTTTTCTTACATGTTTTGACTTTTAGTAATGTAGTATAATTGCCTTCTGGCACTTACTGGAGACTTAAACATGATTATCATGTGTTTAGAAATGTTGAAGAAGCATTTAATAATGTGTTTCAAGAGTGATTAAGGCACTGGGAATTCTTGCAGTATGTGTGTTAATGGGACTTTTGAGATTATGTATAAATTCACCCAAAAAGAACAATATAATTGGAGCTAATTTCTCTTATAGTTGAGTATCAGTGGGAAATCGAAAGAGAGAGACCCTATTATATTGTCTTAATTAACTTTCTAGCAAAATGTTTCTTCTTTTCTGATCAGTTTTAACAGGCAATATCCACTTTATTGTACTAGAATTGGTACATTTAATGTATGCTGTTTAAAAACTATAATTTAATGTGGTTTATGTTTATGTTAGAACACCCAACTCCTTGCACAAAGATCAGGATTTTCACAGGCAAACTAGGCACAAATTTAGTACACTGTGAGTTTTTAAGATTATGTCAATAAATATATCTTTTCCCAATTCATCTAATTTTCCCTCTTCAAATTTAGAATCAAATTTCTGTTTGGCTTTTTAAGTTTTTACAATATTTATGTCTACACGTAATTATGATAAAATGTCTTCTCTTTTTACATCATGTTATAATTATAAAAGCAATACTGGTTTGAAGAAATTTTGGAATAAGAAAATAAATTACTTATAATTCTCTCACACAGGATAATCATTTTAATCAATATTTTGATGTGTCTATTCTCTAGTAT
This sequence comes from Vulpes vulpes, assembly GCF_048418805.1. Classification (NCBI taxonomy): domain Eukaryota; kingdom Metazoa; phylum Chordata; class Mammalia; order Carnivora; family Canidae; genus Vulpes; species Vulpes vulpes. Next base: position 47,734,904 of record NC_132796.1, read on the forward strand.
TTTCTCTAAATAATATATAGACTTTCTTCTACAAAATTGGGATTACATTATATATAGTCTGTATCCTTTTTTTCCTTAACATTACATTGTGAGCATCTTCCACATCTTAAAACTTTCAAGAATGCGATTTTTATTGGTAAATTATATGTAATTAAATGTGATAACTATTTTTAGTCAGCATTTATATGTGTTTCTTTTTTGTTGTGTCATTTTTTAAGCTTAAAATATGTGCTTAAGACATAGCTCCAACTAGTCCTCCATATAAACTCTATCTAAACCTCTGAAGATACCTCGTCTTTTCTCATCTGTTGTGTACATCTGAGTATTCTAAAATAAAATGGTAGTAAATGTAGAGAGAGGAGTGAAAATTGAAGTAGTCGTAGGAAGTTATCTCAGAGTTATCTCAAGTTGGGAGTTATCTGGGACCTTGAGGAAAAATGTAATAATAATAGCAATATTTATAGCAATTAAATAGAAAATAACTTGATTTGCTATTTTTAAAACCATATTTTTGGCAATATCAAGAAATAAAATGTCTATTGTTAGTGTCTTGGTTCTAAGAAAAAGCTTGTTTGGAGTATTTCTCTGCTACCTATTGTTGATACTTTATCCTTTCATTGTCTATCTTCCTAAAGCCATGGGAATAAAGAAGAGTTCTCCTGCAGAGGAATACAACTTGCTGTGGATTGGTTCCTAGACAAAGGTCATAAAAATATTACTGTATTTGTGCCTGCCTGGAGAAAGGAGCAATCTCGCCCTGATGCACCAATTACAGGTACTATTTCAAATAAGACATTGCTTCTCATCCAGAGGCAGAGCTGGGAGAGATTGGTCCCAACTTAGATAATTATTTTTCTAAGTTTATTAAGTGTACTTAAAATGTCTTGTATTAAATATATTTTTAAAGATTTATTTATTTACTTATTTATTTGAGAGAGAGACATAGCACAAGTGGGAAGGAAAGAGAGAAGCAGGCTCTTTGCTGAGCAAGGAGCCCAAGGTAGGGCTCAATCTCAGGACCCTGGGATCATGACCTGAGCCAAAGACAGACACTTAACAGACTTAGCCACTAAGGTGCTCCCATTAAGTATATTTTTAAATGTATTTTTTCTGATCCAAATAAAACCATTATTGTGTTGTGGCATATGGCACTTAAATTGAGACTTTAATTCATCAAGGAATAAAGCATATAGTTGAAAAAAAAAGGAATGCTTTTCTATTTGACCACAGACTTTGGACTAAAATGGAATGAATCTGTTTATGAGTGTGGCTGAGTTTTCCAAAAGACTTAGAAACTATCATAGAAAATTGATCACATTCTGTAAGAGAATTGGTAGAGATTATGAGACTTGAAAATTATAGAGCAAAATATATATAGAGAAAAGTTCCATGGCAGTCAGAGCCAACTTATCAATGAGGCATAGCAGGCCCAGGGCTCAGGGCCATGATACTCTTAAGGTCCTACAAAGATATTTTGATTTGAAGCACAAGCAAGATGGCAGAGTAGGAGGGTCCTAAACTCACCTTATCCCATGATTGCAACTAGATATCGTTCACATCCCAGGGTCCTGGGATCGAGTCCCACATTGGGGTCCCCATAGGGAACCTGCTTCTACCTCTACCTATGTCTCTGCCTCTCTCTGTGTGTCTCTCACAAATAAATAAATAAAATCTTTTAAAAAATATATAAAGCCACTACTCTCAGGAGCAGAGATAATAGCTGACTTTTCTAACTTTCATATATATTCATTTTATATACTTTTCATATATATTCATATATTCATATATATATTCAATGGAATATTACTCAGCCATCAGAAAGGATGAATACCTACCATTTATATCGATGTGGATGGAACTGAAGTGTTTTATGCTGAGTGAAATAAGTCAATCAGAGAAAGACAGTTATCATATGGTTTCACTCATATGTGGAATATAAGAAATAGTACAAGGGGCCATAAGGGAATGAGGGGAAACTGAATGGGTAAAAATCAGAGAGGAAGACAAACCATGAGAGACACTTAACCTGAGAAACAAAGAGTTGTTGAAGGGGAGGTATATGGAGAGATGAAGTACCTGGTGAGGAGCATTAAGGAGGGCACTTGATGTGATGTGCCCTGGGTGTCATATGCAACTGATGAATTATTGAAAAGTACAAATGAAACTAATGATATACTATATGTTGGTTAATTGAATTTAAATTTAAAAATGCAGTGATAAAGAAAAAATAATTTAAAGCAACAAGACAAAAGAGACAGTTATATATAAGAGAAACCTCATAAAGCTATTAGTATATTTTTCAACAGAAACTTTTCAAGCCAGAAGAGAGTGGCATGATATATTCAAAGTTCTGAATGGGAAACATCTTAAGCCAAGAATAGTCCATTCTGTGAAACTATCATTCAGAATAGAAGGAGAAATAGCTTCCCAGACAAATAAAAACTAAAGGAGTTCATGGCCATTAAACTAGCCTTGCAAGAAATATTGAAAATGACACTGAGTGCAAAGAAAATACCAAAAGTAACAATATGAATGTAGGCAGCACAAAAGTAGTAAAAAAAAAAAAAAACATATTTCTGTAAAAAAATCAGTCAAGGAACTCACAAAATAAATTATGACAACATATACCTAACATGTTGGGAAGAGAGGGATAAAGAATGGCTTCAAAATTAAATGACCATCGACTTAATATGGAATTATGCTATTAAAAAAAAGGAATTCTGCTATATACAGAAGATACAATTGTGGGCAGCCCGGGTGGCTCAGCGGTTTAGCACCACCTTCAGCACAGGGTGTGATCTTGGAGAATTGGGATAGAGTCCCATGTCGGGCTCCCTGCTTGGAGCCTGCTTCTCCCTCTGCCTGTGTCTCTGACTCTCTCTCTGTGTCTCTCATGAATAAATAAATTAAATCTTTTTTAAAAAAAGAAGATATTATATACAATTGTAATGGTAACCACAAGTCAAAAACCCCTAATAGATATGCAAATAATAAAGAGAAAGAAATCCAAATGTATCATTAAATAAAACACACAAGGAAAGAGAACAAGCGAAGAAAGAAACACAGAAAAACATTAGAAACAATCACAAAACATGTAATGAAACAGCAATAAATACATATTTATCAATAATTACTTTGAATGTAAATGTAAATGTAAACCATTCCAATTAAAAGACATAGGATGCCAGAATGTGTATATATATATATATATATATATATATATATATATATATAAAGACCCATCTATATCCTTCCTGCTTGAGACTCATTTTAGACCCAAAGTCACCTGAAGATTGAATGTAAGGGGATGGAAAAAAGTTTATCATGTAAATGGATGTCAAAAAAAGCTGGAGTAGCAATACTTATATCAGACAAAATAGATTTTAAAACAAAGACAGTAATGAGACCAAAAGTAGCAAGATATAATAATAAAGGGGACAATCAAACAAGAAGATATAAAAATTGCAAATATTTAAATACTCAACATGGGAGAAACTAAATACATAAAGCAATTAATAATAAACATGAACTAATCAACAGTAATACAATAAGAGTAGGGGACTTTAACACCCCACTTATGTAAACAGGAAGATGGACAGATAAGAAAATCAACTAGGAAGCAATGGATTTTATAACACATTGGGCCAGGTGGATTTAACATATATATTTAGAACATTCCATCCTAAAACAGCAGAACACACATTCTTTTCAGGTGCACATGGAACATTTTCTAGAATAAATCACATATCAGGCCACATAACAAGTCTCAACAATTCAAAAAGATCAAAATCATACCATGCATCTTTTCTCACCACAAACTACAAAACCAGAAATCAACCAAAATAAAAAAATAAAATCTGAAAAGAGCACAAATACAAGGAGGTTAAATAACATGTTACTAAACAATGAATGGGTTAAACAAGAAATAAAAAATGAAGTCCACAAGTACATGGAAGCAAATGAAAATACAATGGTCCAAATCCTGTGGGATGAAGCAAAAGCAATTCTAAAGGGAAGTTTATAGCAATACAAGGCTACCTTAAGAAGCAAGAGAAATCTCAAATAAAAAAACCTAACCTAATACCTAAAGGAGCTAGAAAAAAAGAACAATAAATAAAACCTCAAATCAGCAGAAGGAAGAAAATAATAAAGGTTAGAGCACAAATAAATGATACAGAATCTAAAAATAACAGTAGACAGAACATAAAGACTCCTAACTCTGGAAAACGAACTAGGGGTGGTGGAAGGGGAGGAGGGCGGGGGGTGGGGGAGAATGGGTGATGGGTACTGAGGGGGGCACTTGATGGGATGAGCACTGGGTGTTATTCTGTATGTTGGCAAATTGAACACCGATAAAAAATAAATTTATTCTTTAAAAAAATAAAAATAAAAATAACAGAAGAGACCAATGAAACCAGGGGCTGGCTTTTTGAAAAGATTAAAAAAAATCCAGGGATGCCTGGGTGGCTTGGGATGCCTGGGTGGCTCAGCAGTTGAGCATCTGCCTTCAGACCCAGGGTGTGATACTGGAGTCCTGGGATCGAGTCCCACATTGGGCTCCCTGCATGGAGCCTGCTTCTCTCTCTGCCTGTGTCTCTGCTTCTCTCTGTATGTGTCTCTCATGAATAAATAGATAAAATCTTTTTAAAAAATCCATAAACCTCTAGCCAGACTGATCAAAAAGCAAAGAGCAATGACTCAAATAAAATTTAAAAATGTAAAAGCAGAAATATCAACCAACAGAAATACAAACAAATGTAAGAGAATATTATGAAAAAATATATGACAATAAATTGGGCAACCTAGAAAAAATGGAGCAACAGGCACCTCCCCAGACATCCAGTACAAGCCCCTGCCCACATCATGTCTCTAAAGCCTGGAGATTTAAAGGTCAGCAGACTCACCTTGGATAGAGCCAGGAAGGTACTGTGCTGCTTCTGGAGAGAAAGTAGGCAAATAACCTGGGGATAGACAGAATGGAAACAACCATCTGAATAACACCTGAGGCACATAGAGTGAAGATTATTTGCTATGCTAGGAGCACTTCCTTGAGAGGCAGCATTTACATAGATGCCTCTCCAGGAAAAAAGGAAGTGGCTGGCACCATTTCTTTCCCCTGCCCTGTAGCAGGCAAACCACTTGGAGGGAGCAGCTCAGCATGGACACTGGATAGCTAACTTGCATATACACTGGATAGCTAACTTGCATATAATCCCCTGAACTCTGGTGGGACTTCCCTTTTCAGTCAAGCAAAGTTCAGTCCCAGCACAGCATACCCTGCCCCCAGAAGACCAGGACAAACTTGTACCCATGCCACGTCTCCCAACCACAGAGTTCTGTAGGGCCTCAGTTCTAGTGGAGTTTGTGAGAGGTCTTACCTCAGAATCACACCAGAGCACACCAAGCTAAAACTGACAACATTCAGTCCATGGACCAAACACTGCCAACAGGTGGTAAGAAGAGCCTCTGCAGATGACTGATCTGAAGGACACAGCAGCCAAATCACAGTAGAAGAGCATATGCAGCACACACCAGAGACAATCCCTGAAGTGACAAGCCTTGGGCACTACATGACCTCTTTTTCACAAGACCATTACTTTCAGAAGCAGGAAACACAACTTGCTTTACAAAAACAGCAAAAGGGTAGAAACTTAGAAATAAGCCAAGAGGGAGGACTTTATCCCAAATAAAAGAACAAGACAAGGCCACAGACAAAATTCTAAGCAAAAGAGATATAAGTAACATGCCTGTTGGCGAATTTAAAGTAACAATCATAAGGATTCTTACTGGGTTTGAGAAAAGAATAGAAGACATCAGTGACACCCTTACAATAGAGATAAAAGAGTTAAATAGAATTAATCAGAGATGAAAGATGCAATAAATAAGATTGGAAGCAGACTTGATGCAATGAACAGCAAGCTGAAATAAGCAGAGGAACAAATTAGTGACCTAGAAGACAAAATAATGGAAAACAATGAAGCTGAACAAAAGAGAGAGAATTATGTAACACAAGTGTGTCTACTACTACTTACTACTTAGGGAACTCACTGGCTCCACAAATGTAGTAATATTCATATTATAGGAGTTCCAGGAGAGGAGAAAGAAAAGGGGGCAGAAAATTTATTTCAGATAATAATAGCTAGAAACTTCCTTAATTTGTTAAGAGAAACAGATATCCAGAGCCAGGAGACACAATGATCTCCCATCAAAATCAATGAAAGCAGGCCAACAAGAAGACATATTGTAATTAAATTTGAAAAATATAATGATAAAGAAAAAAATTAAAAACAGTAAGAAAAAAGTAGTCCTTAACTTACAAGGTAAGACTCATAAGTCTAGTTGCACATTTCTCAACAGAAAACTTGGCAAGCCAGAAGGGAGTAGCATGATATATTCAAAATGCTGAATGGGAAAAATCTGTAGCCAAGAAGACTCTATCCAGCAAAGCTATAATTTAGAATAGAAGGAGAGATAGAGTTTCCCAGACAAACAAAAACTAAAGGATTTTGTGACCACTAAAGTAGCTCTGCAAGAAATATTTAAAAAAGAGTCTTTGAGTGCAAAGGAGAGACCAAAGACAAGAAAGGATCAGAGAAAATCTCCAAAAACCATGACAAAACAAGTAATAAAATGGCAATAAATACATATCTATTAATAACTACTTTGAATGTAAATGAACTAAACATTCCAAAGGCATAGAATATCAGAATGGATTAAAAAAAGACTTGTATATATGCTGCCTACATGAGATTCATTTTAGACCTAAAGACATCTGTATATCAAGAGCAAGGGGGTAGAGAAATATTTACCATCCAAATAGATGTCAAAGAAAGCCTGAGTAGCAAAATTTACATCAGAAACATTAGAATTCAAAACAAAGACTGTAAAAGGAGATAAAGAGGGCAAAATATAATTATAAAGGGAACAATCCAACAAGATCTAACTAATGTAAATATTTATGCCACCAACATGGGAGTACCCAAATATATAAATCAATTAATAACAGACAAAAAGGAGCTAATTGATAATAGCACAATAATAGTAGGGAACTTTAATACTCCACTTATATCAATGGACAGATAAGCTAAACAGAAAACCAATAAGGAAACAATGGCTTTGAATGACACACTGGACCAGATGGCCTTAACAGATATATTCAGAACATTCCATCCTACAACAGCACACTATACATTTTTTTTCAAGTGCTAATGGAACATTCTATAGAATAGATCACATTAGGTCAAAAACAGGCCTCAACAAATTAAAAAAGATTGGACTCATACCATGCATGTTTTCTCACTACAGTTCTAGGAAACTAGAAATCAACCACAAGGGAAAATCTGGAAAGACCATAATACACGGAGGTTAAACAACAACTAAACAATGAAAGAGGCAACCAGGAAATCAAACAAGCAATTAAAAAACGTATGGAAACAAATGAAAACTAAAATACAATATTTCAAAACCTCTGGGATGCAGCAAAAATTGTCCTAAGAGTGGAGTATATAGCAAAATAGGCCTCCCTCAAGAAGCAAGAAAATTTTCAAATAAACAACCTAAACTTACACCAAAAGAAGCTAGAAAAAGAACAAAAAAGAAGCCTAAAACCAGCAGAAGGTAGAAAATAATAAAGAGCAGAAATAAATTATATAGAAAAAAATTAAAATAACAATAGACTAGATCAATGGAACCAGGAACTGATTCACTGAAAAAAATAATAAAATTGATAAACTTATAGATTGAATTATCAAAAAGGAAAGAGAAAAGACACAAATAAAATCACAAATAAGAGAAGAGAAATTACCTCCAACACCACAGAAATGCAAACAATTATAAGAGATATATAAAATATATGCCAACAAATTGGACAACCTGGAAGAAATGGACAAATTCCTACAAATGTATGAACTACCCAAACTGAAACAGGAAGAAATGAAAAACTTGAACAGACCAGTAAACAACAAAGAAATTGAATCAGTAATCAGAAAACTCCCAATAAACAAAAGTCCCGGGCCAAGTGGTTTCACAGGTGAATTCTAACAAACATTTAAAAAAGATTTAATACCTATACTTCTCAAACTATTCTAAAAAATGGAAGTGAAAGGAAAATTTCCAAACTCATTCTATGAGTCCAACATTACCCTGATATCAAAACTAGATAATGACTCCCCTAAAAAAGAGAACAAGTCAATATTTCTGATGAACATGGATGGAAAAATTCTCAGTAAAATATTAGCAAACCAAATGCAACAATAAATTAAAAGAATAATTCACCAATATCAAGTGGGATTTATTCCTGGTTGCAAGAGTGGTTCAATATTTGCAAATAAATCAATATGATATACCACACTAAGAAAAGAAAGGCTAAGGACCATAAGATCATTTCAATAGATGTGGAAAAAGCATTTGAAAAGTACAACATCCATTCTTGATAACAATCCTCAACAAAGCAAATTTAGAGGGAACATGCCTCAATATAATAAAGGCCATCTACAAAAAACCAAAAGCTAGTAACATCTTTCATTGGGATGGATGGTCAGGAACAACAAATGGATGTCCACTCTCACCACAGTTATTTAACGTAGGACTAGAAGTCCTAGTTTCAGCTATCAGACAACAAGAAATAAAAGGCATCCAAGTAGGCAAGGAAGAAGTACAACTTTCACTATTTGCAGATGACATGATACCCTAAAGAAGATATGGTTTATGTATACAATGGAATATTACTCAGCCATTAGAAATGACAAATACCCACCATTTGCTTCAACATGGATGGAACTGGAGGGTATTATGCTGAGTGAAATAAGTCAATCGGAGAAGGACAAACATTATATGTTCTCATTCATTTGGGGAATATAAATAATAGCGAAAGGGAATAGAAGGGAAGGGAGAAGAAATGGGTAGGAAATATCAGAAAGGGAGACAGAACATAAAGACTCCTAACTCTGGGAAACGAACTAGGGGTGGTGGAAGGGGAGGGGGTGGGGGTTGGGGGTGAATGTGTGACGGGTACTGAGGGGGGCACTTGACGGGATGAGCACTGGGTATTATTCTGTATGTTGGCAAATTGAACACCAATAAAAAAATAAATTTATTATTAAAAAAACATAAGGATTTATTTTAGAGCATAATAATAAAATATAAAAAGAAAATCCAAAAGACTCCACCTAAAGACTGATAACACTGATGAACAAATATAGTAAAGTCACAGGATACAAAATCAATGTTCAGAAATCTGTTGAATTTCTATACACCAATAATAAAGCAGCGGAAAGAGAAATTAAGGAACCAATCTCATTTATAATTGCACCAAAAACTATAAGATACCTAGGTAAATGATCTATACTCTGAGACTTATAAAACACTGATGAAAGAAATTAAACATGACAAAAAGAAATAGCAAAAACATTCCATGCTCATGGATTGGAAGAAGAGATGATGTTTAAATGTCTATACTACTCAAAGCACATTTAATGCAATTCCTATCAAAATACCACCAGCATCTTTCACAGAGCTAGAAAAACAATTCTAAAATTTTTGTGGAAAAACAAAAGACCCTAAATAGACAAAGCAAGCTTGAAAAAGAAAAGCAAAGCTAGAGGTATTACAATTCCAGACTTCAAGTTATATCACAAAACAGTACTAATCAAAACAATATGGGGTGGCACAAAAATAGACACATAGATCAATGGAACAGAATAGAAAACTCAGAAAGGAACTCTCAAACATATGGTCAATTAACCTTTGACAAAGCAGGGAAGAATATCCAATGGAAAAAAGGCAGTCTGTTCAACAAATCATGTTGAGAAAATTGGATAGTAACATGTAAACGAATGAAACTGGACCACTTTTTATACACTGTACACAAAAATAAATTCAAAATGGATAAAAGACCTAAATGTGAGGCAGGAACTTATTAAAATCCTAGAGGAGAACACAAGCAGTAATCTCTTTGCTATTGGCCATAACAATTTCTTTTTAAAAATATTTTATTTATTTATTCATGAGAGACACACACAGAGAGAGGCAACTAAGTAAACCACTTAAGTTTCTCTTCACACAGGCAGAGGGAGAAGCAGGCTCCATGCAGGGAGCCCAATGTGGGACTTGATCCCGGGACTCCCAGGATCCTGAACCAAAAAGGCAGATGCTCAACCACTGGGCCACCCAGGCATCCTGGCCATAACAATTTCTTACTTAATATGTCCCATGAGGCAAGGGAAACAAAAGCAAAAATAAACTATTGGTACTTCATCAAAATATAAAGCATCTATACAGCAAAGAGAACAATCAACAAAACTAAATGTCAACCTAAGGAATGGGAGAAGTTATTTGCAAATGGCATATTTGATAATGGGTTAGTATCCAGAATCTGTAAAGAACTTATAAAACTCAACACTACAAAAAAACAATACAATTAAAAAATGGACAGAAGACACGAATAGACATCTTTCCAAAGAAGACATGCATATGGCCAACAGACACATGACAAGATGCCCAAAAAAGGACAAACATTATATGGTCTCATTCAATTGGAGAATATAAAAATTAGTGAAAGGGAATAAAAGGGAAGGAGAGAAAATGAGTGAAAATATCAGTGAGGGTGACAAAACATGAGAGACACCTACCTCTGGGAAATGAACAGGGGTAGTGGAAGGGGAGGTGGGCGGGGTTTGGGGTGACTGGGTGATGGGCACTGAGGGGGCACTTGGCAGGATGAGCACTGGGTGTTATGCTATATGTTGGCAAATTGAACTCCAATGAAAAAACTAAAAAAAGAAAAGATGCACAAGATCACTCAACATCAGGGAAATACAAATCAAAACTACAATGAGACACCCCCTCACACCTGTCAGATGGCTAAAATCAACAACATAAGAAGTAACACGTGTTGTCAAGGATGTTTAGAAAGAGGACCCCTGCTGCAACGTTAGTGGAAATGCAAACTGGTGCAGCCACACTAGAAAACAGCAAACAGTATAAAGTTATCTCAAAAAAGATAAAAGAATCCTAGAACCATACCACTGAAAGATTTAAACAAAGATAGACACAACTATAAGGAAGGAGGTAGGAGGCTACATTTCTCTTGGGTAAGTAAGCTGGTTCTTGGCTCCATCATGGGCTTCAGTGAAACCACTTAAGTTTCTCTTCAAATGTACAAAATTGAGAACTATTATCTCAGGGAAACCGATGGTGTTATTCATTATGTATAAATCCAGGATATTAGTATTGAAAGGGATGTGTTAAACCATAACAGTTAATCTGGTCAGTTTACAGATGAGAAAACTGAGTCCCTGGTATGTAAAGGTTCTGACTGACAGTCAGAGTTAGTATCTAATGGGACCAAGGCAGTACTCATCCCAGTGTTCCCACTCCATTGTGTTGCCACTCCTCGGACTAACTTTAACCATGATATAATATCATGACACAGATTGAGAGCTAGCTACGTGCTTTATATTATGCTAAATCTCTCATGCCATCTATTTTAACAATACCAAAACAAGGACGTATTATTACAGATAGTATTTGGCAGATAGTGAAATTGTGTCACAGATGAATAGTTGGTTGACAGTTTATCTAGGTTTGGGGATTTCACTGTCCTATAAGCTCAGGACGCTAGCTGAGAGTGTGGAAAAGAAAGTGCTTCATTTGCTTTCCAATACTGCTGAGTGGGGAAGCCCAGCTAAAGGCAGCATACTAAAAAGTATGGCATCAAAATAAGAGTCTAATTAGGTCTTGTGATGAGTGGCAGAGGTAATTTTGTCACCACCCATTATACTGTGGAATTGCTTCTAAAGAATTACTATTCCAGTACTTATATTCCAAAAAGTGATAGGATGCTGAATAATGTCTCATAGTATGGTGGTGAGAAATATCTTACAGTATGTTGAATGCACATTGGGCATGGACTGAAGACTCAGATTCAGATCTAGCTATAATCCTTCTGTGTCTCCATTTGTTATGCAAAATAAGGATAACAATAATAGTGCATCAATCTACCTTACAATGCAAGAAAATCCACCTCAGGGTTCATGGTGGTAAAAAATATAAATATCTCATGGGAAAGCACTTCTACAAATGTAAAGATGTTACTTAATTTCAAGGTATTATTTAAGTAAGGACTCACTTTCTATTCCAATTTATAAAGCACATGAACATTTTGTCATGAGGTTGGTCACACTCTATAAACTGTGGATATCAAATAATAAGCATTATTAGAGACAGTTTGCAGTATCAATTGCAGTATCAGTTTTGCACCTGAACTTCAATTGAATCAGAGAGCCATTTTATAAGGGAATGGACCATGTCTATACACAATTGTAACTGGAAATGTAATCCCATACATTGTAAAGAGTCAAGACTCTTCCAAAGAGTCATTAACAGTGGAAGTAAATATGCTTGTTGGAATAGGCAGTTTTCAATATTCTTTTACTGATCTATGTTTATACAATGAATGGCTATTACTCTGAGAAATAATGAGAATTTAAAGATACCAATCTTACCTATGTTTCAATAATGGAAAAATAGTTTTAGATTATTGGCCAAATATACCAGTTATATACTTGCTTAATCTCAAATAAAAATATAAATTCATTTGAAGATTCCTTCTTTTACATACTTTTTTAGTATACCAAGATCAGAACCTATTCAGATCCTATTTAGCCCTACATAACATTACTGTGAATTTTAACAAGATATTCCTCATTTGTAAGTGTATATATATATATATATATATATATATGTAAATACACATTTATATATACATATATTAAATACAATCAATTTATGATCCATATTTTTCATTTATTTAATATTTTCCCAAGGTATACTAATACTATAATAAAGAAATAGCAAATATGTTGTATAACATTTAACTATTTTCTGCACCTTATTACAGTTTCTGTGACCTTTTTAAGAATGAAACATTGTGACACTTTGATGGCTCAGTTGGACATCTGCTTTCCACTCAGTCATGATCCTAGGGTCCTGCAATAGAGCTCTGCATCAAGCCCTGCATTGGGTGCCCTGCTTGTCAGGGAGTCTGCTTCTCTTTCTGTCTGCCTGCTGCTCCCCCTGCTTGTTCTCTCTCTCTTTCTCTCTGTCAAATAAACAAAGAAAATCTTTTTAAAAAATGAAAAAAAAGATAAAAGATAAAAATTGAACTACCTAAGATCCAGCAATTGTACTATAATTGTACTACTAGGTATTTACCAAAACAATACAAAAATACTAATTTGAGGGGAGACGTGCAGCCTGATGTTTATAGTTGCATTACCTAGAATAGTCATATTATAAAAAACCCAAATGTCCATCAACTAATGAATGGATAAAGAAGATGTGAGATATATATATACCTGCCTTCAGCCCAGGGCCTGATCCTGGAGTCCCAGGATTGAGTCCCATGTCAGGCTCTCAGCATGCTCCTCCCTCTGCCTCTCTCTCTCTCTCCATCTCTCAAGAATAAATAAAATCTTTAAATATATATATATATATATTTATATTTATATATATATAAATATATAAGTCATCATTGGAGGTATATATATATATATATATATATATATATATACCTCCAATGATGAGTGGCGCTGGAGAGTATTATGCTAGCAAAATAAAGCAGTCAGAGAAAGTCAAATACCATATGATTTCACTCATATGTGGAATTTAAGAAACAAAACAAAGGAGCATAGGGAAAAGAAGAGAGGGAGAGGCAAACCAAGAAATATATTCTTAACTATAAAGAATAAACTGATGGTTACCAGAGGGGAAGTTGGGGGGGAATGGATTAAATAGGTGATAGGGATTAAGGAGTACAGTTGTTGTGACTTCACCACATGTTGTATGTAAGTATTGAATCACTATATATCATACCCTAGAAAATAACATTACACTGTACATAATTGGAATTTAAATAAAAACTTTAAATAGGGGGAAAATAGCCATATGATCATTTAAATAGGTGCATAAATAGTATTTTACAAAGTACAACATCCATTCATTATAAAAACCCTAAAAAACATAGGTTTAGAGGGAATATATCTCAAATTAATAAAGGCAATATATGAAAAACCCACAGCTAACATGATCCTCAATAGGGAAAAATTGAGAGCTTTCCCCCTAAGGTCAGGAACAAGACATGTATGTCCACTCTCACCACTATTATTCAACATAGAACCAGAAGTCATAGCCACAACAATCAGACAATAAAAAGAAACAGAAGGCACCCAAATCAGTAAGGAAGAAGTAAACTTTCACTATTTACATATGACATGATATTCTATATAGAAATTCTGAAAACCTCCAAAAAACTGCTAAACTGATAAATGAATTCAGTAATGTTGTAAGATACAAAATCAGCATACAGAAATCTGTTGCATTCCTATACACCAATAATGAAGCAGCAGAAAAAGAAATTAAGAAATGAACCCCATTTACACTTGCACCAAAACCAACAATAACCAATATATTATTCCTAAATAAACCTAAGTGAAGAGACAAAAGAGCTATACTTTGAAAACTATAAAACACTTATGAAAGAAATTGAGGAAGACACAAAGAAGTGGAAAAATATTCTATGCTCATGGATTGGAACAACAAACATTTTTAAGAAGTCTATGCTACTCAAAGCAATCTACCATTTATTGCAATCCTTATCAGAATATAAACAGTATTTTTTACAGAGCCAGACCAAACAATCCTAAAATTGGTATGGAAACACAAAATACCCTGAAAATCAAAGCAATCTTGAAAAATGAAAGCAAAGCTGAAGGCATCACAATTCTGAGCTTCAAGTTCTGTTAGAAAGCTGTAGTAAACAAAGCTATATGGTACTGGCACAAAAATAGACACATAGATCAATGGAACAGAATAGAAAACCAGAAATAAACCCACAATTATATATGGTCAGTTACTCTTCAATAAATCTGGAAAGAATATCCAATGGGAAAAAGTTTCTTCAACAAATGGTATTGGGCGTACTGGACAACAACAAGCAAAAGAATGAAACTGGACCACTTTCCTACCCCATACACAAAGTAAACTCAAAATGGATTAAAGACCTAAATGAGAGACCTGACATTGTAAAAATTCTAGAAGAGGACACAAAACAGTAATGTCTCTGACATCCACAGCAAATATTTTTCTAGATATATTTCCTGAAGCAAGGGAAATAAAAGCAAAAATAAACTATTGATACTCCATCAAAATACAAAACTTCTGCACAGTGAAGGAACAATCAACAAAATTAAAAGGCACCCTAAGGAATGGGTAAAGATATTTGCAGATGATATATCTGTTAAAGGGGAATTATCCAAAATATGTAAAGGATTTATACAAATTAATACCAAAAAACAAATAATCCCATTAAAAAATGGGCAGTAGCATGAACAGACATTTCTCCAATGAAGACATATGGATGGCCAACAGACACATGAAAGATGCTCGACATCACTCATCCTCAGGGAACCAGAAATAAAAATACAATGAGATATCACCTCACCCCTGTCAGAATGGCTAAAATAAAAAACACAAGAAACAAGTATTGGCAAGGATGTGGAGAAAAAAGAACTCCTTGCACTGTTGGTGGGAATGCAAAATTTTGTAGCCACTGTGGAAAACAGTATGGAAGTTCCTCAAAATAGTTAAAAATAGAACTACTATCCCCAGTGGTATATCCCCCCAAAATACAAAAAAAAAAAAAAACAATGCAAACACTAATTCAAAAAGTTACATGCACCTGTGTGTTTATAGCAGCATCATTTCCAGAATATGGAAGCAGCCCTAGTGTCCATAGATTGATGAATGGATAAATAAAATGTAGTGTATATACATACAATGGAATATTCTTCAGCCATAAGAAAGAGTGAAATCTAGTACAACTGAAAGTAATATGGCACTGTATGTGATTTGGAATTAAAACAAAAACTTAAAAAATATATTTATACCAAAAAATGAAATCTGCCATTTGCAATGACATGAATAGAGCTAGACAGTATAATGCTAAATGATAAAAGTCATTCAGAGAAAGAAAAATATCATATGGTTTCACTGTTATGTGGAATTTAAGAAACAAAACAAATCAGCAAATGAAAAAAATTGAGAGATAGACCAACCAAAAAACACTCTTATCTATAGAGAACACACTCTTGGTTACCAGAGAGAAGTTGGGTGGTGTGGATAGGTGAATAGGTGATGAGGAATAAGGAGTGCACTTTTCTTGATGAGTATTTGTGAATAATATTTCTTTATTAAAGAGGGGGCCCGCAAAGGCAAACATGCTTAAGGCCAATGATGCAACCCTAATGTCAGTAGGATTACTACATTCACTTACAACACTATATGAAGCTAGCTCTTTATAGCACTTGAGAACATATAGACCCCAGTCCTCTGAGTATCAGCTGTTTGCATGATGTGCCAAATAAGTAAGTCAGAGTGGTGGTCAGAGCTGTGTTGTGGAGTTGTCTGCCAGCTTCTGAACAGGGTCCCAACTTCATCTGAGAGTAGATTCTGACCCTGCTCAAGTCCAGCTTGTATGCTTTCTTTCCTCAGCAGTTAAGAGGCCAAAAGTAAAGGGGTTCAGTACTCAACATGCTACAGCTTTATTTCTCCTTAATTGTGGCTTTTCTTCAGGCAGAAGGCAAAAATGTAATGTACGGAATGATGCCTTACCTTTCTCCTGGCAGGCACATCCTCAGCATACTGCTCTGTTTTCTTCAGCAGCCAAAAGATGGTCCTTCCTCCAAAGGGCAAAACAATCATCAAGAATGCTAGGATATCAGTGTTATTTTTCACTTTTCATGGTTGTTTTTGAAACTTAGATGTCATTGAATCCAGTTCCTTCACTTTATGGAAAACTGAAGTCCCAAGGAGAAGGTGACTAGTCTAAGGTCACAATCCAAATTGGTACCATAGCCGGGAATAGAGGCCACTTCCTCTCTAAGGGCAAATAACATATTCATCTAGTACAAACATCTGTACTTGTAATATGAGGATAATGCTGGTAATTTCCAAAGATGGTTTCTACTCTGTGGCATATAATCTATATTTTGACAGATCAAGATATTCTACGTAAACTGGAGAAAGAAAAGATTCTTGTCTTCACACCATCCCGAAGGGTCCAGGGCAGAAGAGTTGTCTGTTATGATGACCGGTTCATAGTCAAATTGGCTTTCGATTCGGATGGCATCATTGTATCTAATGATAACTATCGAGACCTTCAAGTTGAAAAGCCAGAATGGAAGAAGTTTATAGAGGAGCGGTTGCTGATGTATTCCTTTGTGAATGACAAGTACGTTGCTTTCAGTAGGCTCTGAATAACCTAAATCCAAGTTTAACTAGGAATAGATTATTTCATTTCAATAAACATTTACTAAACATTTACTGTGTACTGTGCATTATGCTGATTGGCATGGGGATAAGATGCTGAATAAGAAACAGGACTCACCCTTAAGTAGTGAAGAGAGAGAAAGAGAACCAAAATGTGTTGTGATAAGCAGTATGGTTAGAATTTTTAAAATTTCTTTGTCTACATGAAATGATAGGAAAAAGCCTCAAACAGGAGATGACATTTGAGGTGAAGTTTACAGACAGCAAAAAGGGGACTACTGGGCATTACAGGTAAAGGGGCTATCATGAATAAAGGTATAAAGATGTGAAAGTGGGTTTCATGTTGGGGAACCAGCAGGTATGCCATTATGGTTGAAACATATAGTCTACAGAAGAATCATACACTGGAAAAATCATCTCTGTGTGTGTGTGTGTGTGTGTGTGTGTGTGTGTGTGTGTGTGTGTGTGATCAAATGAGAATGGAGGGAGGAACTGCTGGCTTAGCTTGAGGCAAAAAGGGCAATTAGAAGGCTGTGACAATGAAAGTCTGAACTCATAAAGGGGGTTGAAAGGAAGACATTTACCTCTTACTATTTGCTTTCAGATTTATGCCTCCAGATGATCCTTTAGGACGTCATGGCCCAAATCTTGAAAATTTCTTGAGAAAGAGACCTGTTGTTCCGGAGCACAAGAAGCAACCGTGCCCTTATGGTGAGTACCTATGTGCGGAACTGAGTTCTATACTATGGGAAACATACAGACTATATAGATACTTACCTCTCAAAGATTTCCCTTTCAAATGGAAAATCCTAACTTGTCCCCTTCCTGTGACTTAATGTCTCTGTCTTTATGTATTTTCGGTTGGGCATTTAAAGAATCATCCTAGAAACTGCACGAGGAAAAGGTAACTAGAATTGAAGGGAAGATAAGTTGTTACTTGTTTAAATAATGCATGTGTTTTAGCTGCCTCCATCTTAAATGGTGTTACTGGAGGCAGGGAAGTACAGAAACCCACATGGCCTATGGAAGCAGAAAGGGTAATGCCAAATTGGATTTGGCCCTAAGAAGGACATGTCTCTTAAGCAGGTGATTGCACTCTCTGTCAACTAATAATACTCTTTTCTTCAGTTCTGTATGTTCCAGTTTGCTTCCAAACTTATTTTTCATTTGCTTTTTTAAAATATAGTTTTCTAGAGTGCTTTCATGATCTTAAACAAGTCCTTCTGATACAAAGTTTGTGAGCCTAACAGTGCAACATGGGCTGCCTGGTCTGAGGCTACTTTGGATGATCACTCTTTTTGGATAATCACATATTTATGGGACATCTTGGATTTTTTTCTTTTTCTCAATTAACTTTTATTTTAATTATAGAGTACTTTCATTTAATCTACATTATCTTCATTTAATCTACACAGTGTCTGTATAATATAGGCATAATTATGGACTTTTATATGGAAGAAGAAATTGAGGCTCAGAAAGTAAAGTCACTTACCAAAGTTACATGGCTAGTAAGTAACATAGCTGGAATTGAAATTCAAGTCTAACTGGCTACCAAGCATGTGTTTTTGGCATAGCACTATGCTGCCTGCTGCTACCCTATACCACCTCAGCATGCAGGTTATGCCTAGACAAAATTGTGAGTTATAGGAAAATGAAGGCTGTTCAACTCTCAGTTCTTAGCTTTTACACTGAAGTTTCCTCTCCAGCTTTCCACTTCTCCCCTCTCCCTTCCAGCGTATGATGCCTCGTTGATGTTGTCCTGCCTCTCATCTTCATGGACAGTTAATTTTCTTCCTTAATCCCAAACAGTAAAACTCTAACCTGAGTAACCAGATTGTTACAACAGTTTCTGACATATTTGCACTGGTATGATAGAGAGTCTTACCCCAAGGCATTATTTTTCAGGCAAAAAATGCACCTATGGCCACAAGTGCAAATACTACCATCCGGAGCGGGCCAATCAACCACAGCGTTCCGTGGCTGATGAGCTCCGCATCAGTGCCAAACTGTCCACAGTGAAAACCGTGAGTGAAGGCACCCCGGCCAAGTGTGGCACAGGGCTGTCTAGTGCCAAAGGTGAGACAACCTCAGAAGTCAAACGTGTGACCCCCAAGCGCCAGTCGGATCCCAGCATCCGGTCCATGGCTGTAGAGCCTGAGGAATGGCTGTCGATTGCCCGTAAGCCTGAGGCCAGCTCTGTCCCCTCACTTGTGACCGCCCTAAGTGTCCCCACAATCCCACCCCCCAAAAGCCATGCAGTGAGTGCACTCAACACCCGTTCAGCCAGCAGCCCAGTGCCAGGATCCTCTCATTTCCCCCACCAGAAGGCCTCACTGGAGCACATGGCTAGCATGCAGTATCCCCCAATCCTGGTAACCAATAGCCATGGGACTTCTATTAGCTATGCTGACCAATATCCAAAGTTTGAGTCCTTGGGGGACCATGGCTACTATTCAATGTTAAGTGACTTCTCCAAACTGAACGTCAACAGCATGCATAATCGAGAGTACTACATGGCTGAAGCAGACCGAGGAGTATATGCCCGGAATCCCAACCTCTGTCCTGACAACCGTATGAGCCATACCAGGAACGACAACTATTCCTCTTACAACAACCTGTACTTGGCTGTAGGTGATAGCCATCCTGAGGGCAGTTTGAAGCTGCATCGTTCGGCATCTCAGAACCGTCTTCAGCCTTTTCCTCATGGTTACCATGACGCCTTAACGCGAGTGCAGAACTATGGCCCAGAGGATTCTAAGCAAGTCCCCCACAAACAGTCAGTTCCCCACTTAGTTCTGCAAGCCCAGCACCCAGCAACTGGCATATGCTCCAGTGGTCCTGGAGACTACTCTATGCCTCCCAATATCCATCCTGGGGCAACCCCCCAGCCAGGACGTGCCCTGGTAATGACTCGGATGGACAGCATTTCTGACTCCCGCCTCTATGAGAGCAACCCCATGAGGCAAAGGAGACCTCCTCTGTGCCGGGAGCAACATGCCAGCTGGGACCCATTGCCCTGTGCAACCGATTCCTATGGCTACCACTCTTATCCCTTGAGTAACAGCCTCATGCAACCATGCTATGAGCCAGTCATGGTACGGAGCGTGCCTGAAAAGATGGAACAGCTTTGGAGAAATCCTTGGGTTGGAATGTGCAATGATAACAGGGAGCATATGATCCCAGAGCACCAGTATCAGACTTACAAGAACCTCTGCAATATTTTCCCTTCAAACATTGTTCTTGCAGTGATGGAGAAGAATCCCCACACAGCAGATGCCCAACAACTGGCAGCTTTGATTGTTTCTAAGCTTAGGTCTGCTCGTTGACATGACATAGAAGTTAATCCTTTATACAAATATAAATACTAATAATGCATTAATACTATGATGAGTAACTAATAATTTTGTGTTGCGCTTTACAAGTTACAGTGTTTATGTTATTTGAAGCTCAAAACAACCTTGTAAGATAAATCTTACTGATGTCTTATTTTCTAGAAAAAGAAACTAAATCTCATTGAGATTAAGTTCCTTGCCAAGGTCACACTGCTAGCAAGTGACCAAATCATGACTCATACTCAAGTCCTCTGACTCCAAGTCCCATGCTTTTTTGCACAGCACCATGCAGGCAATGGAGGACAAAACTCAGGGGGAGAAGGTCTAACTGCAAGAATCTCCCAAGGGATTCCATTACCAACATTTTATTAATCACATATTCTATATTATAAAGTATTGATAATATATCTAATTTTAAAAGGAAGAGCATCAGGAGCAAATTATATGTTGAATTAACCTTTGGGGATTTTTAATAGGATATTTAAAGCTATTTAAAAGCAAATGCATAAATTATTGCATGAATATCTGACCATTCAATATCTTTACTAACCAAGCTATAGGGTCACATCAAAGCTTCTAGAGGTATATTTCAAACTTATTGTTAGCAATTATATTGCATGTATAACTGTATGCATTTAGTTTAATATGTTTCTGTATTTCCATATAACCTTTTATATAGTGATGATGAGAAGAAAATCTCTGCACAGTCCTTAGTCTATAGTTGTATAGATCATGAATCTAATTTGATTTTATGTCACATTTCATAGTTACGACCAGTTTTGAAAGTGAAATTACATGCCAATATTTGAATATTGTTTTCTTAGACACCAGAGCAAGCTAGCTCTACTTCCTTTGCAGTTTTTACTGGTCAACATTTACTGATAGTTCTTAGCTTTTATATCTCTTCACCTTAGCAAATTAAAGATCAGATTACAGCTTTTTATTTCAGAGGAGCTGATGGAAAAGCTCAAGATCCAAGCATATCAGGTTTGTGCTAAAAAAGCACAGAAGTTTGACCAGGACCAAGGGAGTTACTACCAGACTTCACTTCCTTTTTACCAGGAGAGATGGCCAAACGTGCAGCATTAAATGATGAACACAAAAGCTGCATTCAAGGAGGGTCTAATGGATACTTTTTAGACTTCTGACCTATGCAGTATTCGACATCACAGGATAAAATGTAATGGAGGACAGTGCACAGTCCTGTAATCCACTTTCTCTTGTTGTCCACCCTTTGGGAAATAAGGTTGATCACTGGTGGAACAGAATTTCTTTAGGAAACAAAACGAGGGGATTTTCTAAGTGGAAAAAGGCAGCTTACAAAAGGAGATGGTACATCTTTGCTAATAACTGGCTCAGTTATGCACTTCAAATATAGCAAACAGGATTCACTTACCCTTAGATAATTCTTAAATGCATTACTAAAGACAGCAGGACTTTGGGTTGGGTGGCACCATTTGTGCAACTAGTATCTTGCTCAGGGTGGAAACCTTTGTAGATAAATGCCTCCTCTAGAGGCATTATTGGGTTGTTTTTTTTAAAAGCTGTATTAAATGAACCCCTTTTTTAATCCATTGTATATTAAACATTTTGAACCATGACCTGCTCACTATTTCTTGAGCTGGAACTTGCTAATTTCTATGATTTTTTTTTATCATGAAAGTTAAGAAGGCCTGGTCTAGGTCTTTTGTTGCTTCATGAAAAGGTGTGACACTCTCTATAAATGTTTCTTATGGTGAAACACTCCACATGTGAGTCTGTAGTCAGGATTGTTTCTGGTGGTTTCATAGTGGCTTGCATGCTGCTTTCTGGCTTTCTATCTCTGTCCTAGTTGATCAAAACTGCATCTCAATCAGCATTTATCTTCAGTTAACTACAGCTTTGTATTCATCTACTTTCTGATCTTTCCATTCCCCAGCATGCTGATATGTAAAAAGTACTTTCTGTCCCATATAGAATAGAGAGTGACAGTTGCCACTGAAGTGCTTGCAATTCAGTTTCACCCAAATTTTATACACTTTATTTTCAACTTATACAAACATTTTATTTTCAACCTCTTGGACCTTCTGAATCTGTCCCATGTCTAAATCAAGGGTATTTGACAATCTTAGATGACTCTACTGCCTTTGTACCTGTTAGTTCATCTTCCTACCAAAATCATCGATGGCACCACAGTATCTACTAGTTGCACAATTTTCAGGGAAGCACAAGATTTGTCTTGTCAGCTGCAATTTATCTCAAATATGTTCATATTTAATACTTGGGAAAACTGTAAGCTCCTCCCAACACAGGACATATTTTTAAGGCAGCATATGTATTTTTTATTTTCCAAAACCAATTGTCATTCTTCTCATTAAATGTGTACCAGCCAAAGTGGCTAAAAGCAATGCTTCAAATAACCAGAAATGACCTTTTGTTGATACAAATTATATCTTTTTTTCCTGATTGCATAAGAACAAATGTACAAAACTCATAATAAACTAAGTTAGGTACTGACTTTTCACCAGGATGTTTGTGGCACTGTGTGTCACAGAAAAGCAGCCTGGGAGTCATGAGGGAGCTATTTACAAAGGGCAGTAGTGGTTTATAGACAAAGACAGTTTTTTCAAGGCTTCTTTATTACTATGCACACAGCTATTATGTGTACAGTTTCAAGGATTATATTGCACAAGTTCTCTTTAGCCTATTACATTTACTATGTCCCCCAAAAAGGAATTTTGTGTCAAAATTGTGGTAGTGAATCATCTGCAAGAAGCTAAAATTATGAATGCATGAATCTAG
This sequence comes from Vulpes vulpes, assembly GCF_048418805.1. Classification (NCBI taxonomy): domain Eukaryota; kingdom Metazoa; phylum Chordata; class Mammalia; order Carnivora; family Canidae; genus Vulpes; species Vulpes vulpes. The sequence continues at coordinate 47,758,342 of NC_132796.1, forward strand.
CATGCTTTTTAGTGAGGTTATTAGAGAAACATTTTCTTTATACTGATATCTGTACACTTCTTGACTTTTCCATATTGTCTGTAATTATAAAACAACAAATAGAAAGAAGCACTGGGACCTTCTCAGTTCTCCTGATAATAAAATCAGGCCTCTTTCTTAGGGTTAAGCTTGTGTTCCTGAGAATACTTACCTCCAAGCACTCAGCAGGGGTTACTGCAGTGTTTAGTGTGGTTTTCAAGGACCAGTATATTTTGCAAGAGGTGCTTTGTACTTTTAATTTTTTCACTGAATTTCTGAACTCATAGAAAGTCTGTGCCTATTCAGGCCTTAGATTTTATACATTTTGTGATTTTTGTTTCTTTTTGTGATTTTGTTGTGGTTACTTTTATTTCAACCTGAAGAAGTGTGATTCTGGAGTGGCAAGGTCAATTCAATTACTAGAGCCTTTTCAAAGGACGCATATAGCCATTGCACTATCTTTTATTTTTTTATTTTTTTTTAAATTTTTATTTATTTATGATAGTCACAGAGAGAGAGAGAGAGAGGCAGAGACACAGGCAGAGGGAGAAGCAGGCTCCATGCACCGGGAGCCCGATGTGGGATTCGATCCCGGGTCTCAAGGATCGCGCCCTGGGCCAAAGGCAGGCGCCAAACCGCTGCGCCACCCAGGGATCCCTGCACTATCTTTCAAAGTGTAAAGTATAGAAAGGAGAATGACAGATGCCTTATGGAAAGGGTCTGTAAAACTTTTCTTTTTCTAAGTAATAATATAAGTATTCTCTCTTTCTTTCCTAGTTTACAGAACACTTTGAAAACCCATTTTTTTCTATTTGAGAATAAATTCTCTTTATACAGTAATTCAAATATTGATACCCATTAACCTTTGGCACTGAGCTTTCTTCTAACATAGAAGAATTCATTTTGAGAGGCACTCATTTACTGTTCTATCTATGCTGTTAGTATGGGACTTCGTACAATTGCCCATTTTGAGGGCCAACAATTTCAATACACTTTTACTCTGTGAACCAGGTCTGAAACTGCACAGGGAAAATACTGTTAAGCTATCCAAAGAGCTATGCTCAGGTTTCCTCCTAACCCTTCTCTGTCTTCCCCTAGTTTTCTCCTCCTCACATCTGACACTGAGGAGGGCATAGTCTTAAACTTGAAGTGGCACTACAATTAGTTCTCACTGGAAACCAAACCAGTATGTTTTGGGAACCTGCTTGTCCAAAGTAGTTGATGCCTTTGGAAAGACTCAGCATATTCAATGTCTACCATATTGTAGCTAGCTATATACATAGACAGATTGACTATTTCTAGTCCTGATTTATATATCACTGAGCTATAGTAGTTTGTGGGATTAAACAAATACTGTTTAATGGTTGTAAACTTTTATAAAACCTCTTTGGGTTTTTTGTTTGACCCAAACATAACGTAAGTCTCAATGACAAAATACACAAAGCCAACCAGAGGTGAGTGAAAATATGTCCCATCCCCAGTTTTGTCTTCCCCTATAATGCAGGTGCAATGCTTTGCTATGTTCTCACTAGCATGAATATGCTATGACTACATAATGAGGTTTTATTGGTTTCACCTATAATCATGATTGAAAATGCTGTATCATTGACAATAATGAACTGTAACCACACTTACTTTCTACATAAACTGTTTGTCTACTAACTACAAATGACTGTGTTTCTTTAAGAACATCAACAACAAAAGCCATACCACACCGACCTATACACACATTCTAGTTAACTTCTAAAAACTTAATTTTCTTCCCTTGGGAAATTTAAATAAAAACTTGAAACTACAAAAATTTTCTGTCCTTGGGACTTGCATCATGAGATAAGCTATAAGGAGAGGGATCTCCCCAAATGACTTCATCTGAATTTTACCACAGTAAGCATATGCCTTCTTCTATTTTTGTATACTAACACAGCCCTAAGTGCTACTCATAGGGCTGGACTGATCCAAGCCTCCACTCATGGGTCAGAACTAGGTGGAGGGTTCAGGGCCCAGCTTAATTTCTTCCCTGATATCTTCAGGGACATAGAAATATCATCTGCTGGGCATTAGCCAAATATCAGAGCTAGAAGCATTCTGGCACCCTTACTTACAGAGAAGCCACTGATGGAAGCTCAGCTGCATCAACTCCATCAAGTTATAGTTGTGCAAACTGAGGATCCAAGAACTAAAGAGGTTTGACTAAGGCTGAGGGAGGTAATGGCAAAGCTACAACTGGAACCCCAGGCCTCATTGCTCCCAGGCCAGTGAGCTCTTTATTAAAGTGGTGTCTGCTCTTCCCTCATGCTTTTTGGGAGCATCCTACTCCCACCTCAAGCCCCTCACCCACCCTGAACAATTCAGGCCAGTCCTATTCTATTTGTGTGTGTGTGTGTGTGTGTGTGTGTGTTCAGGCCAGTCCTATTCTAAAGGCAGAGATGACCACAGTTGCTACAGGAAAGTCCAGTCTGAGCCTTTGGAAGGCACTACTCATAAATCTGTGAATCTTTCTTTCTTTTATCATACTTTTGAGACTAAGTGCTCATCTCTCCTTATCTTTTCCCTGCCTTCTCTCACATTTCTTAGGCACATACATTATTAAGTTCTTCCTGAGTACCAAATAGGGACCTGAACTATACTATACTGGGCTAGGAAGAGACAGAAGAGGAATAAACAGTTCCTAGCTCTCGAAATTTATGCTCTCATGATGAAATAAGGCAGACTTATAGAAAAAGTTAATAAATTAAGACTTTCTTGGAGGGCAGTGGCAGCCTCAGAGTTTGGTGAGTGGTAACGATAGTTAGAATTCCAAGAGGGGACAATTCAATATTCAATACCTCTCCCTAATCATAGGTGGGAAATCAACTAGTCTGATGATTTCCCTCACTAGCTTACCTCTCTGGCCTCAGGACTTACCATGTTCTAATTATCCTGTACCCTTCAATGGTGTCCCAATATGATATGATCTTTCTTTATCCCCTCTGGACTTCTACCTTACTTCTACTCTTTGTTATGACTAGGGTAACTTGCCCTTTGAAGACTTCCTGCTATTGTCACCTTTAATAGGCTGTCCTACCTCCTTGATCAAGCATTGTTGGTCCTTACCAACAGTAGGCTTTGCAGGCATCTTGAACAATCCTTCTATCTTAGCACTTGTCACTCTGTTATAATTAACTTGGCATGCAGACTCTACAAATAAGGGAGTTCCTTAGAAGAAGAAACCATGTTCTTCATCACTGATGGGTTATCAGAAGGGGTGACTCTCAATTATTGTCATTGAATAACAGTATAATGTGTACTTTTTCAACTTGACCCTCAACTCTGTTCCCCAGAATGTGTATAGTTTGAAGACTTTTTAATCAGTCTCTGATCTCTAGTCAGAAAGAAAGGTCAAAGGGCACTGGGCTATTGTTGCTCCTAGCCAGTTCTTCCTTAACTTTCTTCCACACATGACCCTACACCTGACTCAACCATCTAAAGCAGTCCTTCCTAGGGACATGGTTTCAGATCCCAGGTTTTATATCTCTAGCAAACAATTATCTTGACTCTTACCCTCCCTGGACCTGGTCTAAGCACATATAGTATGCTCCTCAACTTTAGGTCCATCTTTGAAGTCCAGAGGAAAGCATTTTGTCCTAGGTTAAATAGACCTGAGTCCTGAGTTCAAGGTGTATTAATCCTGGTAGGAATCCACACCACTTACACTGTACTATACAAAGCATAGTACCATTTAAAGAACACTTTCATAATTATTCTCTTTTTCTATCCTTGCAACAAGCCTGTGAGGCAAATATTATCCTCTTACAGATAAAGAAACTGGAAATTTACCCAAGGTTACTCTCAATAAGTGGTGTTCTCTGAAACCCAAGACTTTGGGCAGCTTTTTTCTCTCTATTCTTGTTGCATCTCAAACTTTATTTAGCATGCATCAGACTTACCTGGTGACTGTAAAACCAGATTGCTATCCACCCTTAATCTTTCTGATTCAGGTCAGTGATGGCATTCAATGATTTAATTTCTAACAAGCACCCAGATGTTGATGTAGCAAGAAACAAAGATCTATATGTTATTAATTTGTTTTGTGTTCTTGGACAAATCCGCTCCATTTTTATCTGCCTCACTGCCTCAATGCACAAAATTAGGGGGCTAGACTAGAACTATGATATCCAAATTTTTTAGCAGCAAAAACTATCTGGCAAGAAAAAATATATAGGATATCAATACATTTTTTAAGGATGTAAGAGTTGCTGGAATACATTGATTTATTTATTTTCTATTATATTGTTTTTGCACCTCTATCTGATTTTTTTTCCTGCTGAGGTTTTTATTTTTTTATTTTTTAAATATGACTTTATTTCTTTATTTAGCTATATTTTTTATTGGAGTTTGATTTGCCAATATATAGAATAACACCCAATGCTCATCCCATCAAATGCCTCCCTCAGTGCCCATCACCCAGTCACCCCATCCCCCCACCACCTCCCTTTCCACTACCCCCTCTTCCTTTCTCAGAGTGAGGTGTCTCTCATGTTCTGTCACCCTCACTGATATTTCCCACTCATTTTCTCTCCTTTCCCCTTTATTCCCTTTCACTAATTTTTATATTCCCCAAATGAATGAGACCATACAATGTTTGTCCTTCTCTGATTGACTTGCTTCACTTAGCAAAATACTCACCAGTTCCCACCAAATTACCTAGATAACCTTCAAATCATCCTGAAAATCTACGAATTCGGCCTGAGAATTAAAGAGAGACCAGCTGGAATGCTACAGTGAGAAGAGTTCACGCTTCTATCAAGGTAGGAAGAGGGGGAGGAAAAAAGAAATAAAGAAACAAAAGGCATCCAAGGGGGAGGGGCCCTGCGAGGAGCCCGGCTAAGGCAAGGGCGAGTGCCTCCAGGACAGGAGAGCTCCATCCTGGAGAAGCAGGACCTGCACCAATCTTCCTGGGCAGAAAGGCGCCCGCAGGGAGTTAGAGCAGGATCCCAGGAGGGCGGGGATGCCCTCGGGCTCCCTGGGACACTAACAGACACCTGTGCGCCCAGGAGAGTGCTCCATACCCCAGGGCCGAGCTCCAAAAAGAGTGCAGCGTGCACGGCTGGACCCAGAGCAGATCGGCGGGGCTCGGGGGGTGGCTTTGTGTGGAGGGGGCTGCGCGGCCAGGAGCGCGAATCCAACAGCGCAGGCTGGGGAGCCCCGGGCACCGGGACACAGCCCAGGATCCGGCCTCCCCCCGGGACAGGCAGAGGCCGGGAGGGCCCAGGACCATAAGGATGCTCCTGCCCTGAGCTGAGCAGATCAGCGGCCCCGCCATGGAGCCTCCAGGCCCTGCAGACGGAGAGCTCCGTGGTTATTGCAGGGGCTGAAGCCAGGGTTCCAGAGCTGGCCCCGCCACTGTGGCTGTTCCTCCTGGGGCCTCACGGGGTAAACAACCCCCACTGAGCCCTGCACCAGGCAGGGGGCAGAGCAGCTCCCCCAAGTGCTAACACCTGAAAATCAGCACAGCAGGCCCCTCCCCCAGAAGACCAGCTAGACGGACCAGTTCCAGGGGAAGTCAAGGGACTTAAAGTATACAGAATCAGAAGATACTCCCCCGTGGCTTTTTCTTTCCTTTCCTTTTTTTTTTTCTTTTTGATTTCTGTTTGCTTCCCCCACCCTTTTTTCCCCTTTCTTTCTTTTTCTTTCTCTTTCTTTCTTTCTTCCTTTTTTCTTTTTCTCTTTTCTTTCCTTCTTTCTCTCCTGTCTTTTTCTCCTTTTCCCAATACAACTTGTTTTTGGCCACTCTGCACTGAGCAAAATGACTAGAAGGAAAACCTCACCTCAAAAGAAAGAATCAGAAACAGTCCTCTCTCCCACAGAGTTACAAAATCTGGATTACAATTCAATGTCAGAAAGCCAATTCAGAAGCACTATTATACAGCTACTGGTGGCTCTAGAAAAAAGCAGAAAGGACTCAAGAGACATCATGGCTGCAGAATTTAGATCCAATCAGGCAGAAATTAAAAATCAATTGAATGAGATGCAATCCAAACAAGAAGTCTTAACGACGAGGGTTAACAAGGTGAAAAAACGAGTGAGTGACATAGAAGACAAGTTGATGGCAAAGAGGGAAACTAAGGAAAAAAGAGACAATTAAAAGGCCATGAGGATAGATTAAGGGAAATAAACGACAGCCAGAGGAAGAAAACCCTACGTTTAATTGGGGTTCCAGAGGGCGCCGAAAGGGACAGAGGTCCAGAATATGTATTTGAACAAATCCTAGCTGAAAACTTTCCTAATCTGGGAAGGGAAACAGGCATTCAGATCCAGGAAATAGAGAGATACTCCCCTAAAATCAATAAAAACTGTTCAACACCTCCACATCTAATAGTTAAGCTCGCAAATTCCAAAGATAAAGAGAAGATCCTTAAAGTACCAAGAGACAAGAAATCCCTGACTTTTATGGGGAGAAGTATTAGGGTAACAGCAGACGTCTCCACAGAGACCTGGCAGGCCAGAAAGGGCTGGCAGGATATATTCAGGGTCCTAAATGAGAAGAACACACAACCAAGAATACTTTATCCAGCAAGCCTCTCATTCAGAATGGAAGGAGAGATAAAGAGCTTTCAAGACAGGCAGGAACTAAAAGAATATGTGACCTCCAAAGCAGCTCTGCAAGAAATTTTAAAGGGGACTCTTAAAATTCCCCTTTAAGAAGAAGTTCAGTGGAACAATCCACAAAAACAAGGACTGAATAGGTATCATGATGACACCAAACTCATATCTTTCTATAGTAACTCTGAATGTGAACGGGCTTAATGACCCCATCAAAAGGTTCAGGGTTTCAGACTGGATAAAAAAGCAGGACCCATCAATTTTCTGTTTACAAGAGACTCATTTTAGACAGAAGGACACCTACAGCCTGTAAATAAAAGGTTGGAGAACAATTTACCATTCAAATGGTCCTCAAAAGAAAGCAGGGGTAGCCATCCTTATATCAGATAAACTAAAATTTACCCCAAGACTGTAGTAAGAGATGAAGAGGGACACTATATCATACTTAAAGGATCTATCCAACAAGAGGACTTAACAATCCTCAATATATATGCCCTGAATGTGGGAGATCCCAAATATTTATATCAATTAATAAACAAAGTGAAGAAATACTTAGATAATAATACACTTTTACTTGGTGACTTCAATCTAGCTCTTTCTATACGCGATAGGTCTTCTAAGCACAACATCCCCAAAGAAACGAGATCTTTAAATGATACACTGGACCAGATGGAATTCACAGATATCTACAGAACATTACATCCAAACGCAACTGAATACACATTCTTCTCAAGTGCACATGGAACTTTCTCCAGAATAGAACACATACTGGGTTGCAAATCGGGTCTGAACAGATACCAAAAATTGGGATCGTCCCCTGCATATTCTCAGACCATAATGCCTTGTAATTAGAACTAAATCACAAGAAGAAGTTTGGAAGGACCTCAAACATGTGGAGGTTAAGGACCATCCTGCGAAAAGATGAAAGGGTCAACCAGGAAATTAAGGAAGAATTTAAAAGATTCATGGAAACTAATGAGAATGAAGATACAACCATTCAAAATCTTTGGGATGCAGCAAAAGCAGTCCTAAGGGGGAAATACATCGCAATACAAGCATCCATTCAAAAACTGGAAAGAACTCAAATACAAAAGCTAACCTTACACATAAAGGAGCTAGAGAAAAAACAGCAGATAGATCCTACGCCCAGCAGAAGAGAGTTAATTAGAATTCGAGCAGAAATCAACGAAATCAAGACCAGAAGAACTGTGGAACAGATCAACAAAACCAGGAGTTGGTTCTTTGAAAAGTTAATAAGATAGATAAACCATTAGCCAGCCTTATTAAAAAGAAGAGAGAGAAGACTCAAATTAATAAAATCATGAATGAGAAAGGAGAGATCACTACCAACACCAAGGAAATACAAACGATTTTAAAAACTTATTATGAACAGCTGTACGCCAATAAATTAGGCAATCTAGAAGAAATGGACGCATTCCTGGAAAGCCACAAACTACCAAAACTGGAACAGGAAGAAATAGAAAACCTGAACAGGCCAATAACCAGGGAGGAAATTGAAGCAGTCATCAAAAACCTCCCAAGACACAAGAGTCCAGGGCCAGATGGCTTCCCAGGGGAATTCTATCAAAGGTTTAAAGAAGAAACCATAGCTATTCTACTAAAGCTGTTTGGAAAGATAGAGATGGAGTACTTCCAAATTCGTTCTATGAGGCCAGCATCACCGTAATTCCAAAACCAGACAAAGACCCCACCAAAAAGAGAATTACAGATCAATATCCCTGATGAACATGGATGCAAAAATTCTCTACAAGATACTAGCCAATAGGATCCAACAACACATTCAGAAAATTATTCACCATGACCAAGTAGGATTTATCCCCGGGACACACGGCTGGTTCAACACTCGTTAAACAATCAATGTGATTCATCATATCAGCAAGAGAAAAACCAAGAACCATATGATCCTCTCATTAGATGCAGAGAAAGCATTTGACAAAATGCAGCATCCATTCCTGATCAAAACTCTTCAGAGCGTAGGGATAGAGGGAAGATTCCTCGACATATTAAAAGCCTTCAATGAAAAGCCCACAACAAATATCATTCTCAATGGAGAAGCACTGGGAGCCTTTCCCCTAAGATCAGGAACAAGACAGGGATGTCCACTCTCACCACTGCTATTCAACATAGTACTAGAAGTCCTAGCCTCAGCAATCAGATAACAAAAAGACATTAAAGGCATTCAAATTTGCAAAGAAGAAGTCAAACTCTCCCTCTTCGCTGATGACATGATACTCTACATAGAAAACCCAAAAGCCTCCACCCCCACATTGCTAGAACTCATACAGCAATTTGGCAGCGTGGCAGGATACAAAATCAATGCCCAGAAATCAGTGGCATTTCTATACACTAACAATGAGACTGAAAAAAGAGAAACTAAGGAGTCAATCCCATTTACAACTGCACCCAAAAGCATAAGATACCTAGGAATGAACCTAACCAAAGAGGTAAAGGATCTAAACCCTAAAAACTATAGAACACTTCGGAAGGAAATTGAGGAAGACACAAAGAGATGGAAAAATATTCCATGCTCATGGATTCGCAGAATTATTATTGTGAAAATGTCAATGTTACCCAGGGCAATTTACACGTTTAATGCAATCCCTATCAAAATACCATGGACTTTCTTCAGAGAGTTAGAACAAATTATTTTAAGATTTGTGCGGAATCAGAAAAGACCTCTAATAGCCAGGGTAATTTTAAAAAAGAAAACCATATCTGGGGGCATCACAATGCCAGATTTCAGGTTGTACTACAAAGCTGTGGTCATCAAGACAGTGTGGTACTGGGACAAAAACAGACACATAGATCAATGGAACAGAATAGAGAACCCAGAAGTAGACCCTGAACTTTATGGTCAACTAATATTCAATAAAGGAGGAAAGACTATGCATTGGAAGAAAGACAGTCCTTCAATAAACGGTGCTGGAAAAATTGGACATCCACATGCAGAAGAATGAAACTAGACCACTCTCACCATACACAAAGATAAACTCAAAATGGATGAAAGATCTAAACGTGAGATAAGAGTCCATCAAAATCCTAGAGGAGAACACAAGCAATACCCTTTTTGAACTCGGCCACAGTTAACTTCTTGCAAGAAACATCCAGGAAGGCAAAAGAAACAAAAGCAAAAATGAACTATTGGGACTTCATCAAGATAAGAAGCTTTTGCACAGCAAAGGATACAGTCAACAAAACTAAAAGACAACCTACAGAATGGGAGAAGATATTTGCAAATGAGTATCAGATAAAGGGCTAGTTTCCAAGATCTATAAAGATCTTATTAAACTCAACCGCAAAGAAACAAACAATCCAATCATGTAATGGGCAAAAGACATGAACAGAAATCTCACAAGGAAGACATAGACATGGCCAAAAAGCACATCAGAAAATGCTCTGCATCACTTGCCATCAGGGAAATACAAATCTTTTTTTATTTTTTTTTTTTTATTTTTTTTTTTAAATTTTTATTTATTTATGATAGTCACAGAGAGAGAGAGAGAGAGAGGCAGAGACTCAGGCGGAGGAAGAAGCAGGCCCCATGCACCAGGAGCCCGATGTGGGATTCGATCCCAGGTCTCCAGGATCGCGCCCTGGGCCAAAGGCAGGCGCCAAACCGCTGCGCCATCCAGGGATCCCCAGGGAAATACAAATCAAAACCACAATGAGATACCACCTCACACCAGTGAGAATGGGGAAAATTAACAAGGCAGGAAACCACAAATGTTGGAGAGGATGCGGAGAAAAGGGAACCCTCTTACACTGTTGGTGGGAATGTGAACTGGTGCAGCCACTCTGGAAAACTGTGTGGAGGTTCCTCAAAGTGTTAAAAATAGACCTGCCCTACGACCCAGCAATTGCACTGTTGGGGATTTACCCCAAAGATTCAGATGCAATGAAACGCTGGGACACCTGCACCCCGATGTTTATAGCAGCAATGTCCACAATAGCCAAACTGTGGAAGGAGCCTCGGTGTCCATCGAAAGATGAATGGATAAAGAAGATGTGGTTTATGTATACAATGGAATATTACTCAGCTATTAGAAATGACAAATACCCACCATTTGCTTCGACGTGGATGGAACTGGAGGGTGTTATGCTGAGTGAAGTAAGTCAATTCGGAGGGGGACAAACATTATATGTTCTCATTCATTTGGGGAATGTAAATAATAGTGAAAGGGAATATAGTGGAAGGGAGAATAAATGTGTGGGAAATATCATAAAGGAAGACAGAACATAAAGACTCCTAACTCTGGGAAATGAACTAGGGGTGATGGAAGGGGAGGAGGGCTGGGGGTGGGGGTGAATGGGTGATGGGCACTGAGGGGGGTACTTGACGGGATGAGCACTGGGTGTTATTCTTTATGTTGGCAAATTGAACACCAATACAAAATAAATATATTATTAAAAAATAAATAAAAAAATAAACATCCCGGTGCATGTGTCTCGGATTTTCACTGCATCTGTATCTTTGGGGTAAATCCCATCAGTGAAATTGCTGGGTCGTAGGGCAGGTCTATTATTATCTCTTTGAGGAAGCTCCACACAGTTTTCCAGAGTGGCTATATCAGTTCACATTCCCACCAACAGTGCAAGACGTTTCCCCTATCTCCACATCCTCTAAAACATTTTTATTTTCCTTACTTGTTATTTTCCCCATTCTCACTGGTGTGACGTGGTATCTCATTGTGGTTTTGATTTGTATTTCCCTGATGCCCAGTGATGCGGAGCTTTTTCTATGTGCTTGTTGGCCACGTCTATGTCTTCCTCTTTGAAATTTCTGTTCATGTATTTTCCCATTTCATGACTGGATTGTTTGTTTTTTGGGTGTTGAGTTTAATAAGTTGTTTATAGATCTTGGATACTAGCCTTTTATCTGATAGGTCATTTGCAAATATCTTCTCCCATTCTGTAGGTTGTCTTTTAGTTTTGTTGACTGTTTCTTTTGCTGTGCAGAAACTCTTTATCTTGATGAAGTCCCCATAATTCATTTTTGCTTTTATTTCCCTTGCCTTCATAGATGTATCTTGCAAGAATTTGCTGTGGCCAAGTCCAAAAAAGGTGTTGCCTGTGTTCTCCTCTAGGATTTTGATGGATTCTTGTCTCACATTTAAATATTTCATCCATTTTGAGTTTATCTTTGTGTATGGTGTTAGAGAATGGTCTACTTTCATTCTTCTACATGTGACTTTCAAATTTTCCCAGCACCATTTATTGAAGAGGCGGTCCTATGTCCAGTGGATAATCTTTCCGGCTTTGCTGAATATTAGTTGACAATAGTTGATGACTGATTTCTGAGTTCTCTATTCTGCCAGTGAACTATGTGTCTGTTTTTGTGCCAGTAATACAGTGTCTTGATGATCACAGCTTTGTAGTACAACTTTAAATCTGGCATTGTGATGCCCCTGGCTCGTATTTTCTTTTTCAATATTCCCCTGGCTATTCGGTGGCTTTTCTGATTCCACACAAATATTAAGATGATTTGTTCCAATTCTCTGAAGAAAGTCCATGGTGATTTGATAGGGATTGCATTGAATGTGTAAATTGCCTTGGGAAGCATAGGCATTTGGATGCTGTATTTTGTCAAAAGCTTCCTCTGCATCTATTGAGAGGATCATATATTTCGTGTTTTTTGTCTTGTTGATATGATCTATCACATTGACTGTTTTACGTGTGTTGAAGCAACCTTCCATCCAGGGATAAATCCCACTTGGTCATGGTGAATAATCTTTTTAATGTAGTGTTGTATCCTACTGCCTAGTAACTTGTTGAGAATTTTTGGATCTGTGTTCATCAGGGTTATTGTTCTATAATTCTCCTTTTGGTGGGGTCTTTGTCTGGTTTTGGAATTAAGGTGATGGTGGCCTCATAGAACGAGTTTGGAAGTTTTCCATCCCTTTCTATCTTTTGGAACAGCTTTAGTAGAATAGGTATTGTTTCTTCTTTAAACCTTTGATAGAATTCCCCTGGGAAGCCATCTAGCCCTGGACTTTTGTGTCTTGGGAGGTTTTTGATGACTGCTTCAATTTCCTCGCTGGTTATTAGCCTGTTCAGGTTTTCTATTTCTTCCTGTTCCAGATTTGGTAGTTTGTGGTGTTCCAGAAATGCTTCCATTTCTGCTAGATTTCCTAATTTATTGGCGTATTGCTGCTCATAATGTTTTCAAAATCGTTTGTATTTAATTACAAAGACTGGCTAATGGTTTATCTATGTTATTAATTCTTTCAAGGAACCAACTCCTGGTTTTGTTGATCTGTTCCACAGTTCCTCTGGTATCTATTTCATTGAGTTCTGCTCCAATCTTTATGAACTCTCTTCTGCTGCTTGGTGTAGGTTTATTTGCTGTTCTTTCTCCAGTACCTTTAGGTGCAAGGTTAGCTTGTGTATTTTAGTATTTGAGTTTCTTCCAATATTTTGAGGGATGCTTGTATTGTGATGTATTTCCCCCTCAGGACTGCTTTTGCTGTATCCCAAAGATTCTGAATGGTTGTATCTTCATTTTCATTAGTTTCCATGGATCTTTTTAATTCTTCCCTAATTTCCTGATTGACCTATTCATTCATCTTTTAGCAGGACGCTCTTTAACCTCCACGTGTATGCATTTCTTCCAAATTTCTTCTTGTAATTGAATTCAAGTTTCAAAGCATTATGGTCTGAAAATATGCAGGGGACAGTCCCAGTCTTTGGTATAGGGTGAAACCTGATTTGTGACCCAGTATGTGGTCTCTTCTGGAGAAAGTTCCATGTGCACTTGAGAATAATGTGTAGTCAGTTGAATTCAGATGGAAAGTTCTGTAAATATATGTGTGAAATCCATCTGATCCAGTATATCATTTAAAGCTCTTGTTTCTTTGAAGATCTTGTGCTTAGAGGAATTGTCATTTGCAGAAAGTGCTGTTTTGAAGTCTCCTAATATTACTAATATTAGTGTATTATTATCTAAGTATGTCTTTACTTTGGTTATTAATTGATTTATATGCTTGGCAGCTCCCACATTAGGGGCATAAATATTCATGATTGTTAGGTCTTCTGGTTGGATAGATCTTTTAATTATAATATAGTGTCCCTCTTCATCTCTTACTACTTTCTTTGGGATAACATTTAAGTTATCTAAGGATTGTTACCACAGCTTTCTTTTGAGGACCACTTGAATAGTAAATGGTTCACCAATGTTTCATTTTCAGGCTGGAGGTGTCTATATGTCTAAAATGAGTCTCTTGTAGACAGCAAATAGATGGGTCTTGCTTTTTCATCCAGTCTGAGACCCTGCGTCTTCTAATGGGATCATTAAGCCCATTCATGTTCAGAGTTCCTATTGAAAGATACGAATTTTGTGTCATCATACCTATTCAGTCCCTGTTTTTGTGGATTATTTCTTTGTGCTTTCTCTTTCTTTTACAGATTCCCCCTTACTATTTCTTGCAGAGCTGTTTGCTGGTCACATAGTCTTTCAGTTTCTGCCTATCTTGGAAGCTCTTTATTTCTCTTTCTATTCTGAATGAGAGCCTCGCTGGATATAGCATTCTTGACTGCATGTTCTTCTCATTTAGTACCCTGAATATATCCTGCCAGCCCTTTCTGGCCTGTCAGGTCTCTGTGGAGAAGCCTGTTGTTAATATAATATTTATCCCCATATAAGTTATGGATCTCTTGTCTCTCACTGCTTTAAGGTTTTTCCCTTTATCTTTGGAATTTGCAAGTTTCAGTATTAACTGTCAAGGTGTTGAACGGTTTGTATTGATTTTGGGGGGAGACCTCTCTATCTCCTGGATCTGAATGCCTGTTTCCATCTCCAAATTAGGGAAGTTCTCAGCTATGATTTGTTCAAATATGCTTTCTGGCCTGCTGGCCCTCTTGGAGCTCTCTGGAACCCCAATTATACATACTTTTCCTTCTGAAGCTATTATTTCCCTTAGCCTTTCCTCATGATCACTTAATTGTTTTTCTCTCTTTTCCTTTCTTGCCATCTACTTGTCTTCTGTGTTGCTCTCTCATTCTTCCACCTCATTAACTCTCTCATTGGGACCTCCAGTTTGGATTGCATCTCATTTAATTTGGGCTGATTAGATCTAAATTCTGCAGTCATGAAGTCTCTTGAGTCCTTTATCCCTTTTTCCAGAGCCACCAGTTGCTTTATAATTGTGTTTCTGAACTGGCTTTCTGACATCTACTTGTAATCCAAATTCTGTAACTCTGTACAGAAAGTACTGTTTTCTGATTCTTTCTTTTGTGGTGAGTTCTTCTTTCCAGTCATTTTGCTCAGTGCAGGGTGGCTGTATGGTGGGCTGAGTCAAGAATATCAACCACGACCTAAGTAAATTTCACCCTAGATAATTCTTAAGAGGTCAGAGATCAGAAATTGAAAACAAAGATCAGAACGAAAGAAAACTAAAGGACCACTAAAGTGAAAAACAAATTAGTAAAAATAAAAGGCCAAGAATCCCAAAGTAGAAGAAAAAATGAAAAGAGGAGAAAAAAAGAAGAGGAAAAAAAAGCAAAAGTCAAGAGGAAAAAAAGAGAGAGAGAAGAATAAAATGGGGGCAGGCTGGGAGATGGTGGTGGTGACGAAGTTGTAGTGGGGAGAGATTGTAGCCTACCTGAGGGGTCCTAGAGGGTGATCCTCTTGGTTCTGAGTGTATTAAGTTTGTATTAAGTTTTGTATGTTAGAAGATGCTCAGTCAGAAATTTCTCTACCAGAAATACTTGTATAGAGCCCCACCATTGACCACCAAAACATAAATGAGACAAAAGAGGGGGGCAGAATGGGAATGAAGAGAGAATATAATCTCACAGAATGAACCAGCACAGTATATTCTGGGTGCATGCTGGTCATGTTTTAGAAGGTATTAACTTCTGCCCTTGTAGAACAAAATGAGGCAGAGAAAACAAAAAGCACTAAACAAAAAAAAAAATCTTGTATATCTCCCAAAATGAAGTTGAGTATGTTGAAGGGATCTAGAAGTGGAAAATATATCTAAGACCTGTAATTGTAGAAATATGAAAGTCAAAAAGGAAGAAACTTAAAAATGAAGAGGTGGTAAAATATTGTAGTTAAGGTGGAAAAAGAGCAAAAAATGGAAATTTATACTCTGATATAAAGACGAGTTGTATTGGAAAAAAGAAAAAAAAGGAAAAAGGATGGGTACCTTTTGGTTCTATATACTGTAAATCCCTTGACTTCCCCTGGAGCTTTCCAGAGCTGCTTGGTCAAGAACTTGCTGTTCCCCTGTCCTTCCAGCTGGTCTTCTAGGGGAGGGGTCTGCTGTGCTGATTCTCAGGTGTCTGTGCCTTGGTGGAGATGCTTCCCCCCCTGCCAGGTGCAGAGCTCAGTGGGAGCTGTTTATCCTGTGAGGTGTTTTTTCCCTGAAGGCCCCACCTCTCCCAGGCACAGGGTGAAACATGGAGGAAAAACAATGGTGGCGGCCAGATTTCCAGCTCTGGATTCAGCTCCCTGTTAGTAACTAAGGCAGTCTCCCAGTCTGCATTGGCCTAGGTGCTCCCAGGCCGGGGTGGGTATGCTGATCTGCACAGCTTGGGGCCCTCCAGTGGCAGGGGAGTCCTTGCTGTCCTGTGTCCTCCCTACTTCCAACTGTCTCAGGGGGAGTGCAGGATCCTGGGCTGTGTCTGCTTTAGCGCCCTGGGATCCGGGGCCCTGTGCTGCTGGAATCGTGCTCCTGGGGTGCGTGGCTCTTTAAGGCAGCCAGGCGCAGCCACCTCTGTCCGGGGCCACCTGCCTAACCGACTGGCTTCTCCCAGATGCCCTGCCAAGTGCGTGCTCTAGCCCTTTACCGGGATCGGCCCACAATTTGTGGCGAGCTTTCCCCTGGGCACACTTCCTCTATTATTGACTCCGGGAGACTGGAGGTTTTACTGCCCCTCCTGCAATTCTGCTCCATTTCTCTGCCGAGCACTTTTCTGTCAGGGAAGAATCCGGTGTGGATTTTTAAAGTCCCCGCTTCTTCGGGGCTGGGCTTTCCTGTCCTAGAGGCTTTAGGCAAGGCTCTTCGTGGTGCCCCTCCCCCACTGATTTTTTTTTTTTTCTGCCTTACTACCTTGTTAGACACGAAAACCTTTCTCTCTGTAGCGTTCTGGCTGTTCTCTCTTTAAACTTCAGGTCAAATCCGTAGGTGTTCAGGATGGTTTGAAAGTTATCTAGGCAAGTTGGTGGGGCAAGGTGAGTTGAAGACCTCTAGTCCTCCACCACCTTGCCCCATGTCTCTGGATATCAATACATTTATACAATATATAAAATCCAGGCTGCTCCAGAGAAGTGGTGGAGAGGAACCAAGTGTTTGCAGCAGCCATCTCCATATGGAGCAGATGCTGAACTACCACCCAGGGTATGTTTGCAAATCTCTTGGCTATATGCGCCCTAGATGCTCTGAGGGCAACTTGAACTCTGATGTTCCAGGATACTGAAAGACATCTGCCACTGTGGCAGGAATGGGAAGATTTGGAGGGAAACTGTGCTAACTAGTGCAAGAGACTGCTCTACCCTACCCATGCCTAATGCTTGAGTCTACATATAGGAAATCTTAATCCTATTGGGCTGTTGGACTGATGGATCCCTTTGATAATCTGATTAGGTCCGTGGGCCAGCTCTAGAAAAATGATTATACACATACCCACAAAGAGATTCAGGATATCCTTTAAGGGGTGTTGGGAACTTCCTGGGGGTTCTACTTCAAGTTAACAGTTGACTGGGCTCTGACATGATGTTTCCCTAAATTTCTCCTTGGCATTTTCTTTTTCTCCTTGGCATTTTCTTAGTCTAAGCCCTCTCCTTCCTTTCATCATTCCTTAGCTCACCTACTCCTTGGGCCAGGTTCTTGTCTGAAATGCTGCCTAGTTTTATCCCTTGTTTCCCTTTGGGGCCAATATGGTGCTACAAATGCCCACTTTCTTTCTTGTTTAGCTATTACTCTCCCCAGAGGATGGATAACACTGTAGCGTCTTGACCTCAATCAACCTTCACCCTAAAAATATAACCCTGAGAAAAACAAAGAACTTGTGGCACAACAGAGGTCTCTTAGGGTACTTAGCAGATCTTTAGGTTATGATTGGTGAATTTGTCTTTTCTCACCAGGTAGAGGGCTCTAAGGAATATAAACATTTATTCATCCCTGTCTCCTGGCAGCTCTGAGTTGGCAGAGTAGGCACTCTTGAGTATCTGACGAACTGGGTGACCACAGAGAAGGAGCTTTGGATCAGTTCATAAGATTTTTCTCTGGCTTCAGTGCCTACCACAGTAAAGTCCACTCTATTATTTCTAGGCCAAAGGAGTGGGAACAAAACAGAGGTTTCTTTTCGTTTTTCAATTGCTGTTTAGTGCCCAATGAGGGTAAGCAAGGAAATGAGCCAAAATCCTGCTAGGTAGCATCAGGAAGCCTGGGTCTTCCCACTGTCAGTGAGGTTCTGAGCAGATTTACCAGATGCTGGCTGGGTTCTATAGCGATGCCTATCTTCTGGAACCCAATGCTTCTAAGTGAGCTGGCCCCATTCTACAGCTGAAAGGAGTGAAAGTGGTTTGAATCAGGAAGTATGAATGGGGCCTGGTGGAGAAAACAATTAGGGGCAGTGGGCCCAAGGGGCCATAGGACCAAGCTTCTGCTTAAAGTCCTATTATGATTCCAACTTCTCCAAGGCCCCCCAGAAAAAGGCGAGTATACTGATCTGCCCCAGCACATACTCTCTTATCTTACAAACATCAAAACTAACAGTTGCCTGTTTATTGTTTTTTAAAACAAAATTTAAAAAACCCCAAACATTCAAAATTCCATGGTGGCAAAAAGCTGAGCTGATATGGCTGATGTGGGCTGTCTCCCAAGTTGTTTAATGGAGCATCAGGTGCACTGGCGGGGGCCAGGAGTTGGGGGGGGACAAAAGAGGCAGGGAATGGGCTGTTTTCCCAGCAGGGCTGGATAAACACTTTGCGACAGAGTGGGTGTCAGAAGAGCTGCAGGCCAGTTTTGAGTCCATGCAGCTGGCCCTGGCTCCAGAGAAGGCCCTCCAAGTTGCTGCTGCCATTGCTACTGTTGCTACAGTTGTCACTGCCCACGCCACAGCTCAAGCCAAGGGTGCTGTAGAGAGAGAAGAGGGTTCAGTCAGGGAAGGAGGCAGCTTTGGACTCTGGAAGGGTTAAGGGTGTTTGACTGATCTATGTCTATGGAAAGAGCCTACCCTCCTGCTTGGTTTTACAAAGACTATGGAGGAAATCTGAGAAACTACTTCAGATGGGCCCTAGGGGTAGTTCTGCCTTCCCCTCAATTGAGAGGAGGGAAGGACACTTTTCAAATGAAGCTTTATTCAGAGCCCTAGTATATAAACCAGATGAAAGCAGAACTATTTGGGTCAAGGCAGGGGGGAGGGCCCATACCACCCCACCACAGTGGCTAGCTTAACAAGTTTCTTCCTAAGGTCCTAGATGTTGGGGTCCCAGAGGACCCAGGCTGGATCCCTCCCACCCTCAACAACTGGTTAAAGGGTCCAAGGCCAGCATTGGGCTACAGGGCTAGGCCCAGATCCCATCCCAGGATTGCAAGATTGCTCTAGGGAGAGAACTGCCCTCCCTGCCCTGGTGCTGCTCAGAACACTCTTGCTTCCCCCTGCTTCCTGCATGTAAAAGGTCCTTCCAGGTAGATGAGGGGGACAGCTGAGAGCAAAGCCATCATCCTTCCCATCAGACAGATCCATGGTTACACTAACTGCAGCTGAAAAAACCCTTAGAGATGATCCAGTCCCATTCCCTCCCATAACCCACCATCTTACAGACAAGGGAACTGAGGCCCAGAGATGAAAAGGGACGTGCTCAAGGCCACATAGCCAAGTCAGGGATGGAGCTGAGACAAGAAGCAAGAGTGGGCATGCCTGCTCCAGCAGAGGAAGCCTCCCTACTACATTGGGATGTGGGAACTAGGCTGAATCAGCTTCCTTCTGGAATTAACAGCTCTACGTGCCCATACTTGATACTCTTATGCTCATCAAGCCAGCCGTACCCAAGATGAGAGGAGGTCTCTCAGACACATGGGCCCCACACCCAACTACAGACCACCTAGTTTCCCCAGCAGCCTCCTCTCTTCTCCAGGAGGCCTGCTGCCCCCGTGACCTGTTAAGACAGAGAGTCTATAACACTGCCTTGGGCCTGGCCTGCTGCTGGGTCCTACAGCCCTTTCCCTGAATATCCAGAGGAAGAGAGGCTCATCTCCCAGGGAGTGGACAGGCACACAGGGACAGACTCAGTTTCAGGGGCCCACAGAGGTCATTCTTTTGTACTCACAGGATTCTTCTGGTCACAATGGCCCCACATTCCAGAATGTACAGGCCCTCTCGATGGGCTCCTTTGTGTTACCAGCAGAGCCCTTCAGTGAGGGCTGCTTGGTTCCTGGCCTCCTGATGACCCAAGGGCTCCCATGCCTGTGGTCCAGAGGCGAGTTTTGAGGGAGAACATGGAGCCCTGGCACAGGCCTTGCTACCAAGATGCCTGGACAGTGTCAGGAGGCCTACTGATTACTCTGTGCATTTTTGGACAAATCTCATCCCCTTTCTGGGCCTTAGTTTTCTCCTTGGAAACAGGAGGAAGTTGGATTATAGCATTCGTTCTTGACCTTTAGGGAGTGGTGGACCCTTTAGAGAATCTGAGGAAAGCTATGAAACTCCTCCCCAAAATGTGTGCACACATACTCTCTCTCTCTCTCACACACACACACACACACACACACACACACAGGATGCAATCTGAGAGGGGTTCCAAAACAGCTCTTGTGTGGCTACCTCAATGCGCACGCCCTCAACTAGGGACTGAGAGTCCTGGCAAGGGCCCAGCCAGTGACTGGAGCTTACACATCACTTACTTAACCACTGACTGGGGAGGAAGTTACCTCCCCTACCCATCCCACCTTGTGTCCCTCCCTACCTCCTGCACGAGGCAGAGAAAGGGGTAAGACATCCTGCTGCCACTGGCACTCACCCAGTCTTGCATGTTGGGGGTTCCAGCCGCTGCTCTAGCACAGGCTGGTCCAAAAGATACATGGTGTCATAATTCTCCAGCATAAGCTCTGCTGGATCCTCAGTCTGACCTGGCATTAGGCCTAAGGGAAAGGTATTCCATCGTACATCTTCTGTGGAGCAAAGGGAAGAGGCAAGAATAGGCTGATTAGGTAGTTATCAAACTGGTGTCTACCTGCCCACCTCAATTAGTCTGCTCAGCATGGAATTTCTATGTATGTCCAGCCTTATTCCTGTCTGCATCATTTCTCATGAGCTCCTCTCTTTGCGTTCCCCACCCCTTCCATACTCCCCTATTCACTCTTTGTTGCCCTTCTTTCCCTCCATGTGTTTACACACACCAACACATGCCACCACAACCCATCCAAAGTCTATACATGCCATATACACAACTACAAACATATTTGTTCCTCTCAGCTCTTTCCCACTTCCCCAGACATGTCTTCAACATAAACACAGACAAGGATATCTTCTTCAGACCTGGCTGTATCACTGCCTCAACCTTTCACCTGCTCTATTTCTATACACACATATATCCTGGAGAGTCTGGATGCCCCAGAATTCTCACACCTCATCCCTAAACCTCAGAGAATCTGAATTACCTAGATTTCCTGCACATCTATAAACAACCACCACCCTCAAAGTGTCTGAATGTCATTTATTTCTTAGTGGCCTTGCCTTGAGAGATACGCATACACCCACATAACACCTCAGGGTGGACTCTCTCTCTCAGAGCTATTATACCTCCCTGCCCCCTGTAAGGTCTTATTGCCCCCAGATGTATACACAAAGAACATCCCTTATCCAGGGAAGGACGGTCTTACTGCATATCCCACTCCCCACTGCCACCTAAGTATACACACAAAAACACACACAGACTTCCATTCGATGAATATTCCCAGTTTCACTCCCTGCCTCCTATACCTCTGATTCACAAGCATACAAGCAGGAAATCTTAATGTCCCTGTATCCCCACATATGCATATGCCCACACAGAAGCAGCAATGGAAAGAAGGGAGAAGAAAAGATTTTAATATCCTAGCCTTTCCACTTTTATAAACCACTCTCCTACCACCCCACAAACATTTCACTTTAGAATGAACCATATCAGGCACTTCCCAACCCTCCATTTAATCAGTTAAACACTCTCTACATAGTATTATACTAAACCCTCATTCCCATCCTTATACCAGTACAATCCAATGTTTTGAAGGAAAACTTTCACGAGGTCCTCCAACTCCCTGGTACCCAAAAAATTTTCGCTGTCATAATGTCCCTGCCATTCTGGAAAGTATCACCCATGGATTAGTTTTTCATGTTACCCATAGAACCACTCACCCTGACCCTTTTACAGGAAGAAGTTGTGGCTATCTCAATTCCTTTTGTTGCCCTATTAATACAAAGATACCTTCGTACACAGGGACTACATCCCCCATGTCTGTCACTGACCTGACCACCCTCCCTCCCCATCGCTAACATCCCCAACCCTGTCTGCATCACAGACCCTGCCTCTCCAGCCTGACATCTATGTACATGTCCCTCAGTGACAAAAGAGGCTACTTCTATGGCTGTCTCACTGCATGTTCTTACACTTTTCCATATACCCCCACCTCTCATTACTGCCACTTCTCTTCCTCAGAGATACCTCCTGGATCCCAAGTCTCAGCAACACTGCCTCTTCTTCGAAAAACATACATGACCCTGTGTACATTTATGCACAGATGCATAGTGCCCACTTCGTTCATAATAACTTCTTTCACAGCCCTTAAACTCTCTTTCTCTCTCTCTCTCTCTCTCTCTCTCTCTCTCTCTCACACACACACACACACACACACACACACACAATCTGCCTATGTCAATGCCTTCCCATTCAATATTTACAAAGACCCCAAACAGCCCTCCTTTCCTTAAGAGATTTCTCTGCTACCATGCTTTGGTATGTCCAGCACATGCAGGCCCGCACACGGACATAAAGCACTCAGTGCCTTTATGCCCTAGCTCTTCCACATACATGTCCACAAAAGGACAAAGGCTCTACCTTTGCCCCTAAGTTCTTTTGTTTCCTCCCCTCTCTCTCCCTATCATTCCCTACCATGCCCACCCTATGCCATACCTAACCCCAGCCATTTTCTTTCCTCTTTCAGGTTTCATCATACACTGCCTCCAGTGTGTACACATACACACATGCTCCCCACCCCGACACATACACCATACTATTCATCCTTTCAGGACCTCCCTGCCTTAAGGTTCCTGTTCCCCAACCTAAACAAAGGCACTCTAAAATACATCCCTTAAGAGGAGCAGATTCACGTATCCCTACTTTATCACCTCATCTTCTCTATTCCTCTCCAGGCTTTGTCTCACTAACTTGTATGCCCACCTAAAAACCACACTAATCCTTTATTTTCACTCTTCTGGTCTCCCTTCCACTTCCTCTAATTTAATACTCCTGGTTTCCTTTTCTCATAAACACAGCAAAATCCTGTCTCATCACCACCCAGCCTCCATGTGTACACACATATTCATTCACATATACATAGAAAGTATTACTGTCTCTCTGATCCTGGATCACTGTGTGCAAAAAACACATGCAGAATCACATATATCCACCCACTTCTTGCTTTCTCCTTTGTATTTTGTTGCTCAGTGCCTACATCCACACCATCCCCAGTGGGGCACTCTGCATGAAGGAGCCAATAGCATGACAGTTCTTAGGGCTCTGAAGCTTACACACTATCTTAAAGAGGAAAGCCAAGTGTCATCCACACACGAGGTTGCCTCCCAGGCTTGTCTCATGCTGGCCACCTTTTGCTACTTTCCATCTCTTCTCTGGGGTGGAGGGAAGCCTTAAGAGCCAGCCAGAGAGGGAAGACTGGTGAAATAGAAAGTAGGTTATCAGGCTGCTTACCAGAGCTAACTTGCCATGGAGAGCCCTGCAAAGCTCCTCTTTTATGGGCCAGGAGTCTGGCATTCTCAGCAGTGGGAGATTCCTCCTCAGTAGACAAAGGCCCGACCTCCATTCTATCTTCTTCCTCCTCATCTTCATCTTCATCCTCATCCTCATCATCTTCATCCTCCTCCTCCCATTTCTGGTCATCATTTTCCTCTTCCTCCTCCTCCACCTGATCTTCCAGATCTTTCTCATCCTTTTCATCTTTTTTGAGATCATTTAGGCTGCCCTGTTCCTCCTGCTGCTGTGGTTCTTCAGTTCCAAAGATGGAGCCAGCTGGTTTGAGGCTCCAATACAGGCTGTCCAATGTGTATGGAGACTTCCCAATGGGGGAGGCCTCTGAGCCCTCCTGTACTAGGCCTTTTTCTCCAGTCTGGGTATAAATGGAACAGATGCGCAGCAATTTCTCCTGCTCCTCATCTGGCAAGACCTGTCCCATGGCTTTGAAGACACTGAGAAAATGGAGGAATGGGGTAAGAAAGATTCAAAATCTCAACTCACTTTATACCCCAATACTCCACTCTCGAGTTTCCAGACTTGCGTCTGAAAGGCAGCGAAGAACAGACAGAAACAAACACGACCAGGACCCTGAACAAACTCTGTGATTTATCTCTGTGGCTCACTTCTATTCTCAGTAAAATGAGGATAATAATGGCACCCGACTTATAGGGTTGTTGGAAAGAGTACATAAGTAAGGTAGCTCACATAGAATGGCTGGCACAGTGCCTGGCACGTAGGGAGTCCGCATGCAGTAAATGATAGCTATTTGTCTGCACTAAATGCTATTGAAATACACAAACTAGCCAATAGGCCAATAAGATTGGACATGAGAATGGCAGATCCATCTCTTCCCTTGGCCTAGCTGAGGGATTTGTCCTGAGCATCAAAGATATGCCTGGAAATGTATTGGTCTCCTTTTGCATGAACACAAAATGTGATCCCTTTCCAAGGGCAATTATAGCCCAGCCTGAAATGGAGGAAAAGGAAAAAAAAAACACTTAACAAGACAAAGCTAGATGTGGAAGGGAGGCCAGATGAGCACTGCAGACCTTAGGCACTACAGGAGCTGGGGAGAGGCAGAGGGTACAAGGAGGGCAGGAGAGATCAAGGGAGGGCTTTGTGCAGAAACAAGAGTGAGCATATTGTACTGTGTACATGTAGTGGGAGTAGCCTTGGATACAGGGTAAGGGCTATCCTGGGGAGCTGTGGAAGGAAGAGAAGGCTGCAAAGGTTAACTATGTGTGTTGGGGAGAAGGGGTCACCTGACCGGCTCTAAGCACAGGTGATAGCTGCATTTCTGAAGATCATCATGGTACCCATGTGGAGGATGGCCTGGATGGGGCAGCCAGGGGGCAGGGAGACCAGGGAGCCAGTGAGGGTTGACCTAGGGAACTGACAGTGAAAATGAGGGGGAGAAGCTGAGGGCTTGGTGACTCGATGGTAGGGGTCAGGCAGAGGGGAGTTAATGTGTGCACACAGAGGATGGTACTGACAGCAAAACCACCAACAGACACAGAGCCAATAGGAAGGAGAGCTCCTAGGGGGGAAAAGGATGAATACTACCTGTAAAGCCTCATGTAGAACCAGGCACCTGGTCACTGCTGGAGGCATGGGTGGAGTGGACAAATAGTTTCTTTCTAGGTGTACTGAATTTGTGAACTGTGTGTCATTCATGGAAGTTGCCATATGCTAGGCAGGCTATCTGGCCACATATGGTTGCTGGTCACTGGGGGTAGGGCTGGGGGCTAGTGAATCTACTGGGAGATTCTGCAGGGCTAATTTCATATTCCAAGGGGACACTGGCTCAAACTGAATTGATATTGGCTGGCTAGGGGAAACTCTTGAAAAGTTTTCAGCCTTTTTGGAGAAAAAGCCAGAGAGATGCTCACTATGGTTCAATAGTATGACTAATAATAAATATTTCCTGGCACTTGATATTGGCATATGTATGCTGTTATCACCACTGTTTATTACCTACTCACTATCTCAAGCTGTATAGTCTGACCATTGAAGTGATATGAATCTTAAAATACATCCCGTCTTTGGGTTTGCCTGGTCACAGGTCAGGCTATAGGAAAGACTGTGGATTTTGGACTCACAAAACCTGTGCCTGATTCCTCGTCCCACTGTCAACAAACTGTGTGACTTTTGGATAAATCACTTCACACCTTACTGCCTCAATATCTTTCTTATCAAATAAGGATACAGTATCTCCACCTCCAAAGACTACTATGTCAAATGAAATGACTTCTACAAAAAACACAGCACCATGCCTGACAGTTGCCAGAGGTATCTTTTATTTTTTCTTCTGGGGAAAAAAGCCAGATTCTCTATTTGCCTAATAACACATGCTTTTCACAATCATACAATTGAATGGAACATTGTAGAAAGAGCATAGGAGTAAAGACAGGAAACCTGGATTCTGGCCCTAGCTCTAACTTACAGACTTACCATTGACTTACCACATAATACCTAGGGTAATCCTGTGTCTCAATCTGTGTGATGGGGTGATTAGGATTAGATTCACTGATTATTTGGTAAAAGTAGAATCTGTACACAAAGAGTCATACCCAAGTAAGCCGCTGCTACTGCTGGCATGTGTCACATCCCTCTGGTATGCCTGGATTGGGAGAAGATCTCTGTGATCCAGACTTCTCCAAGACCAGCAGCTTCCACTCTGCAGGCACTTAGGATTGGAAAGTACCTTGAAGGCCACCTATCCAAACCTCTCCATGCTGCTTTTTGCATACCCCTACCCCATTACATTTCATTCCATAGTGTTTCTAGGCTTTGGAATTTGTGTTCTTTCTCCTCCTGAGATTGCTCAAATGCCCTGTCATGTTTTCCTGACCCCTCTACATCTTTTTGGTTCTCCCAGTTTCCCACCCATCCATATCACTTCTAGTCTAGAGCGTACACATTTGGAGATCTGGCTGTTTGGTTCAGTTCTATCTCCTGGAGGTCTTGCCATGGCTTACTTTTTTCTCTTATAAGCTACTACCATGCCCCAAATGCCATCAGGATTCAAGAAAGACTTTCTGACTCTAGGGAGAGATAAGGGTATTAAGAGGATCTTGGCATCCAGACTCCCAATTCATTCAGTCCCCAGACACAGAATTAGTTGCCACCAAAGACAGCATTGCTGGCAATGAGACAGCACAGTTCAATGATGTTTACTGAGATCTGTTTAGGCCCTAGATTTGTGTGGTGGTTTAGGGCACAGATATGGCTAATACACTGCCCTTACCTTTGAAAAGCTAAAGTCTGATAGAGGGAAGGAGACACAATGGGAAGTAGACACGGCAACACAAAATCTCAGATTTGGGAAGTGCTTGAGAATCAACAGCATAGGTAGTGATACCACCAAGTGAGATAGGGAGCAAAAGAGGAAGATCACTTCGGGATTGGGGTTGGGAATAAAATGACCAATTCTCTTTTGGTCACAGTAAAGTATCTGTCAGCCATCCACGGGGAGATGTCCGATATACAGTCAAATACAAGAGGCTGAATCTCGGGGGAAAGGCCTGAGATAGATGAAAAGATGTGGGCCTTGGCACTTTATAGGAACTAGGAAAAAAGCACAGGCATTTCAAGGAAGGAGTGGTAAACAGACATTAATGCAGCAGACACAGCAATGGACAAGGGCTCACTGGATTTGGTAATTAGGAGGTCAAAGCAGTTTTTTGGGGAAAATGCCTAATTGCAGCAGGATGAGGAATAAGAGGGTAGTGAGGAAATCAAGACTGTTGAGTATAGACTATTCTTTTAAGATGTTTTGATGGTGGTGGCTGGGAGAGGAGTGTTATGCTGCTGATTACCCAACATGGGAATGCAGGGTCAAAGGAGATTTTACTTATGTTATTGCTGTTTTAAGATGAAAAAAACTGAGGCCTGTAAGTTGAAGAATAAGAGGCAGTAGAGCAAAGGAGAGGTGGGGGTGAAGCCCCTGTGATACTGGTAGAGGTGGCTCCAGAGCAAAGGTGCAAGAGGAGGTTTGGAGGTGGGGGCAAGGCCATCTCATCCTGAGACTGGCAAGATGGTTAAGTGTAGATGGAGTTCAGCTGACAAGGACTGGACCACAAGTTGAGGGGCCCTGCTGGATGCTCAAGGAAGCTAGGGTGAAATGGGAGAGGAAGAGGGGCTTGAGGTGAGTGGTAAAAGTTTAGAAAAGTCAGGAAACAAAAGAGAAAGTGCGCAGAAAACAAGTAAAAAGTTCAGATAAGCAGAACTGACGCCTGGCCTGAGATTAAGAATCATACCTCTGTAGTAGCAGCAATCCGCAGTACTATGTGGTTTTCCCCAGAAGAGTTCAGCTACCCAAGCTAAGGAGTGGGGGAAGCAGAAAGGGGAGGATCAATCCCAGCTCAGGGGTTTGCAAGATATGTCAAAGGATGGGCAGAGCTGAGGGTCCAGATGGTGAATGGTTGAAGTGATCAACCACAGACAGAATGGAAGGGAAGCAAAGTTGAGAGAGAGGGGAAATGGAGGGATGGAGCTATGGATGCAGGCAAAGAGCTACCTTCATGAGATGCAAGGGTGAGAAATGGAAGGACAATAGGTTATGATCACTGAGTGGGATGCTGGGATGTCAGGTTTCAGAGGTGGAGCAGCTCTAAGTGATGGAAATGCGTTGCTGAGTGGGAAAGGAAGGTCATTGGAGTTGAGGAGCTGAAGAATCTCAGATGGGTCACTTGAATGAAACAGATATTGCTCCAGAAAGCAGGAAGATAACTGCGTGCTAAAGGTTTCTATGAATATGAGGAAAGTGGCTCGGAGTCAGAATATGACAGAAAAGGAAAGGAAGACAATCACAGATATTTACAGGAACCAGTACAATATTCAGTTTGACCATAGCACCCAGGGTAGATTGGGTAAAGGGGAATCACAGGAGGTATGGTTACCATGATAGGTTGGGGCAGAATAAGAAAGATCTTTGAATGTTAGGCTAATAAGCCTAGACTTCATCAGAATGGCAATAGGAAGTCACTGAAAGTTAGTGAGCATCTATGAGAGGTACACTTTGGGAAGATAACAAAGGAGACAGCTCAGTATCAGAAGACTGGTTTCAATAATAAACAGCAGTTACCATTTATTGTGCAACTTTGTACAGGCCACTGTGCTAAGCACTCTGGGGGTGGGAGGGCATCATCTCATTAATTCTCATACTGGACTCAGTTGTGTGATCTTAGGCAAGAATACCCTACCCACCCCCATCTGGGACTCAGTTCTTCCATTGGTTAGTAGGAGGGGAATGGGACTCAAGAGTCCTTGCAACAGCCCAAATCTGCCACTCTAGGGCTGTGTGGCCTCACCCTCTTACCAGATGGAATTCAAGAGACTTACAGCTGGAGGAGTTGGGAGCTGGCCCAGCAAGGTGAACCCAAGCAGGACTCAATCACCCGGGGCCAGTCAAGGGAGGCAGAGCAGTTGAATAGCCTCCAGCTCTTTCTTGCTTCCCACTGGCTTGCAGAAAATCGGCGGGCATTCCGTCCTGAGAGAAGAGAGAGTCTGAGGAGAAGGAACCAGTAAGCCCTCACCCAACTTTGTATCTTTAAAAGCTTGGCTCTGTCCCTCCCCACTCTCCCAGACTCCCCACTCTATACCTCCTGATTGCTCAAGCATTTAGGCCTTTCTGTCCCAGACCAGTTTACTTGGCTCTGAGAAAAAAAAAGTGGAATATTTGTTCACTGCTACTGTGGGGCCCTCCTGGGCAAGCCTAAACCTTTAACATGGGGCATGTCTACTTAGTGCTATTCAGCTGAGAGCTAAGGACAGTGACAGATGCTCCTGCCTGGGCTGTGTTAGGACCTGAGGCTAAGGCTAGTCTCCCTCACCAGTCTTGGTGTTAGCCACAATCAGTTCAATGGTCCATCTGAGGATGTAGGTGGGCCGGATTCCGCTGTCCCCCAAGACTGGCAGCTCAGAGAACATCCTTTCCAGCAGGGCCTGTGTGAAGGTCTGGGAGTGCAGGCCCCTGAGCAGGGGCTGCCAGAATTGAGAGAATGGCTTTGGCACCAGGATGTCATTCAGGTCCACATTTTCTGGTTTGTGAGGGATACAGGTTGATGGAAAGGGGAGGCAGGGGCCAATAGAAGACAAGGAGGGAAGAAAGAAGCAGAGGGGGAGAGAAGATGGGAGAGAAGGGAAAAAAGTGGGAGAAGGAGGGGGACCCACCAACAATAGAGTTGCCACCACAGAAGAGAAAGAGAAGAGCAGAACAGCAAGCAGAGGAACCAGTTAGTATCTGGCAACCAAATGACTCAAAACGAAGTATTAAAAAAAAAAAAACAGCTCTGGTTCTAGCTTCAGCTTTGTCAATAACTTGCTGTGTAACTTTGGGTCAGTACCTTCCCCTCTCTGGACCTCAGTCTGCCCATCTGTAATATGAGGATGTTGAACTAGATGACCTCACAAGGCCCTTCCAGTTCCACTGTTCTAGCTCTCTAAACAAGCAGCTAAATCACAATTAACGTAACAAAATGATGGCATTAAAACTCCCCCACATCCCAGTCCACCCCAGCCAATCCCATCCCACTTCATGTCACCCCACCCAATTCCAGGCCATCTAAGAGTAGTCCAGCAATTGAGTAACAGTGGAGCTACCTGTTCTGCTCAGCTGAGATAGGCTTCCAGAGATTATGGAATGGCACTTAACAGCCCTTGCCTCCCAGTCCTGAGCCACTCAGCCTAACCCTGGTATTTTTGCCCAAGAAACACAATACTCCAAGACTAAAGTGAGCCCCTAGGACCATACCTTCATAGTTTATCTGCAAAGCTGCCAACTGCTCAAATGTAGGGATGAGAAAGCCATCATCCAGAAAAGCATCCAACACAGCCTCCCTGCAGAAATAGGACACTTAATTAAGTCAATTGAGCAGTCAGAAGAACCTCTTCTACTCCCTTACCCACTCCCAAGGCATCTTACACCTCTGACTTAAGTGGGCACAGCAGCATGGTGGAGGTAGGAATGAAGGCAGCTCTGACAGTTGGATCTCAGGGCTCATCTTTCTGGGGCAGAGGCTGGGCCAGATATTGGGATCAGTGAGTTTTGAATAAGCATTTACCAAGCACATGCTTATCTAAGGCCCATAATGAGGGCAGCAGCAGCTGAACAAGCCTGAAAGCACAGATGGAGAAAAGGTGCCAGGGTGATGCCTAGGGTCACAGGGCCAAGGGCTTTAGACTTTAACTATTACTCAGTGTCTGTTTCTCTTGACAGTCTTCCAGTCTTTTACCCCTCCACTTTTTCCTGGTTACCCTCTTTCAGATCCTAGAAGCAGAAACTTTGGTGACTCAATTGCTGAAGCAAATATAATCCTTATTCCTAGGGACCCCAAGAACACAGAAATAAGTCACAGAGTTTGAAAGCATAGGCTATAGGGGTAATCCCTCACCTCATGTAGCTCAAATGTGGGGCCAGTACGGGAGTTGTGGGCCCACCCTTGCATTCCCTGCCCGACCCCAAGAAGGGAAGTGCTGATAGACCTCCCAATGACAGCTAGCTGTCTTCTCCAGAGCTAGCAGGTCCCCCAAGAGAGGCTCCCCGAGCTGACCAGGCCTAGAGAGGGAACATGAGCTCCCAAGGGGTCTCAATGGCCAGAGGCATTATCAAATCATGCTGTCATGCTTAGATCCTTCCCTCCACCAGGTTTGAAGTGGAAAGAGTTGTCCTTTCATCCATCTCCCATCTCTTCAAGTCAGTATCCAGGAAGAGCTGCCTGCTCAGCATAAGCAGGCAGACAGTACCATACAGAAGTACAGGGAGAGTTGTCCCAGCTGCTGAGGGGGGCTTTGCTAAAGGGTGCTAAGAATCCTAGGGTGGAAAGACACTGATAGAAACATCTTTGGAATTAATAGTATCCTGGGAATGAAGAAGACTCTAGGCAATCCCAAACTGCACTGTAGGCTCTCATTCAGGCCCACTCTGCCACCTATACGACCTTCCTAATATTCTGCTCCATCCCAGATTTCTTCCACTGTCTCCCTAGTTTGGAAAGTCTAGCAATGCCTCCATTGGTTCTTAGTGGAAGGTCCCCCCAAAGCCCTTTCCAGCTGAATTTAGGTAGCAAGACCCAAGAGCTAGGGAGGAGATGAATGGATAGATTCTGTCTGCTCTAGATGGAACTAAGCACTATGGGGTGGGGGTGGGGGAGGCTCATGGCCACACAGAGCAGGGAGGTACTTACTCTTTCAAAGAGCCAGACTCTGGAAAGCCTCTCCTTTGTTCTCCCAACCATAACTATCCAAGGGACACGATTACTCCCCATGTGCAGTTCAAAAGATCAGCAGCACTCACCTTATTTTTTACCTCAAACTTGGACAAGGACTAGATAGTGAAATGGTAAGGATGAAGAGCTTTTCCTCCCTGCCCAGAGCTCCATATACCATTGGACAGAGAGGAACAAATCTAACCAGGGAACTGATGACAGCAGACAGTCCTGTCTCTGGCCATTTTAGTGATTCAGAGTAGGCAATCCCTACTTGGTAGCTGGCAGGGCAAGGGGGAGGGTCATGCAGAATTTGGGTCACTCTGCAGGGGATCAGGATTATCCCTGAGATTTCCTTACAGGTTGGCAAGCTGGGATATGGAAGCCTACTTCAGTGAGGCTGCTAGAGTAAACAGCCTGATTACTTAGTTACATACCTGTTTTCACATGTAATGCCCTTGAGTTCTGCCAGGATGCATTCTACAGGTGGAGATAGGTTGTTCCATGCCTTAATAGCCTGAGGTAAACGCCTAAATTTCTCCAGCACCTGCCAGCACAGAAGTTACTATCAGAAGGCTGGTTCAGCCAAGCAACCCTCTCCCACCCTTCAAGGATCCCTTCCCGTAGGACCTCTTAGCACCTCCCTTTTTTGCGATAAGGCAGGGCATACAAGGGTGGGCCCATAACTCCCTGACTTGGCCCCACATTAAAAAAAAAATATCCTGACCTTCAAATCCCAGACTTTCTTCTCTTCTTCCTCCTCCCTCCCTACCTCGAATTCCTTATGGCTCCCAATCACCAGATACTCCAATACTAAGATGTCCAGTGGGGGCATTTTGTTGGAATTGGCCCAGAGACCCTTGGGCCCAGGAATGAGGGGAAGCAACGGATTATGGAAGAAAGGGAATCAGGAGACCAAGATTCTAATTCTAGTTCTATCACTAATTGCATATGTAACCTGGGGCCAGTCCCTTCACTCATCTGTGGTTCAATTTCTTCATCTATGAAAAAGAAGAGTCAAGCTGAATTATTTCTAGGCTACCTTCCTTCCTGCTAAAATAGCATCCCCTTAAGCTCACCTGATCTAGGAAAGTTCCTGGGTGCCATCTGCTTATCGGCTGCAGTATTGCAGGACCATGCAACCACCTATACCCAGTTGTTCCCTACCACCCAGTTGGGCACATTATCCAGACTTCCAACATCTGTTCTCTTCCATTGGTGTAGAGGATCAGCCAAGTTAATTCTGCTTCTCTTGTCTCCTTCCTAGTTTCCCCCTCTCTCTGAGAAGTTCCCTCAAGCTCTGCCACTTTTCTTTGAAATTCCTTCTCAGGACTTCTCTCAGGAAGCTGGCAAGAGGGAAGAAATGGCTGGGGCAAGTGAAAACAAAGTCAAGGGCACTTTTCTTACCTTAAACTGTTCCTCTTCATATAATACCAGCAGTTCTCGGGCTCTTTCTGAAAACGGAAAGTGGAAAAAGATAGGGCATCCCAGCTCTCTGTTCCTCATGAGATTCTGAGGCACTCTCACCTCATTTCTTTTTTTTAAGATTTTATTTATTCATGAGAGACACAGAGATAAGCAGAGACATACGCAGAGGGAGAAGCAGGCTCTCAGTGGGGAGCCTGATGTGGGACTTGATCCCAGGACCCCAGGATCATGACCTGAGCCAAAGGCAGACGCTCAACCACTGAGCTACCCAGTCACCCTTCACCTCATTTTTTTAGATGTAAATTGGGAACTAGAATTCTTGCCTCTCCTACTTCACAGAGATCAAGGGAAATGGTTTGTGAGAGTAATTATTTTAAGCTAAAACTCACAACCCCAGAGGAAATGCTGAGCCAGGGAAATAACCAATGTTAACCTTAAGTCTAAGTCTTCCAGACTCATGGGTCTCTCTATGACCCCTCCCACCTAAGGACACCTACCATATAGCTCTTTATGTCTCAGAGCCTTTTCCCAATGTGAATCAACCTCTTTGCTGCCTTCGCTGTCTCCATCAACCCTGACATCCAGTTCTGCACCTTTCCCTTTATCCTTAGGCTCTGGTCTCTGCTCTACAATGTCATCAACAACAATGTTTTTATCTTCTTCCTGGTCTTCTTCATCTGTCTCTTCCCTATCCTCCTCCAGCTCCCAGGTCTCTCTCAAGCTGTTTTCCAGTTGGCGGCACCAATAGGTCTTCTGAAGCCAGTCCAGAACAAAATAACAGCCTAAAGGAGGGGAGGAAGGAAAACAATATCATAGGAGTAGCCACAGGCAAAGAGCTCCTAGCAGGCCCCTAGTCTCCTCTTAAAAGCTTTATGGGAAGGCCCTACGGAAGAGGATTGGCTCCAAGAAGGCACAAATCTCAAATATCTAGAAGCAGCCTCTCTTCCTCCAGGTTATCTCTCTGTTCTTTGCTTTCTTGTGCTCACCAGTACCTTTCCCAGAAGAAACTAATATCAGTATTACAGATGGGGTGCCAAAAGTAACACAGGGCTGGCAAGTGAAGAATAGGGATCCAGGCCCACTACCTAATTACACGGCCTTTGACTGAGTCTCTTCCCTTTTTGAGATCTCAATTTCCCCACCATGAAGGGACTAGGCTGAATCAATTGGGATGGGGTGTCTAAAGACTCCTAGGTTCATGACATTTGATGGCTCACACCTCTCAATTTGCTCCCTACTAACCTCTTTAGGTATAAAACTTAAGTGGATGCCAAAAAATGCAGTAATCAAGATATCAAAACAGGATCAGAACAGTGTCCTGCCAAGCCATATTGGAGTCTGAAGCAAGAGGAAAAATCACTAATAGTAATTCAGTTTTTACTTAAAATTTTGGAATTCTGTTCATTGTGGGTTTTTCCACATTAAAATGTTATTTATCTTGATTACTGAACTTTTGACACCCCTTTAAAGTTTGTGCCCAAGACAAGTGCCTTACTTGCCTCACCCTAGTTCTGGCTCTGACACCACTTAGAGATCCTCCTCCCTCTCCCCCTACCCACAGTGCCACCCAGCCCAGGCCCTTTGGCTTAAGCTATGATAGGTATACTCCATAAAGACTCACCTCTGCGGCAGTCATTTAAATGGGGCATTTTCTTGTGGGTCAACTCATGGCGAAGTTCAACAATCC
Organism: Vulpes vulpes; assembly: GCF_048418805.1. Lineage (NCBI taxonomy): Eukaryota > Metazoa > Chordata > Mammalia > Carnivora > Canidae > Vulpes > Vulpes vulpes. The sequence goes on from NC_132796.1 coordinate 47,793,239, forward strand.
AATCTGGAATGTTTACCTGATTGTGAGTATGGGAATTAGAAAATATTAAAGGTGGAAGGGACCAGAGAGATAAATTAGCCTGGCCTCACCACATTTTATGGATAAAAATATTGAAGTCCTGAGGAGGTTCCACTCTTTGTGGCAGGGCCAAAATTAGAAACCAGGTCTCCTTATTCTTTTTACTGTTCTGTTGAGGTGATTTTAAAAATCAAAAAGATAGCTACTTCCTCCAACCACCCTCTTCCAACACAGATATTCCTGTGACTGAGCATTAACAATCACCTCCAGCTTTCCTCTGCCCTGTCTATCAATCCCAATTGCTGGGTACCCTTTATCCTTCTTCCCTCCCTCCCATACCCTTTTTCAGGAAGCTTCTCTAGATAGCTGAGAACCTGCCTGCCCTCTGAGCTTCTACACACCTCACATACTCACTCAGGGCAGGAATATCAGGCGTTTTCATGCTGCTCCACTGAGTTTGTCTCCTCCCTCAGACTATCAGCTCCCCAAAGGCAGATACTGTGACTGCCACCTTTTTCCTGTCCTCACCCAGTGGAGCATTCCAGTGCCTCAGCTTCACTGGCCTACTCCCAACAAGTTGAAAAGGCCAAGCCACTGAAGACAGTAGCCATGAGCAAGGGAGCAAGTCTGTTTCTATAAGCTGGAGGCTGAGGCTCTGAGGTTCTTGCTGGGCTTGGCTGGTAGTGGTGGGATGAGCTAGTCTTAATTGTGTGCTCATATCACCCTATGCCCCATTTAGGGAGTCCTCCTGGGGAGACAGGACTGAGCAAGGCCGTTTTACCATACACACCTCCTGAGCCAGGAACTTGAGAGGGAGCTTCACAAACTTTGTCTTCCTCTCCGAGATAAGATTCACAAACCTGGGGTTGGGGAAGAAATAAGTGGCACAGCCCAAGGAACTGTTTTACTCAAACACCTTGTTGTGTTACTGACACCCTGCATTTCTACAACCTTTCTACTAACTGTTCTCTTCTGTTCTTATGATTGGTATCAGCCAGAACAGGAATATTTGCCCTGTACTAAAGCCACACAGGTGAAGAAAACACTGCTCTGGCCTTGAAGAGGTCAGTCTAGGATAAATAATAATATAATAAAGCATACTTCACTAGATTATATGTTATAAAGGCTAAAACAAAGGACTACCTACACCAAATGATATGGGGAGCACACCTAAATGATGGAGAAGGTAAGAAGAGCTAGGGAGGGCCTCAAGGCACACAAAATAAACAGTATGAGATGAGCAGATTTTGACACATGAGAAAATTCAGTGGCAGCCTTTTTCCTAATGTGTATGAAACAGCTATAACTACTCTAAATCACTTTGTTAGTCAGGAACTCCCAGGCCATGTGTCCACTTCAACTCAGCAACTTTTCAGTGATCATGAATAGAAAGGGAAAATTATTATGCTACGTAAAGATGGGAAAAGGGTTGAAAAATCCACATTAAACCATGGCCAAGGACACCAGACTAATCAGAAAAATTCTTCTGGGTAAAAGAGTTAAGGGGGAAGAAAAAAAATCAAATTATCAAAACTGGAAGAGACTCAGAGATCACTTGGTGTAAACCGCCCCCACCCCACATTCCAGAAAGAAGAAAAATGGAAGGGAGAAGGCTCTCAGGGGAAAAAAAAGAGGAATGTGTGTTGACAGGGAGTACCAAAAGCTGTCAAGTCAATCACAGAGTGACCCATACAGAGGGACATAGGGGCTTTTTGCTTCAGGTAGCACTTAAAAGCCAAGCTTTGCTTATCAAGTGCTACTCCCACTCCCCATCCCTCAACCCACCCCACTCCCAACCCGTGCCCCTGCAAGTCTTACCTGACCAATGCCATTCCATAAAGCAGTCTAAGTTCATCAGTGCCCAAGCCACCAGTTACATCCATGAGCTTACAGCGTACCAGGTCAGCAGTAGAAGCCACTGCCAGGGGGAGTTCGTTGCCTAACCTAAAGAGCCACAGTCCAGCACCATTATAGCGGTCCTTCACCCCGGTCCACACTCCACCTCAGAATCTAGGTTGCTTTAAGTTATTCCAATTACATAACTGGCTGAAGAGTGCAGGAGAAGACACACATCAAGGAAGTGAGAAGAGGGAGGATAACGTCCCTGGGATCCAATAGTATACAGGGTGTGAGAGACTGGCCAGGGTATACAAAGGACACCTAACTGCTAGGTAGTCAACCAACAATTAAGTGTGGACACACCCCCTTTCTTTCACTCTAAAGCCTTCAATTCATTCAGCTAAAGAAGACGTCATTCTTTGCTCCCAACTCAATCTTACCCAGTGGACTGAGGTGCTCCCTTCAAACAAGGTTTTGTTAGCAAACACCACTCCCTTCCAACCCAATTCGACTCAGAAATCCACTCCAGAGTGTTAATCTACTCCTAAAGCCCGGGTTCAGACAGACACCCTGGTCCCTCTGGCACCTTCCCCAAGACAGAAGAAGGTAAGGGTTAAAAGCTCAAGGATTTTAACAAGAGGGTGGTTGAGGCACACCCACTTCCTCTTTCCACACCGGATTAGTACAAAGGATTGGCAATGACTTTCCCCCAGGCCCGTGGTAAAGGGGCAACGCCCAAACCCCCTTTAAGGGCTTTAGGCATTTCGTAGACTGAGGAAGAAGAGGTGAGGCGCCACCAGCACGCAAATAGGACGGCTGAGCCTGGAGTCTTACCTACTCCTCCATACGGTGATGCGGTTCAAGGCATACCGCTGCAATTTATGGTCGTCACAGAACAGATACACCGTCACCTGATCCCACTCGGCTCTACTGAGCCAGGCGACCACGATACGCTGGGCCCAAAGTGGCGACGACCCTTTCTCTTTAACGCACTTTCCACACCACGCAGTCCACACGCGATCCATCCCCTGAAGACCTACACCTGGCCGGGCCCCAGAATCCCACTGGACACTGGGCTCGACTGCAGGTCTTGATCCGCAGCACCTCACACAGCTTTCAGCTCAACGTGCTATCCTCACGCCAAACCACCGTTGTGCCAACAGCCAATGGGAGAGCGTGACCCAGACGCAAACCCGCCTCTCTGCGTTAACGTGGCAAATCGGAGCACGAGAACCGGGGACCTATCTAACTACAAATCGGGGGCACGTCTTTGTCAGCCGGAAGTGCTCTTTTCTCAAAGCAACCGTGCGGGCTGCAAGCGTTCAGCCTCAAGGTTCCGGTAATCTCCTGGTTGCTAACGTGCTTATGTCCCAGACCCTGAGGACGTGTCTAAACTGTGGGAGGAGGCAGCCCGGTCGCTCAGCGTTTTAGCGCCGCCTTTGGCCCAGGGTGTGATCCTGGAGACCTGGAATCCAGTCCCCTCTCGGGCTCCCTGCTTGGAGCCTGCTTTTCCCTCTGCCTGTGTATCTCTGTTCTCTGTCTCCCATGAATAAATAAATAATATATAAAATGAAAAATAAAGTGCCGGAGGAATTTCACTTTGCACGCCCTTTGGCGGGCAGGGGAGTGATCATGGTTGTCCTGTGTACTGAGAATGTGGTTTTAAGTATGTTTTCATTGCCATGAATCAGCACCTGATCCAGAAAAACACTATAGACACTAAAGCAAGACTACAGAGCAAATATTGAAATATTTAAAGTTGGATTTAAAAATCTGCTAGTTTTCACATCTGTACAGTGGCGGGCTTAGACTTGGTGATCTCTAGGTTCTCTTCCATAGTTGGAAATTGTAGGATTTTACTCTCCCAGTATTCCACTCTATGTCGGTTTCAATATCTACATAGGTATACTTCTTTTTTCCACATAATTCCTTAGGATTCTGGAGTTCCTTGGGGACAATTTTATGAAACTCTTCTGATTTTATAAAATGTGTTCAGGGTTCCATTCCAATCCTTCTCACAGATGTTATTTTCCAGTCTAATACTACCGAGAACTGTTCATAGCAATCTTAACAGCATTTCTATGAGTAGCTCTTTTTCACTCTATAGCAACAAATTCCAATCCAGTCTCCATATGTGCTTCTTTATCCATTCATTTTCTCCATGAAATGTAGTATTCTTATGGTTCTTGAATGACAGTTACTCTGTCCTGAGTAGCTATGCCAACCAGTAGGCCAGGTGTTTGCCAGAAACCAGTTACCTTTCTTGGGTATCTTGGCTACACACAGGCAAAGACAGGGAGAGATGGCTTATATGACCCTTAAAATCTACTCCAGTCAGAGGAGCTGCCAGGTCTGAAGGAATAATCTGTGAACATTTGGGGGGGGTTAGAGGCTGATTCTGGATAGTGCATTTTTGTAAAGACCCCTATCTTTCCCCTTTCATTCCCATGAAGCTGAAGATCTCTCTATTCCATGTGTTCCAAGAAATTTTGACTAAAGTGCATAAGAGCACCATGTCCAATATGTGACAAATGAGTCCTGACACCTGTTGATAATTAGGGATTACTAGGTCAAAAAGTGTTTTAAGTAGTGATAGCCTTGAGGAGGCACTTATATTAGTTTCTGGCCACTGTAAGAAATATCCGCAAACTTGGAGGCTTAAAACAGCAGAAATTTATTATCTCACAGATCTGGAAGTCAAATATCTGAAGTCAGTATTATTTGGCTGAAATCAAGGTGTTCGCAGAGCCATAGCCCTTCTGGCTGCTCTAGGGGAGAATCCGTTTCTAGTCTTTTCCAGCTTCTGGTGGCCACTGAAATTCTTTGACATAGTCACATTACTCCAATCTTCAAGGCCAGCATCTTCAAATGTCCCTCTGCTCTGTCTTCACCTTTTCTTTGTGTGTGAAAGATCTGCTACTATTCAGGGCCAATCTAGATAATCCAGGAAAATCTCCCCATTTTAAGATTTTAATGTAATTATATCTGTAATTAAAATTTTAAACTTCTTTATTTAAAATTTTAAATTTATTTACATGTAAAGTACCATTCTTCCATTTTATTTATTTTACCATAGAAAGTAACAGTCACAGGTTCCAGGCATGTACCATGTAGATGTGTTTCGCTTGCAGGGGAGGGTGCCTTTTTTCAGCATACCACAGCCACAGGAACTATGGAATCCATCCTGTCACATGTTCAAGAATACTAAAACTTCATAGGCTTATGGTGCTGCAGGACCCTTCCAGCTGTACCAATGGGCTTGAATTAAACAAGCACTCTCCAAGTCTAAGGCATTGCCTGTGAAATATTTAGGTTGATAAAATTTATCTGCAAGCTACTGCTTCCCCTTGTGTGTTTCTCCATCCCCCTCCTTCTAACTCTCCACTCCTACTTTTGTACATCCCATTCACCTGAGGCAAGCTTGAGGCCCCTAACAAGCACATACCTCTAAGTTGCTATCCCTCAAGTCTCCAGCTCTGGTTCTATCTCTCTTTAGAGCCCCAAATCCATTTACTTAACTCTCTGCTACATTCAATATCAACCTAAAATAATATCAACCTAAAATATCAAAACTAAAATAACTTCACCATAAATCTGACACCCTTCCTGTATCTTCTGGTCCTAGTAAATGGCAACAGTATGCACAAAGTCATCCAAACTTCACTCTTTGCACTCAGACAGATTGGGGTTGAGTTCTGGCTTCACCACTTACTATCTGTGAAAACCTGAGGAATATATTTTCTATGCCTCATATTCTTCTTTGTGTGTGTGTATGTTTATTTTTTTATTAGACTTCAATTTGCCAACACACATATATATATATATATAGGATAACGGCCAGTAATCATCCTGTCAAGTGCCCCTCTCAGTGCCCATCACTAATCACCCCATCCCACCGCTCACCTCCTGTTCCAATTCCCTTTGTTCATTTCCCAGAGTTAGGAGTCTCTCAAGTTCTGTCACTCTGTCTGATTTTTCCCACTCATTTTCTCTCCTTCCCCTTTAATCCCTTTCACTATTTTTCATATTCCCCATATGAGTGAAAACATATAATGTATGTCCTTCTCCAATTGACTTACTTCATTCAGCATAATACCCTCCAGTTCTATACACATTGAAGCAACTGGTGGGTATTTGTCCTTTCTAATGGCTGAGTAATATTCCATTGGATGGATATATATATATATATATATATATATATATATATATATATATATCACATCTTCTTTATCCATTCATATGTTGATGGACACCAAGGCTCCTTCCACAGTTTGGCTATTGTGGACATTGGGGCTATAAACATTGGGGTGCAGCTGAATCAGCTTTTCACTGCATCTGTATCTTTAGGGTAAATCCCCAGCACTGCAATTCCTGGGTTGTAGGGTAGCTCTATTTTTAAATCTTTGAGGAACCTCCACACAGTATTCCAGACTGGCTGTACCAGTTCACATTCTCATCAACAGTGCAACAGGGTTCCCTTTTCTCCACATCCTCTCCAACATTTGGTGTTTCCTGTCTTGTTAATTTTCCCCATTCTCACTGGTGTGAGGTGGTAGCTCATTGTGGTTTTGACTTGTTTTTCCTTGGTGGCAAGTGCTGCAGAGCATTTTCTCATGTGCTTGTTGGCCATGTCTATGTCTTCCTCTGTGAAATTTCTGTTCATGACTTTTGCCCATTTCATGATTCGATTGTTGTTTCTTTGCTGTTGAGTTTAATAAGCTGTTTATAGATCTTGGATACTATCTCTTTATCTGATAGGTCATTTGCAAATATCTTCTCCCATTCTGTAGGTTGTCTTTTAGTTTTGTCGACAGTTTCCTTTACTGTGCAGAACCTTTTTATCTTTATTAGCTTCCAATAGTTCATTTTTGCTTTTGTTTCCCTTGCCTTCATAGATGTGTCTTGTAAGAAGTTGCTGTGGCCAAGTTCAAAAAAGGTGTTGCCTGTGTTCTCCTCTAGGATTTTGATGGAACCTTGTCTCACATTTAGACCTCTCATCCATTTTGAGTTTATCTTTGTGTATTGTGTAAGAGAATGATCTAGTTTCATTCTTTTCTGCACATGGCTGTCCAATTTTCCCAGCACCATTATTGAAGAGACTGTCCTATTTCCAGTGGATAGTCTTTCTGGCTTTGTCAAATATTAGCTGACCATAGAGTTGAGGGTCCCCTTCTGGATTCTCTATTCTGTTCCATTGATCTATCTGTCTGTTTTTGTGCCAGTACCACACAGTCTTGACGATCACAGCTTTGTAGTACAACTTGAAATCTGGCATTGTGATGCCCCTGGCTCTGGTTTTCTTTTTAATATTCCCCTGGCTATTCAGGGTCTTTTCTGAATCCACCCAAATCTTAAGATGATTTGTTCCAACTCTCTGAAGAAAGTCCAGGGTATTTTGATAGGGATTGCACTGAATGTGTATATTGACCTGGGTAGCATTGACATTTTCACAATATTAATTCTTCCAATCCATGAGCATGGAATATTTTTCCATCTCTTTGTGTCTTACTCAATTTCTTTCAGAAGTATTCTGTAGTTTTTATGGCATAGATCCTTTACCTCTTTAGTTAGGTGTATTCCGAGGTATCTTATGCTTTTGGGTGCAATTGTAAATGGGACTGACTCCTTCATTTCTCTTTCTTCAGTCTCATTGTTAGTGTCTAGAAATGCCACTTATTTCTGGACATTGATTTTGTATCCTGCCACGCTGCCAAATTGCTGTATGAGTTCTAGCAATGTTGTGGTGGAGGCTTTTGGGTTTTCTATGTACACTATCATGTCATCTGCGAAGAGGGAGAGTTTGACTTTTTCTTTGCCAATTTGAATGCATTTTCTTTCTTTCTTTTTTAGTCTGATTGCTGAGGCTGGGAATTCTAGTACTGTTTAAATAGCAGTGGTGAGAGTGGACATCCCTGTCTTGTTCCCTATCTTAGGGGAAAAGCTCCCAGTGTTTCCCCATTGGGACTGATATTTACTGTGGGCTTTTCTTAGATGGCTTTTAAGATGCTGAGGAATATTTCCTCTATCCCTACACTCTGAAGAGTTTTGATCAGGAATGGATGCTGTCTTTTGTCAAGTGCTTTCTCTGCATCTATGGAGAGGATCATATAGTTCTTGTTTTTTCTCCTTTTGCTATGACCTACCATGTCGATTGCTTTACGAGTGTTGAACCAGCCTTGCATCCCGGGGATGAATCCCACTTGGACATAGTGAATAATCTTAATGTATTGTTGGATCCTATTGGCTAGCATCTTGGTGAGAATTTTTGCATCCATGTTCATCAGGAATACTGATGTATAATTCTCCTTTTGGTGTGGTTTTTGTCTGCTTTTGGAATTAAGGTGATGCTGGTCTCATAAAATGAGTTTGGAAATATTCCATGCCTTTCTAGCTTTCAGAATAGCTTTAGTAGAATAGGTATTGTTTCTTTAAACGTTTGATACAATTCCCCTGGGAAGCTATCTGGCTCTGGACTTTTGTGTCTTCGGAGGTTTTTATGACTGCTTCAACTTCATCCCTGGTTATTAGCCTGTTCAGGTTTTCTATTTCTTCCTGTTCCAGTTTTTGTAGTTTGTGGTTTTCCAGAAATGCGTCCATTTCTGCTAGATTTCCTAATTTATTGGCGTATAGCTGTTCATAATATGTGTTTAAAATAGTTTGTATTTCCTTGATATTGGTTGTGATCTCTCCTTTTTCGTTCATGGTTTTATTAATTTGAGACTTTTTTCTTCTTAATAAGGCTGGCTAATGGTTTATCTATCTGATTCTTTCAAAGAACCAACTCCTGGTTTTGTTGATCTGGTCCACAGTTCTTCTGTTCTCTATTTCATTGAGTTATGCTCGAATCTTTATTGACTCTCTTCGTCTGCTTGGTGTAGGTTTTATTTGCTGTTCTTTCTCCAGTTCCTCTAGGTGTAAGGTTAGCTTGTGTATTTGAGGGGTTTTATTTCCAATTTTTGGGGGTATGCTTGTATTGCAATGTATTTCCCTCTCAGGACTGCTTTGGCTGTATCCCAAAGATTTTGAATGGTTGTATCTTCATTCTCATTAGTTTCCATGAATCTTTTTAATTCTCTAATTTCCTGGTTTACCCTTTCATCTTTTAGCAGGATGGTCTTTAACCTCCATGTGTTTGAATTTCTTCCAAATTTCTCCTTGTGATTGATTTCAAGTTTCAAGCATAATGGTCTGAAAATATGCAGCGGAGAATCCCAATCTTTTGGTCTTGTTTGAGACCTGATTTGTGACCCAGTATGTGGTCTATTCTGGAGAAAGTTCCATGTGCCCTTGAGAAGAATGTGTATTCAGTCACGTTCAAATGGAAAGTTCTGTATATATCTGTGAAATCCATCTGGTCCAGTGTATCATTTAAAGCTCTTGTTTCTTTGGAGATGTGTGCTTAGAACATATGTCATTTGCATAAAGTGCCGTGTTGAAGTGTCCCAGTATTATTGTATTATTATCTAAGTATGTTTTTACTTTGGTTATTAACTGATTGCTATACTTGGCAGCTTCCACATTAGGAGCATGCATATGATTCTTAGTTACTCTTGTTGGATAGATGCTTTAGTTATGATATAGTGTCCCTCTTTATCTCTTCCTATAGTCTTTGGGATAAACTTTAATTTATCTGATGTGAGGATTGCTACCCCTGCTTCCTTTTGAGGACCATTTGAATGGTAAATTGTTCTACAACCTTTCATTTTCAGGATTTTGAGGTGTCCTTAGCTGGAGGTGTCCTTAGTTCTAAAATGAGTCTCTTGTAGACAGCAAATAGATGGGTCTTGCTGTTTTATCCAGTCTGAAACCCTTCCTCGTTTGATGGTATCATTCAGCCCATTCACTTTCAGAGTTACGATTGAAAGATATGAATTTAATGTCATCATAATATCTATTCAGTCCCTGTGTTTGTGGATTATTTTGGGGGGCTTCCTCTTTCTTTTACAGATTCCCCCTTACTATTTCTTGCAGAGCTGGTTTGGTAGTCACATATTCTTTCATTTTATGCCTATCTTGGAAGCTCTTTATCTCTTCTTCTATTCTGAATGAGAGCCTTGCTGGAAAGAGTATTCTTGACTGCACGTTCTTCTCATTTAGGACCCTGAATATATACTGCCAGCCCTTTCTGGCCTGCCAGGTCTCTGTGGAGAGGTCTGCTGTTAATCTAATATTTCTCCCCATATAAATTTGGGATTTCTTGTCTCATGGTGCTTTGAGGATTATCTCTTAATCCTTTGAATTAGCAAGTTTCACTATTAAATGTCCAGGTATTGAACTGTTTTCATTGATTTTAGGGTGGTACCTCTCTATATCCTGGATCTGAATGCCTGTTTCCCTCTCCACATTATGGATGCTCTCCGCTATGATTTGTTCAAATATGCTTTTTGGTCCTCTCTCCCTTTGGCCCCCCCCTGGAACCCTAATTAAACATAGTTTTTTCCTTCTGAGGCGGTCATTTATTTCCCTTAACCTTTCCTCATGGTGTTTTCATTGTTTTTCTCTTTTTTCCTCAGCTTCCTTCCTTGTCATCAACTTATCTTCTATGTCACTCACTCTTTCTTCTACCTCATTAACCCTTGTTATTAGGACCTCCAGTTTGGATTGCATCTCATTTAATTGATTTTAATTTGGGCTGATGAGATCTAAATTCTGCAGTCATGAAGTCTCTTGAATCCTTTATGCTTTTATCCAGAGCCACCAGTATATTTATAATTGTGCTTCTGAATTGGCTTTCTGACATCGAATCGTAATCTAAATTCTGTAACTCTGTGGCAGAGAGTACTGTTTCTGATTCTTTCTTTTGTCGTGAGTTCTTCTTTCTAGTCATTTTGCTCAGTGCATAGTTGCTGTTTGAGCAGGATGAATCAAGAATATCAACCATGACCTTAGTAACTTCACCCTAGATGATTTTTGTTAGAAGTGAAAACCCTTGTCTCTGTAGCATTCCAGCTATTCTCTCTTTAAACCTCAGGTCGAATTCATAGGTTTTAAGGATGGTTTGAAATTAATCTAGGTAAGTTTTTAGGGCCAGGTGAGTTGAGGACTCTACTCCATCATCTTCTCAGCTCCCCCCCCCCCATGCCTCATGTTCTTCATCTGAAAATGGAGGGTAAAAAAAGCACTTACCTCATACAATTGTTTGGTTAAAAAAAGGTAAATGTAGAGCCCTATAATGATGCAGGACACATTGTAAGCACTAGAAAAATTAGTCTATTTGTTATTAACATTTTCATACTCTACTATTCCACCTTCTCCCTCACCTCCATGCTGCCCCTCCCCACAACTAGAGAATATATCTAGTAAATTGTATTTTTTAAAAGATTTTATTTATTTATTCAGGAGAGACACAGAGATGCAGAGGCACAGGCAGAGGGAGAAGCAGGCTCCAAGACAGGACTCAATCCCGGGTCTCCAGGATTACGCCCCAGGCCATAGGCATTACTAAATCACTGAGCTTTCAGGATGCCCTAGTAAGTCCTATTTATTTTCTTTGTAATAAGTCTTCTCCTTGACATCCTCATAGCCACTGCTCTAGGTCAAGTCTTGGTCCTCTCTAGATCACATACTACCCTCCCAACTGGTCTCCCTGCTTCTATCCCTTACATGACAGTCTCATAAAATGGAACCTCATCTTGATAGAGTCCTAAATTCCTGGATTGTTTTCCTGAAACAGTAACCATTAAATGGCTGTCCATAGGTTTTTACAATTTATCTCAAACCTACCTCATGGAATTCTTTGTATCACATTGAAATTACAGCTGGTCTCTGAATATGCAAAGCTCTTGTGACCCTTTATGCCCTTATATATAATGTTAGCACCATCTAGAAAGCTTTCATTTTTCCCCCTCTTTCTGGCAAAATACCATTTATCCTTCATGATTCAGGATCCTTTGTGAAATCCAGCTTTCCCAAACAGAGTAAATCTGTCAGGCCCATCTCTGAACCCCCACACCACTTTGTACATCCTTCTACCCGAGGAAGGAAAAGAAAGAAACATTTTAGGAATGCCTGTGGCTGAATACCAGGCTCTAGGCTAAATGCTTGACAACACTGAACTTTACTTGAGCCCTGGGGTCCAAGAAAGCAGCCACAGTTGAGAAACTTCCCCACCTTTTTGTGTTCCCAAGAACAGCTAACTAATTGTTTTTTTTAAAGATTTTATTTATTTATTCATGAGAGATACATATAGAGAGAGGCAAAGACATAGGCAGAGGGAGAAGCAGGCTCCATGCAGGGAACCCCGTGTGGGACTCGATCCTGGGACTCTAGGATCACACCCTGAGGCAAAGGCAGACGCTTAACTGCTGAGCCACCCAGCAGTCCCAAGAACAGCTAATTGTAAAGGACCATATTGCCCTGGCATATTCTGAGATAAGACCCTATCCATATTTCCTCATGGTTCCCATAAGACTGATGATGACTTCTTTGTTCACCTGCCTCTATAAAACTTTCCCTTCTTTTCTTTGAGCAGTCTCTTTAAGGTTATAGCCTGAATAAAATCATTTATTTAATTCTGTGAAGTTAGTTTTGTTCTTATTAGTTTACAGGTGAGAAAACTGAAGCTCAGATGCATGGCCTAAGATGGTACCATTAAGGAGGAAATATGATTTCTTTCCAGTCTGTGTGGCTTCCACTAGGTTCTTTCCACAAGTCTTATAAATGGGATGTGACTTAGCTATGCAGGTAAGCAGGCCATGAAACCTTCAAAAGAAGGGACATCCAGGTCTCAAATTCATCTTAATCCTTGTTTGCTGAATGAATTCCTGAATAAACTGTGTCAATTCCCACTGAGGTAGTGTTACAGTGTTTCTCACTTCCTTTTTAACCTAAGCTTCTTTTTAATACGTAGGAAAAACAAATATGAAAGGCTGAAATTTTGAGCCAAAGGAGAATTTACATTTTATTTATTTTTTTAAAGATTTATTTATTTGTTCATGATAGATGGAGAGAGAGAGAGAGAGGCAGAAACACAGGCAGAGGGAGAAGCAGGCTCCATGTTGGGAGCCCGATGTGGGACTTGATCCCGGGACTCCAGGATCGCGCCCTGGGCCAAAGGCAGGTGCTAAACCACTGAGCCACCCAAGGATCCCCAAGAATTTACATTTTAAATGTAGATGATAGTGCTTTATCCTAAGGATTGGGGTTCTCTGAGGAATTTCAGACCTGATGAAGGGGGATGCTGGTGGAAGGGGAAGGCTTAATATCCCTTCCAAAACTTCCAGCCTCCTAAAGACTTCAAGTGGTAGAATTTCCTCAGAGAAGTGGGTAATTCACTTGCGAATGGAAACTCTTCATTTTCCATTGTATCACATTTATTATTCTGTCCAAAAATATCTCAGGATCAGGTGCTGAGAGGTGATAGCCAGATAACATCTTGGGTTAAATGCCTGTCTCTGTTGTAGGATCCTCACTAGAATCATAATATCCTCTCAGTGGAGGAGGCCCCAAGGGTCATCTTATCTAGTCCACTGACAAAGTGGATTGTATCTCAGTCAAATGGGAACCTATGCCTTCTTAGGGATTTGTTTGAGACACTAACTTTGCTCACAGTAGCACACTGTTATTTGTGTCTAGCCTCCATGTTTGTGCTGCAGTAACAATGGTGCCTTCTTTCAGGTCTCTGCTGAAATGACAGACAACCTTATAGATTCAGAGTTCGCACTCAAACCTTAGTCTACCTGAAGAAGACCTCCATTTCAATTCTCAGATTATGTATTCTTTCCTAACAAAGCCAGACACTCCTCCATTATTAGCATGGAAGGTTATATTGGAGCAGTGCACAATGGCTGAGAGAAGGGATTGTCACCTTTACGGGTCTATCAGAATTTTTCAAGGCACAATCTTTTAAATATTTCTGAATCTAGACCCAGTGTAAGGCAATACATTTTACTTCATGACTCATTTTGCACAAACGTGTGTATAACTGAAAGAAAGTTTTCCATGGAAGAGTATTTAACTTTACTACATGCAATTCAATTTTAGTTTACTTATTTTATTTATTTATTTTTTGAGTAAAAATATTGGGTATTTTTTGTTTTAATCTTCAGCTTAAGCATGATTTCCAATCAACATTATAATCGGAGAGAAGTTCTGATCATTTCCTTGGTATTTTACATGCTTAAAATTTAGCCCAGTCTTTGAAAACCCTCTCCAGCTTCTGGCCAAGCAGAACTTTGCCACTCACTTTGAACTTGCCGGCAAGGAAAGCCTTCTGAGGGTTCATCTTGCCCAAAACCAACTCCATAAAGACAGGTTCTGGGATTGTGAAGACAGTGTCTGCTGGGAGCCTGGCAGATCCTGGATACATGTCTCCAGAACCATTCTTCAGATCAATGGTCCACTGCAGAATGATCTTCCCATCTTTGGTGATGTCTAGCTGAAAGATGGCATTGACTTTCTTTACCAGTTGGGCCCCCACCTCTTTGATGTGATGGCTAATGTCCTCAAACACAGGGAAGCTCTGGAATTCTGACAGCTCTAGAGGGTGTGGCACAGCAGGTTCCCGAACTGCACCCAGTTCCTTGAACTGGCCTGCCTGAGGTCCATCCCCTGCTTTGATCTTGTGTTGATGGTCGATTCTCTTCCACATCTTACTGTGCTGGTCCTCTTGCCGTCTGGTTTGTGAGCAGCTGTAGCCAGATTAATATCCACAAGTCAGATTGTGACATCAAAGGTAAGGCCCAAATAGGTAATGAGGCTGGTGTGTGTGCTGCAGTCTTATTGGCCAAACAGACACTAGTTTACTTATTTTAATTTTTGAAACATTTTGGTCATCACTGTCATGTAAGGGGTTCATGGATATATATATTGCCAACATCTGAGAATCAAATCTTCTATTCCCATACTTAGCCTAGACTTTGAAAGCTATACCTTATTGTCTACACGAACATGTCACTATTCTACTATCTTCATTAGCATGACATTAGTTTTCCAGGTCTCCCCTTTCCAGGCAAATGGTTTATTACAGGAACATCTTCAAAAATCCAACAACTAACTCTTCAATGGAAGGCATTTAAAATGTCCTAAGAGTCTTTTAATATCTCACTTCAAAACCCTTGTCTTGCCATTTCCACCAATCTTGGACTGTTGCATTATAATCCTTACATAATTCTAATCGAGTCCCTGCATTAAAAGACCTATCTTGAACCAAACTTCCAATTCTCAAGTTCTAACTTTGTTTTCCCTCCCTTTGAGACATCGTTGCTGAAGCTTTGCATAGGTGCTGTTAGTCATCACCCTGGTAAGCAATAAACTCAACTTGGTCTTATCAACAGTCTGTGTTGGTAATATTTGGAAAGCCAGCTTTTGACATACTACATGATACAGATACAACATGGAGTTTATTGGGGGAAAACTTACAAGCAGGCCAAGATGTAGCAAAGCACACACAGCCTCTCCCAATCTCTCCTTGTTCCATGGCATATGCCAGTTATAGATGTTCTGTGTGCACTAAGGCTAAAGTCCCAGCAAAGAGGGGCCTGCTTGGACACCAGGCTGTCTGTGCAACTGTGAGCACTCCAAGAGAGCACAAGCTCTGACTCCATACTGGGAGAAAAAATTAAGGAACACTTAGTTTCTCTAAGTAACAAGAAACATATCAATGATCTTCTTGATCAGTAACAATGCTAGGAAATATGCATGCCCAGGGCCACAGTTTACATACTAAGGGCCCTAAGAAGAGCCTTTCCCACCAGGAATTCTAATATCAGCCAGAGGCCTTGTCTTTCCACAGCTGGCTCAGTACAGCAATTCACTCTCAACTGAGTTACTGAAAGGGGAAAGGAAATATGGCTCCAGGGCTATCCCAGACTTGTCTCAAATCCATCACTTGGAAGTGATTCCACAAATGACTATTGGGTTACACTTGAGTTTGAAAAACACTTCTAAATTGTAATTAATGTGTTCATTATATTGATTGTGGACATTATTTCAAGAGTATATACATATGCCAAATTGATCTAATTTTATACTTTAAATATATGCAGTTTTCTGTGTGAAAATTAAACCCCATTAAACCTATGAAAAATTAATAAAAGGAGTAGATAACAGTAGAGGGCATAGATGCAACAAGATTGGTCATATGTTGGTAATTGGTAAAGCTAGTTTTGCCTGTGTTTGGAAATCTACATAATTTTAAAATGAATTTTACCACAAGATATGAAAACAAAACTTCAAAAAACAAAGAAATTGTACTAAGGATCTGAACCATGGCTGCATAGTTAATACAAGGAGTGTGGAGAGTGAAATTTGCTGCAAGGTTCTAGCAGACAGAAACTTTCTTAAGGCCCTCTGTTATCCTGGTGAAAATTTCCACTATCCTCAGAGCATAGGAGAAATATGGAGACTAAGTAGTATTCATATATCCAATAATTCACCAAGGAGATATTAATTAAGCACCCATATGTACCAGGCACTCTTCTGGGAGAAACAGCAGTGAACAAAATTAAGGTCGTGGCCCCATGAACCCTACATTCTAGGGGAAGAAAAATGACAACCTACAGGAAAATAAGTACTGTAGGGAGAGAGGTAATATGGCAGAAGAGTAGGGGACCCACATTTCATCTGGTCCTTTGAATTCAGCCAGTTATCTATCAAACCATTCTAAACACTTGTGGATTCAATCAGAGCTCTAAGAAAAGAATTGCTGCAATAAAAAGGTGACCACTTTTTGCAAGTTGCACGAAAAGCCTCAAGGGAAAAAAAAAGCCACCTAGTGGCTCAACTCCGCCCAGGCAAAGCCACCTAAGAATCAGTGCAACATGGCCCTCCTCCAGAACACCAGGAGGAATATTAGGTGAATACCAAGTTAATAGATCACTCAGAATTAAAAATTTTTTGTGTTAGGGGAAAATAGTACATAGAATTTGAGGTTTTTTTCTGAGTCTTTAGTCTTTCAGTTTAAAATTTTCTTTCTTCATTTTCTATTTTCCTTTTCAACTAGTTTCTTATTTTATGAAGTCTTTGTGTTTAACTTTTTTTAAACTTTCATTTTTACATTTACATTTTATAGACATACTTCTCATTTTTGGCTTCCTTTCACTGTATTCAATTTTATATGTTTATTTTATATATATATATATATATATATATATATATATATATATATATATATATATAATTTCTTTCTTTCTTTCTTTACAACTTTGGGATTCAGTGTCTTCTAACAAACAGACCAAAATACACCCAGGACCAAGTGTATCACCCAGTTTTGTCCACCTGTGAGATTGTAGTCTCTTTTTTTCACTTTTATTTTTTTATTTTTGGTTTCTGACCTTTGTGGATTATCTAGTTTGTATTTCACTGGGGTCGTGGTTGATATATTTTTATTTTTTTCTCTCAATAATCTGTTTTTCTCTGGACAAAATGACTAGAAGAAAGTCATCTTCTTCACAGCAAAAGAAAGAATCTGCCATAGATCTTATCAATATGGATATAAGTAAAATGTCAGAACTAGAATTCAGAATAACATAAAGTTACTAGCTAGGCATGAAAAAAAACATAAAAGAGAGTAGAGAATCTGTTAATGCAGAAATAAAATCTAATCAGGCCAAAATTAAAAATGCTTTAACTGAGATACAGTCTAAAATGGATGCTCTAACAACTAGGATAAATGAGGCCAAAGAGAGTCAGTGACATAGAAGACAAAATGATGGAAAGGAAGGAAGTTAAGAAAAAGAGAAAAACAATCATGGACTGTGAGAGGAGGCTTCAAGACATCGATACTATAAAGTGAAACAATATTAGAATTATTGGGGTTCCAGAGGAAGAAGAAAGAGAGAGGGACAGAAAGTGTACTTGAGCAAATCATACCTGAGAACTTCCCTAATATGGGGAAGGAAATAGGCATTCAAGTCGAGGAGGCATAGAGAATCTGCCTCAAAATCAATAAAAATAGATCAATACCCTGACATATAATAATGAAGCTTGCAAATTTCAGGGTTAGAAAGAAAATCCTAAAAGCAGCTTGAGACAAGAGGTCATTAACATATAAGGGTGGGAACATTAGACTGGCAAGAGACCTATCCATAGAGACATGGCAAGCCAGAGAGGGCTGGTATGATATATATGGGGGCAGTAAATGAGAAAAACATGCAGCCAAGAATATTTTATCCATACAGCGAAGGCTGTCATTCAGAATGGAAGGAGAGATAAAAAGTTTCTAGGACAAACAGAAACTAAAAGAATTTGTGATCACTAAACCAACCCTGCAAGAAATATTAAAGAGTATCCCGTAAGCAAAGAGAGAGCCTAAAAGTAACATAAAACAGAAAGAAACAGAGACAATATATGGACACATGGACTTTACAGGTAATACAATTTTACTAAATTCAATTCTTTCAATAATTACTCTGAATGTAAATGGGTTAAATGCTCCAACAAACACAGGGTATCAAATTGAATAAAAATGCAAGACTGATCGATATGCTGTCTACAAGAGACTGATTTTTGATTCAAGGACACCTCTAGATTGAAAGTGAGGGAGTGTAGAACCATGTTTCATGCTAATGGATGGCAAAAGAAAGCTGGGGTAGCAATTCTGATATATCAGACAAATTAGATTTTAAACCAAAGACTGTAGTAAGGGATGAAGAAGGACACTATATTTCATAATAAAAGGGTCTATCCAACAAGAAGACCTAACAATTATAAATATTTACACTCTTAACTTGGGAGTAGCCAATTAGATATACCAATTAATAACAAAATTAAAGAAACACATTGATAATAATAAAGATTAGTAAGGGACTCAACACTCTAATCACAGAAATGGATATTTCTAAGCAGAGTATCAAAAAGGAAACAACGGCTTTGAATTACACACTGGATCAGATGGACTTCACAGATATATAGAGAACATTCCATCATAAAGCAACAGAGTACACATTCTTTTCTACTGAAAATGGAACTTTTTCCAGAATACATCACATATGGGGTCACAAATCAGGTCTCAATCTGTACCAAAAGTTTGGGATTATACCCTGCTTATTTTCAGACCACAAAACTATGAAATTTGATCTCAACCACAAGAGGAAATTTGGAAGGAACTCAAATAGTTGGAAGTTAAAGAGCATCCTACTAAAGAATGAATGTGTCAACCAGGAAATTAAAGAAGAATTTTAAAAATTCATGGAAACAAATGAAAATGAAAACACAACTGTTCAAACTATTGGGATGCAGAAGTACATAACAATACAAGCCTTTCTCAAGAAATTAGAAAAGTCTGAAATACACAAGATAACCTTACACCTAAAGGGGCTGGAGAAAGAATAGCAAATAAAGCCTAAACTAAGCAGGACAAGAGAAATAATAGCAATTAGAGCAGAAATCAATGAAATAGAAACCAAAAGAAAAGTAAAACAGGTCAATGAAACTAAAAGCTGGTTCTTTGAAAGAATTAATAAGATCAATTAGCTCCTATCCAGACTAACCAAAAAGAAAAGAGAAAGTACCCAAAATTAATAAAAATATGAATGAAAGAGGAGAGATCACAACCAACACCAAGGAAACACAAATAATTATAAGAACATATTATGAAATATATGCCAACAAATTAAGCAATATGGAAGAAACGGGTGCATTCCTGGAAATTTATAAGCTACCAAAATTGAAACTGGAAGAAATAGAAAGCCTAATCAGACCCATAACCAGCAAGGAAACTGAAGCAGTAATCAAAAATGTCCCAACAAACAAGAGTCCAGGGCTTGATGGCTTTTGAGGGGGAATTCTACCAAACATTCAAAGAACTAATACCTACTTGTCTGAAGCTTCAAAAAGTTTCAAAAAACAGAAATGGAAGTAAAAATTCCAAATTCATTCAATGAGGCCAGCATTACCTTGATCTCAAAACCAGGCAAAGACCCCACCAAAAAGGAGAAATACAGACGAATATCGTTGATGAACATGGATGCCAAAATTCTCACCAAGATATTAACCAATAGGATCAACAGTACATTAAAAGAAGTACTCACCAGAACCAAGTGGGATTTACTCCTGGGCTGCAAGCATTTGTTCAACACCCACAAACCAATCAATGTAATACATCACATTAATAAAAGAAATGACAAGAACCATATGATTTTCTCAATTGATGCAGCAAAAGCAGACAAAATACAGCATCCTTTCCTGATTAAAACTTTTCAATTGTAGAGATAGAGGGAACATACCTCAATATCATAAAATCTATCTACAAGATCCCACAGTGAATATCATTTTCAGTGGTGAAAAACTGAAAGCTTTTCCCCTAAGGTTAGGAACATAACAGGCATGCTCAAAAAACTGAAAGCTTTTCCGCTAAGGTTAGGAACATAACAGGGATGCTCACTCTCACC
The DNA here is from genome assembly GCF_048418805.1 of Vulpes vulpes. Classification (NCBI taxonomy): domain Eukaryota; kingdom Metazoa; phylum Chordata; class Mammalia; order Carnivora; family Canidae; genus Vulpes; species Vulpes vulpes. Next base: position 47,813,425 of record NC_132796.1, read on the forward strand.
ACTGTTGTTCAACATAGTACTAGAAATCTTAGCCTCAGCAATAAGACAAGAAGAAGAAATAAAAAGCATTCAAATTGGTGAAAAAGAAGTCAAATTCTCTATCTTTGCAGATGACATGATCCTGTATGTGGAAAACCCAAAAGACTCCACCTCAAAATTGCTAGAACTCATATAGCAATTCAGCAGTGTGGCAGAATACAGAATCAATGCACAGAAATCAGTGGCATTTCTATACACTAACAATGAGACTAAAGAAAGAGAAGTTAAAGAATCAACCCCGTTTACAATTGCACCAAAACCCATAAGATATCTAGGAATAAACCTAACTAAAGAGGTAAATGTTCTGTATTCTAAAAACTATAAAATATTTATGACAGAAATTGAGAAAGACGCAAAAAGATGGAAAAACATTCCATGTTGGGGGGAGGGGCAAGATGGCGGAAGAGTAGGGTCTCCAAGTCACCTGTCCTCAACAAATTACCTAGAAAAACCTTCCAATCATCCTGAAAATCTATGAATTCGGCCTGAGATTTAAAGAGAGACCAGCTGGAACGCTACAGTGAGAAGAGTTCGCGCTTCTATCAAGGTAGGAAGACCGGGAAAAAGGAATAAAGAGACAAAAGGCCTCCAAGGGGGAGGGGCCCCGCGAGGAGCCGGGCTGAGGCCGGGGCGAGTGTCCCCAGGACAGGAGAGCCCCGTCCCGGGGGAGCAGGAGCTGCACCAACCTTCCCGGGGGAAAGGCCTCCCGGGGAATTGGAGCAGGATCCCCAGAAAGGCGGGGATGCCCTCGGGCTCCCTGGGACAGTAACAGAGGAACTGAGCCCCGGGGAGATGCGCCGAGCTCCCTAAGGGCTGCAGCGCTCGGCGGGACCCGGAGCAGCTCGGAGGGGCTTGGGCGGAGGAAGAAGCGCCGCGCGGAGGGGGCTGCGCGGCTCCGGGAGCAGCTTGGAGGGGCTCGGGCGGCGGCTCCGCGGAGGGGGCTGCGGGGCAGGAGCACGAATCCAACAGCGCAGCCCCCGGAGCACAGGGCGCCGGGATACAGCCCAGGATCCGGCCTCCCCCGGGACAGGCAGAGGCCGGGAGGGCCCAGGACAGCGAGGACACTCCTGCCTGGAGCTGAGCAGATCAGCGGCCCCGCCCCGGAGCCCCCAGGTCCTGCAGACGGAGAGCCCCGGAGCTACTGCGGGGGCCCGAATCCAGGTTCCCAGAGCTGCCCCCGCCACTGTGGCTTCCTCCTGGGGCCTCACGGGGTCAACAACCCCCACTCAGCCCTGCACCAGGCAGGGGCAGAGCAGCTCCCCCAAGTGCTAACACCTGAGAATCAGCATAGCAGGCCCCTCCCCCAGAAGACCAGCTGGACGGACCAGTTCCAGGGGAAGTCAAGGAACTTAAAGTATACAGAATCAGAAGATACTCCCCCGTGTTTTTTTTTGTTTCTTTGGGTTTTTTTTGTTTTTTGTTTTTGTTTCTGTTTTGTTTTGTGCTTTTTTCTTTCTTTCTTCTTGATTTCTGATTGCTTCCCCCCACCCCACCCCCCTTTTTCTCCTTTCTTTCTTTTTCTTTCTCTTTTTCTTCTCTTTTTCCCCCCTTTTTTCCCTTCTTTCTCTTTTTTCTTTTTCTCTTTTCTTTCCTTCTCTCTCTTTTTCTCCTTTTCCCAATACAACTTGTTTTTGGCCACTCTGCACTGAGCAAAATGACTAGAAGGAAAACCTCACCTCAAAAAAAAGAATCAGAAACAGCCTCTCTCCCACAGAGTTACAAAATCTGGATTACAATTCAATGTCAGAAAGCCAATTCAGAAGCACTATTTTACAGCTACTGGTGGCTCTAGAAAGAACCATAAAGGACTCAAGAGACTTCATGACTGCAGAATTTAGATCCAATCAGGCAGAAATTAAAAATCAATTAAATGAGATGCAATCCAAGCTAGAAGTCCTAACGACGAGGCTTAACGAGGTGGAAGAACGAGTGAGTGATATAGAAGACAAGTTGATGGCAAAGAGGGAAACTGAGGAAAAAAGAGACAGGCAATTAAAAGACCATGAGGATAGATTAAGGGAAATAAATGACAGCCTGAGGAAGAAAAACCTACGTTTCATTGGGGTTCCCGAGGGCGCCGAAAGGGACAGAGGGCCAGAATATGTATTTGAACAAATCCTAGCTGAAAACTTTCCTAATCTGGGAAGGGAAACAAGCATTCAGATCCAGGAAATAGAGAGATTCCCCCCCTAAAATCAACAAAAACCGTTCAACACCTCGACGTTTAATAGTGAAGCTTGCAAATTCCAAAGATAAGGAGAAGATCCTTAAGGCAGCAAGAGAAAAAAAGTCCCTGACTTTTATGGGGAGGAATATTAGGGTAACAGCAGACCTCTCCACAGAGACCTGGCAGGCCAGAAAGGGCTGGCAGGATATATTCAGGGTCCTAAATGAGAAGAACACAACCAAGAATACTTTATCCAGCAACGCTCTCATTCAGAATGGAAGGAGATAAAGAGCTTCCAAGACAGGCAGGAACTGAAAGAATATGTAACCTCCAAACCAGCTCTGCAAGAAATTTTAAAGGGGACTCTTAAAATTCCCCTTTAAGAAGAAGTTCAGTGGAACAATCCACAAAAACAAGGGCTGAATAGATATGATGACACTAAACTCATATCTGTCAATAGTAACTCTGAACGTGAACAGGCTTAATGACCCCATCAAAAGGCGCAGGGTTTCAGACTGGATAAAAAAGCAGGACCCATCTATTTGCTGTCTACAAGAGACTCGTTTTAGACAGAAGGACACCTACAACCTGAAAATAAAAGGTTGGAGAATCATTTACCATTCAAATGGTCCTCAAAAGAAAGCAGGGGTAGCCATCCTTATATCAGATAAATTAAAATTTACCCCGAAGACTATAGTGAGAGATGAAGAGGGACACTATCTCATACTCAAAGGATCTATCCAACAAGAGGACTTAACAATCCTCAATATATATGCCCCGAATGTGGGAGCTGCCAAATATTTAAACCAATTAATAACCAAACTGAAGAAATACTTTGATAATAATACACTTATACTTGGTGACTTCAATCTAGCTCTTTCTACACTAGATAGGTCTTCTAAGCACAACATCTCCAAAGAGAGCTTTAAATGACACACTGGACCAGATGGATTTCACAGATATCTACAGAACTTTTCGTCCAAACTCAACTGAATACACATTCTTCTCAAGTGCACATGGAACTTTCTCCAGAATAGACCACATACTGGGTCACAAATCAGGTCTGAACCAATACCAAACGATCGGGATAGTCCCCTGTATATTCTCAGACCATAATGCCTTGAAATAAGAACTTAATCACAACAAGAAGTTTGGAAGGACCACAAACACGTGGAGGTTAAGGACCATCCTGCTAAAAGATGAAAAGGTCAACCAGGAAATTAAGGAAGAATTAAAAAGATTCATGGAAACTAATGAGAATGAAGATACAACCGTTCAAAATCTTTGGGATGCAGCAAAAGCAGTCCTGAGGGGGAAATACATCGCAATACAAGCATCCATTCAAAAACTGGAAAGATCTCAAATTCAAAAGCTCACCTTACACATAAAGGAACTGGAGAAAAAGCAACAAATAGACCCCACCCCCAGCAGAAGAAGACAGTTAATTAAAATTCGAGCAGAACTCAATGAAATCGAGACCAAAAGAACTGTGGAAAAGATCAACAGAACCAGGAGTTGGTTCTTTGAAAGAATTAATAAGATAGATAAACCATTAGCCAACCTTATTAAAAAGAAGAGAGAAGAGACTCAAATTAATAAAATCGTGAATGAGAAAGGAGAGATCACTACCAACACCAAGGAAATACAAACGATTTTAAAAACATATTATGAACAGCTGTACGCCAATAAATTAGGAAATCTAGAAGAAATGGATGCATTCCTGGAAAGCCACAAACTACCAAAACTGGAGCAGGAAGAAATAGAAAACCTGAACAGGCCAATAACCAGGGAGGAAATTGAAGCAGTCATCAAAAACCTCCCAAGACACAAGAGTCGAGGGCCAGATGGCTTCCCAGGGGAATTCTATCAAACGTTTAAAGAAGAAATCATACCTATTCTACTAAAGCTGTTTGGAAAGATAGAAAGAGATGGAGTACTTCCAAATTCGTTCTATGAGGCCAGCATCACCTTAATTCCAAAACCAGACAAATATCCCACCAAAAAGGAGAATTACAGACCAATATCCCTGATGAACATGGATGCAAAAATTCTCAACAAGATACCAGCCAATAGGATCCAACAACACATTAAGAAAATTATTCACCATGACCAAGTAGGATTTATCCCCAGGACACAAGGCTGGTTCAACACTCGTAAAACCATCAATGTGATTCATCATATCAGCAAGAGAAAAACCAAGAACCATATGATCCTCTCATTAGATGCAGAGAAAGCATTTGACAAAAGACAGCATCCATTCCTGATCAAAACCCTTCAGAGTGTTGGGATAGAGGGAACTTTCCTCGACATCTTAAAAGCCATTTGCGAAAAGCCCACAGCAAATATCATTCTCAATGGGGAAGCACTGGGAGTCTTTCCCCTAAGATCAGGAACAAGACAGGGATGTCCACTCTCACCACTGCTGTTCAACATAGTTCTGGAAGTCCTCGCCTCAGCAATCAAACAACAAAAAGACATTAAAGGCATTCAAATTGACAAAGAAGAAGTCAAACTCTCCCTCTTCGCCGATGACATGATACTCTACATAGAAAACCCTAAAGCCTCCACCCCAAGATTGCTAGAACTCATACAGCAATTTGGTAGCGTGGCAGGATAGAAAAATCAATGCCCAGAAATCAATGGCATATCTATACACTAACAATGAGACTGAAGAAAGAGAAATTAAGGAGTCAATCCCATTTACAATTGCACCCAAAAGCATAAGATACCTAGGAATAAACCTAACCAAAGAGGTAAAAGATCTAAAAACTATAGAACACTTCTGAAAGAAATTGAGGAAGACACAAAGAGATGGAGAAATATTCCATGCTCATGGATTGGCAGAATTAATCTTGTAAAAATGTCAATGTTACCCAGGGCAATTTACACGTTTAATGCAATCCAAAATACCATGGACTTTCTTCAGAGAGTTAGTACAAATTATTTTAAGATTTGTGTGGAATCAGAAAAGACCCTGAATAGCCAGGGGAATTTTAAAAAAGAAAACCATAGCGGGGGCATCACAATGCCAGATTTCAGGTTGTACTACAAAGCTGTGGTCATCAAGACAGTGTGGTACTGGCACAAAAACAGACACATAGATCATTGGAACAGAATAGAGAACCCAGAAGTGGACCCTGAAATGTATGGTCAACTAATATTCGATAAAGGAGGAAAGACTATCCATTGGAAGAAAGACAGTCTCTTCAATAAATGGTCCTGGGAAAATTGGACATCCACATGCAGAAGAATGAAACTGGACCACTCTTTTTCACCATACACAAAGATAAACTCAAAATGGATGAGAGGTCTAAATGTGAGACAACATTCCATCAAAATCATAGAAGAGAACACAGGCAACACCCTTTTTGAACTTGGCCACAGTAACTTCTTGCAAGATACATCCACAAAGGCAAAAGAAACAAAAACAAAAATGAACTATTGGGACTTCATCAAGATAAGAAGCTTTTGCACAGCAAAGGATACAGTCAACAAAACTAAAAGACAACCTACAGAATGGGAGAAGATATTTGCAAATGACATATCAGATAAAGGGCTAGTTTCCAAAATCTATAAAGAACTTATTAAACTCAACACCAAAGAAACAAACAATCCAATCATGAAATGGGCAAAAGACATGAAGAGAAATCTCACAGAGGAAGACATGGACATGGCCAACATGCACATGAGAAAATGCTCTGCATCACTTGCCATCAGGGAAATACAAATCAAAACCACAATGAGATACCACCTCACACCAGTGAGAATGGGGAAAATTAACAAGGCAGGAAACAGCAAATGTTGGAGAGGATGCGGAGAAAAGGGAACCCTCTTACACTGTTGGTGGGAATGTGAACTGGTGCAGCCACTCTGGAAAACTGTGTGGAGGTTCCTCAAAGAGTTAAAAATAGGGATCCCTGGGTGGCGCAGCGGTTTGGCGCCTGCCTTTGGCCCAGGGTGCGATCCTGGAGACCCGGGATCGAATCCCACATCGGGCTCCCGGTGCATGGAGCCTGCTTCTCCTTCTGCCTCTGTCTCTGCCTCTCTATCTCTCTCTGTGTGACTATCATAAATAAATTAAAAAAAATAAAATCTATTAAAAAAAAAAAAAGAGTTAAAAATAGACCTGCCCTACGACCCAGCAATTGCACTGTTGGGGATTTACCCCAAAGATTCAGATGCAATGAAACGTCGGGACACCTGCACCCCGATGTTTCTAGCAGCAATGTCCACAATATCCAAATTGTGGAAGGAGCCTCGGTGTCTATCGAAAGATGAATGGATAAAGAAGATGTGGTTTATGGATACAATGGAATATTACTCAGCAATTAGAAACGACAAATACCCACCATTTGCTTCAACGTGGATGGAACTGGAGGGTATCATGCTGAGTGAAGTAAGTCAATCAGAGAAGGACAAACAGTGTATGTTCTCATTCATTTGGGGAATATAAATAATAGTGAAAGGGAATGTAAAGGCAGGGAAAAGAAATGTTGGGAAATATCAGGAAGGGAGACAGAACATAAAGCCTCCTAACCCCTGGAAATGAACTAGGGGTGGTGGAAGGGGAGGAGGGCGTGTGTTGGAGGGGAATGGGTGACGGGCACTGAGGTTGACACTTGATGGGATGAGCACTGGGTGTTTTTCTGTATGTTGGTAAATTGAACACCAATAAAAATTAATTTAAAAAAAACATTCCATGTTCATGGATTGGAATGATAAATTTTGTTAAGATGTCTATGCTCCTCAGAGTGATCTACACATTCAATTCAATCCCTATCAAAATAACATTGACATTTTTTCCAGAGCTGGAACAAATAATGCTAAGATTTGCATGGAACCAGAAAAGATCCCGAATAGCCAAAGAAATGTTGAAAAAGAAAACCAAAGCTGGTGGCATCACAACTGCAGACTTTAAGCTATATTTCAAAGCTGTAATCATCAAGAGAGTATGGTGCTGGCACAAAAATATATACATAGATCAATGGAACAGAATAGAGAACTGAGAAACAGACCCTCAATTCTATGATCAACTAATTTTCAACAAAGCCAGAAAGACCATTGAATGGAAAAATACAATCTCTTCAACAAATGGTGTTGGGACAATTAGACAGCCACATGTAGAATGAAACTGGATCATTTTGTTACACTTTAAACAAAGATAAACTCAAAATGGATGAAAAGCCTAAATGTGAGACAGGAATCCATCAAAATCCTAGAGGAGAACTTAGACAGCAACCTCTTTGACCTTGGCCACAGAAATTTTTGCTAGGTATGTCTCCAAAGGCAAGGTAAAAAACACCCAACAAGGTAAAAATGAACTATTGCTCTCCAATCAAGATAAAAAGTTTCTGCACAGCAAAGCAAACAGTCAATAGAACAACAGAACTAAAAGTTCCACAGGTTGACTTGTGGGATGGAAGAAGATATTTGCAAGTTACATATGAAATATGGGGCTAGTATCCAAGATCTATAAAGAACTTATCAAACCAAACACCTAAGAAACCAAATAATTCAGTCAAGAAATGGGCAGAAGACATTAACAGACATTTCTCCAGAGAAGACATGCAAATAGCCAACAGACACATAAAAAGATACTCCTTATCACTTGGCATCGGGGAAATACATATCAAAACCCCAATAGGATACCACCTCATGCCAGTTAGAATGGCTAAAATTAACAAGTTAGGAATCAACAAATATTGGGGGGTATGTGGAGAAAGGGGAACTGTTTACACTGTTGGTGGGAATACACCTGGTACAGGAACTCTAGAAAACAGTATGGAAGTCCCCCAAGAAGTTAAAAATAGAGTTACCCTATAACCCAGAAATTGCATTACTAGGCATTTACCCCAGAGATACAAATGTAGTTATCCAAAGTGGCACCTGCACCACCCCCCCAAAGTTTATAGCAGCAATGTCCAAAATAGCCAAACTGTGGAAAAAGATGAGATGTCCATCGACAGATGAATGGACAAAGAAAATGTGATATATTTATATTTATATTTATATTTATATTTATATTTATATTTATATTTATATTTATTTATAAAGATGTGAGATATATATGCACAATGATAAGATTGCTCAGCCATCAGAAAGGATGAATACTTACCATTTACATCAATGTGCATGGAACTAGAGGGTATTGTGGTGAGCAAAATAAATCAATCAATGAATGACAATTATCATATGGTTTCACTTACATGTGGAATATAAGAAACAGTGCAGAGGATCATAGGGTAAGGGGGGGAAAATTGAATTGACAAACCATGAGGGACACTTAACTATAGGAAACAAAATAAGGGTTGCTGGAGGGAAGGTGGGTAGGGGGATGGAATAAGTGGTTGATGAGCATTAAGAAGGGTATGTGATGTGATGAGCACTGGGTCTTATAAGCAACTTATGAATTATTGAACTCTACATCTGAAATTGATGGTATGTTGGCTAATTGAAAAAATGGTACTGTGTAATATAATTTTGGGTAATGATAAGAGCTATGGAAAAAATAGGTACAGGGTAAGACAGCAATAAGGATTCCAGGGGAGGTCTCTAAAGGATGGGTCCAATCTAAAGTTAGGATTAAAATACTGGAGGTTTATGTATACAATGGAATATTACTCAGCCATTAGAAATGACAAATACCCACCATTTGCTTCAACGTGGATGGAACTGGAAGGTATTATGCTGAGTGAAGTAAGTCAATCCGAGAAGGACAAACATTGTATGTTCTCATTCATTTGGGGAATATAAATAATATTGAAAGGGAATATAAGGGAAGGGAGAAGAAATGTGCGGGAAATATCAGAAAGGGAGACAGAACATAAAGACTCCTAACTCTGGGAAATGAACTAGGGGTGGTGGAAGGAAAGGAGGGCGGGGAGTGGGGGTGAATGGGTGATGGGCACTGAGGGGAGCACTTGACGGGATGACCACTGGGTGTTATTCTGTATGTTGGTAAATTGAACACCAATAAAAAATAAATTTATTATAAAAAAAATACTGGAGGGGCACCTGAGTGGTGCAGACAGTCGAGTGTCAGGCTTTTGGTTTCTGCTCAGATTGTGATCCCGGGGTCATGGGATCAAGCCTTGCCTTGGGCTCAGTGCACAGAATCTGCTTGAGATTCTCTTTCCCTCTGCCCCCTTCTCCACTCTTACTCTCTCTCTAAAATAAAATAAATAGGATACCTGGGTGTCTCAGTCTGTTAAGCATTTGCCTTTGATCCTAGGGTCCTGGGAATGAGTCCCATGTCGGGATCCCTGCTCAGCTGGGAGCCTCATTCTCTCTCTGCCTGCCATTTCCCCTGCTTGTGCTCTCTCTCTCTGTCAAATAAATAAATAAATAAATAAATAAATAAATACACAAATACATACCTTAAATAATTCTTTAAAAGTAAATATTGGAAATGGAGACAAGGGAAGGAATAAGAAAAGATGATTAAATATTGGAAATCAAGGTTATTTACTAGATATCAGAGGAAAAGCGCTAAAGAAAAGGGAGATACCACTCAAGTGAAAGGTTTCAAAGCCCCTGTCCTAACTTCTACTAATAGAAAGGAATAAATACAGGGCATCTGGGTTGGGGCTGTTAGAACAGAAATAGCATAGCTAATTGCTGGTTGGTCACCTTTCTATGTCTCATTTTTCAGTCCAGCTGTGCTGTATGTTGCTCAGCAGTTGGCCTGTATATCAGATTGAGAAGCAAGAGCTTGAGGTTGGGCATCAAGGTGCTGAGAGTTGTTAAATCCTGATCCTTATGGACCAGGGCTGGGCGACTGTTTCACTTGGGGAAGTATGACCCCACATGGATCCTCAATACTACCACAATGCCTACCATCACCTCACCACCTCCCAATTTTATGTTGTTTTCATTATATTCTTCCAAGTAGGTATATATTTACAGAATATGGGAATTGTCACTAACTACATAAATCTAAACATATATATATATACTATATAAAATCTAAATATATAATATATACACATATACATATTAGCAATATTTTGGACAGTCTTTTTGTGAGAATTTTCCTTCCATCATTTCCATAATTCATGTTAATATGCTGTTACATATTTCCCTGAGCATAACCAAATAGTCTTATACATAGATGCATATATTGTTTTCCAAAATGGGATCATATCATAAAGACTTTTCTACATATTTCCTTTAGCAACATGTTAATAAAGCCCCTTCAAGTAATCTAATATAGCTGAAATTATTCCTATTTGATGGTTGTGTAATAATATCTAGCACAAACATACTGTAGTTTTTTCAATTGTTACCTATTTCTGGGCATTCACTTTGTTACCAACTTTTTGCCACTAAGGACTCTTTGCCACTAAGATGCAATCATATTGTTGTACAGATTTGCTGGAGAGGTATTGTTGGTACTTAACTCACATGGTTATACTTGCTGGCCCTACCAAGAAGGGTAAACAGTCTATTTCGTTTAAAAAAAACCTGATTTGTACTGCTTCTCAATTTCTGTGGACTTAATACTTTTATTATGGCCAATTTCAAGCTGCCAATGTGAAATCATTGAACACAGAGTTGTGAAAAGATTAACACAATTGGTTCTAACCTATAAGAACCAGCTCCTCTAAAGCTGGCACAGGCCTGAGTGGCTCAGTGGTTGAGCCTCTGGCTCAGGGCAAGATCCTGGGGTCCTGGTACTGAATACTGCATGGGGCTCCCTGCAGAGAGTCTGCTTCTCCCTCTGCCTATGTCTTTGCCTCTCTCTGTCTTTCATGAATAAGATTTTATTATATTTTAAAAAGCAACCAGCTCTAGAACTGCACCATGAGGACTAATTAAAAATGTGATATACTGTTCTTATTTTTTATTTGTTAATTTCTTCTGGTGGCAGGGAGAAGAACATCACCATTACTAGCAGGTTCACACTACATAACTCTGTATGGCACCATTCACAACTACATGAAAGACGGCTTCTAGAATTATGCAAAGCACAACTGTTTTCGGTGGTCCTACTTCCTGGTACCCCTAAAAATGATACCATGTTCTTTTTTGTAATGCTAACATAAGGGTGCAGGGCAGAAGTTCTAAAGTTTAGCATGTAGCAACATCACCCAGGATACTGGTTAAAATCAAGATTACTGGACTTTACTCCCAGAGTCTCTAACTCTGTAGGTCTGGAGTGAGGCCTGATATTTTGCATTTCTAAGTTCCAAGATGGTAATGACATTGTCGATTTAGGGACCCCTTTTGAGGTATAGAATTGTATTGTAGTATACAATATTGTAGTATAGAATAAACTAGGTGTTTTCTCATGGACTGTAAATACATGGCTGGACCACCCAATTAGAATGCCTGCCTTAGGGAATAAGGGCTCAGGGTAGAGTAGAGTACCAAACTTTGATGCCTATTGGGGCTTAGCAGGTAACAGAAGTATGTGTGGTGGCTAGCTGGGTGCAGAAAATGTTATGTTTCGGATCAATTTCTTTGTTTTGAGGTTTAGATGACTTTGAAATGACAACTTGACCAAAGTCAAGGACGTGGGGGAGTAAGAGCTAGGCACTGAGGCTGCGAGATGGGGTTGAGAAGTGTCAGCAGCCCAGGACAACAGTATAAAAGAGATATCAAAAAGGGAAGGGGGAGAGTGTCTAACCCTCTTTCGTTCTAATACTCCCTCACCTCCACATTTTATCATCTGCTTCAGATCCTCAGATTTCAGGATATTAACACAGCCTGATGGGTAAGAATTAAAGGTACAGAGGTGTGAGAAGGTGTATTGGCTTTTATACAGCCCTATGTGAAGGGCCTGCTTGGCCTGCATGCCCAATTCCTGAGAATGTAGTGACATGAGTTCTGCACTAGGTGGCAGGATACCCCCAGTGTTCCTGTTCCTTCCCCCCCACCCCCACCAAACCCTTCTCTGGACTTCATTTTGTCTTATCTGTAAAATGAGAGCTTTGGAGTAGATTACATTGATGAGGAATAGAAGCAGAAAAATGTTCACCTTAAGCCCAGAAGGCTGACCTATATTCTGCATAGTTTCGGTAATGATCAAATAAATATGTGTTGGTTGCTTTATTCTTAAAGGGTCTCATGACTGCCTGTAAATCTCACTAATAGTTAATATTGAACTGAATGATAAGCACCAAAGAAATCTTGCAAAAGTAGTTTTATGAGTAGAAATTTAAAGAAAACATTTATGATCTAATAATCCCTGCATGTTCCCTCCCTCTTGAGCACTAAGCAGATAATCACCAGCTTCCTACAACAGATATGCAGCTATTTCTGCCCATGAGTGCTGTCCTCCTATAACTTAAATAAACTTACTAAGTTTATATGCAACTGATGAGCCACTGAACTTTACCACTGAAACTAATGATATACTATATGTTGGGATCCCTGGGTGGCGCAGCGGTTTGGCGCCTGCCTTTGGCCCAGGGCGCGGTCCTGGAGACCCGGGATTGAATCCCACGTCGGGCTCCCGGTGCATGGAGCCTGCTTCTCCCTCTGCCTATGTCTCTGCCTCTCTCTCTCTCTCTCTCTGACTATCATAAAAATAAAAAAAATTAAAAAAAATATATACTATATGTTAGTTCATTGAATTTAAATAAAATTAAACATTTTAATTTTTTATTGGATTTCAATTTGCCAACATTTAGCATAACACCCAGTGCTCATCCTGCCAAGTGCCCCCCTCAGAGCCCATCACTCAGTCACCCCAAGCCCCAGCCCACCTCCCTTTCCACTACCCCTTATTCATTTCCCAGAGTTAGGTGTCTCTAATGTTTTGTCACCCTCACTGATATTTTCACTCATTTTCTCTCCTTTCCCTAATTTTTATATTTCCAAAATGAATGAGAATATATAATGTTTGTTCCTTTCTGATTGACTTATTTCACTCAGCATTATGCCCTCCAGTTCCATCAACGTTGAAGCAAATGGTGGGTATTTGTCGTTTCTAATGGCTGAGTAATATTCCATTGTCTACATAAAATACCACATCTTCTTTATCCATTCATCTTTTGAAGGACACGGAGGCTCCTTCCACAGTTTGGCTACTGTGGACATTGCTGCTATAAACATCGGGGTGCAGGTGTCCCGGTGTTTCACTGCATCTGTGTCTTTGGGGTAAATCCCAGCAGTGGCATTGCTGGGTCACACGGCAGATCTATTTTTGACTCTTTGAGGAACCTCCACACAGTTTTTCAGTGGCTGTACCAGTTCATATTCCCACCAACAGTGCAAGAAGGGTTCCCCTTTCTCCACATTCTCTCCAACATTTGTGGTTTCCTGCTTTGTTAATTTTCCCCATTCTCACTGGTGTGAGGTGGTATCTCATTGGGGTTTTCATTTGTATTTCCCTGATGACCAGGGATGTGGAGCATTTTCTCATGTGCTTGTTGGCCATGTCTATGTCTTCCTCTGTGAAATTTCTGTTCACGTATTTGCCCATTTCAGGACTGGATTGTTTGTTTCTTTGCTGTTGAGTTTAATAAGTTCTTTATAGATCTTGGATACTAGCCCTTTATCTGATACGTCATTTGCAAATATCTTCTCCCATTCTGTAGGCTGTATTTTACTTTTGTTGACAGTTTCTTTCGCTGTGCAGGAGCTCTTTATCTTGATGAAGTCCCAATAGTGCATTTTTGCTTTTGTTTCTCTTGCCTTCGTGGATGTATCTTGCAAGAAATTGCTGTGGCCAAGTTTAAAAAGGGTGTTGCCTGTGTTCTCAATTGCTGTGGCCAAGTTTAAAAAGGGTGTTGCCTGTGTTCTCCTCTAGGATTTTGATGGAATCTTGTCTCACATTTAGATCTTTCATCCATTTTGAGTTTATCTCTGGGTATGGTGTAAGAGAATGGTCTAGTTTCACTCTTCTGCATGTGGATGTCCAATTTTCCCAGCACCATTTATTGAAGAGACTTTTTTCCAGGGGATAGTCTTTCCTGCTTTGTCGAATATTAGTTGACCATAAAGTTGAGGGTCCACTTCTGGATCCTCTATTCTGTTCCATTGGTCTATGTGTCTGTTTTTGTGCCAATACCACACTGTCTTGATGATCACAGCTTTGTAGTACAACCTGAAATCTGGCATTGTGATGCATCCGGCTTTGGTTTTCTTTTTAATATTCCCCCGGCTATTCTGTCTTTTCTGATTCCACACAAATCTTAAGATGATTTGTTCCAACTCTCTGGAAAAAGTCCATGGTAATTTGATAGGCCTTGCATTAAATGTGTAAATTACCCTGTATAACATTGACATTTTCATAATATTAATTCTTCCAATCCATGAACATGGAATATTTTTCCATCTCTTTGTGTCTTCCTCAATTTCTTTCAAAAGTGTTCTGTAGTTTTTAGGGTATAGATCCTTTACCTCTTTCATTAGGTTTATTCGTAGGTATGTTATGCTTTTGGGTGTAATTGTAAATGGGATTGACTCCTTCATTTCTCTTTCTTCAGTCTCATTGTTAGTGTCTAGAAATGCCACTGATTTCTGTGCACTCATTTTGTATCCTGCCACACTGCATCTGTTCAGAGGATCATATGGTTCTTGTTTTTTCTCTTGTTGATATGATCTATCACCTTGATTGCTTTATGAGTCTTGAACCAGCCTTGCATCCCTGGGATAAATCCCACTTGGACATGGTGAGTAATCTTAATATACTGTTGGATCCTTTTTGCTAGTTTCTTGTTGAGAATATTTGCATCTGTGTTCATCAGGGATATTGGTCTCTAATTCTCCTTTTTGGTGGGGTCTTTGTTGGTTTTGGAATCAAGGTGATGCTGGCCTCATAGAAAGAGTTTGGACGTACTCCATCTCTTTCTATCTTTCCAAAAAGCCTAGTGCAATAGGTATGGTTTCTTCTTTAAAGGTCTGATAGAATTCCCCTGGGAAGCCATCTACCCTGCACTTTTGTGAATTGGGAGGTTTTTGAAGACTGCTTCAATTTCTTCCCTGGTTATTGGGCTGTTCAGGTTTTCTATTTCTTCCTGTTCCAGTTTTGGTAGCTTGTGGTTTTCCAGAATGCGTCCATTTCTTTTAGATTGCCTAATTTATTGGCATATAGCTGCTCATAATAAGTTTTTAAAATCAATTGTATTTCTTGGTATTGGTAGTGATCTCTCTCATTCATGATTTTATTATTATGAGTCTTTTCTCTCTTCTTTTTAATAAGGCTGGCTAATGGTTTATCTATCTGAATATTTCAAAGAACCAACTCCTGATTTTGTTGATCTGTTCCACAGTTCTTCTGGTCTCTATTTCATTGAGTTCTGCTCGAATCTTTATTAATTGTCTTCTTCTGCTGGGTGAAGGTTTCACTTGCTGTTCCATCTCCAGCTCCTTTAGGTGCAAGGTTAGCTTTTGTATGTTAGTTCTTTCCAGTTTTTGGATGGATGCTTGTATTGAGATGTATTTCCCCCTCAGGACTGCTTTTGCTGTATCCCAAAGATTTGGAATGTTTTTTTTTAAATAATAAATATATTTTCTGTTGATGTTCAATTTGCCAACATACAGAATAACACCCAGTGCTCATCCCGTCAAGTGCCTCCCTCAGTGCCCATCACCCATTCATCCCCACCCCCCGCCCTCCTCCCCTTCCACCACCACTAGTTCGTTTTCCAGAGTTAGGAGTCTTTATGTTCTGTCTCCCTTTCTGATATTTCCCACACACTTCTTCTCCCTTCCCTTCTATTCCCTTTCCCTATTATTTATATTCCCCAAATGATTGAGAACATATAATGTTTGTCCTTCTCCGATTGACTCATTTCACTCAGCATAATACCCTTCAGTTCCATCCACGTTGAAGCAAATAGTGGCTATTTGTCATTTCTAATGGCTGAGTAATATTCCATTGTATACATAAACCACATCTTCTTTATCCATTCATCTTTCTTTTTTTAATAAATTAATTTTTATTGGTGTTCAGTTTACCAACATACAGAAAAACACCCAGTGCTCATCCCATCAAGTGTCCCCCTCAGTGCCCGTCACCCATTCCCCCCCACCCCCCGCCCTCCTCCCCTTCCACCACCCCTAGTTTGTTTCCCAGAGTTAGGAGTCTTTATGTTCTGTCTCCCTTCCTGATATTTCCCACATATTTCTTCCCCCTTCCTTTATATTCCCTTTCAGTATTATTCATACTCCCCAAATGAATGAGAACATACACTGTTTGTCCTTCTCCAATTGACTTACTGCACTCAGCATAATACCCTCCAGTTCCATCCACATCGAAGCAAATGGTGGGTATTTGTCGTTTCTAATGGCTAAGTAATATTCCATTGTATACATAAACCACATCTTCTTTATCCATTCATCTTTCAATGGACACCGAGGCTCCTTCCACAGTCTGGATATTGTGGACATTGCTGCTATAAACATCGGGGTGCAGGTGTCCCGGCATTTCATTGCATCTGCATCTTTGGGGTAAATCCCCAACAGTGCAATTGCTGGGTCATAGGGCAGGTCTATTTTTAACTCTTTGAGGAACCTCCACACACTTTTCCAGAGTGGCTGCACCAGGTCACATTCGCACCAACAGTGTAAGAGGGTTCCCCTTTCCTCTCCAATATTTGGTGATTCCTGTCGTGTTATTTTTCCCCATTCTCACTGGTGTGAGGTGGTATCTCATTGTGGTTTTCATTTGTATTTCCCTGATGGCAAGTGATGCAGAACATTTTCTCATGTGCATGTTGGCCATGTCCATGTCTTCCTCTGTGAGATTTCTCTTCATGTCTTTTGCCCATTTCATGATTGGATTGTTTGTTTCTTTGCTGTTGAGTTTAATAAGTTCTTTATAGATCTTGGAAACTAGCTCTTTATCTGATACGTCATTTGCAAATATCTTCTCCCATTCTGTAGGTTGTCTTTTACTTTTGTTGACTGTATCCTTTGCTGTGCAAAAGCTTCTTATCTTGATTAAGTCCCAATAGTTCATTTTTGCTTTGTTTCTTTTGCCTTCGTGGATGTATCTTGCAAGAAGTTACTGTGGCTGAGTTCAAAAAGGGTGTTACCTGTGTTCTCCTCTAGGATTTTGATGGACTCTTGTCTCACATTTAGATCTTTCATACATTTTGAGTTTTTCTCTGGGTATGGTGAAAGAGAGTGGTCTAGTTTCATTCTTCTGCATGTGGATGTCCAATTTTCCCAGCACCATTTATTGAAGAGGTTGTCTTTTTTCCAGTGGATAGTCTTTCCTGCTTTGTCGAATATTAGTTGACCATAAAGTTGAGGGTCGACTTTTGGATCCTCTATTCTGTTCCATTGGTCTATGTGTCTGTTTTTGTGCCAGTACCACACTGTCTTGATGACCACAGCTTTGTAGTACAACCTGAAATCTGGCATTGTGATGCTCCCAGCTATGGTTTTCTTTTTAATATTCCCCTGGCTATTCGGGGTCTTTTCTGATTCCACACAAGTCTTAAGATGATGGGCACTCGCTCCAGCCCTTTAGGGAGCTGGGTCCACGGTGTGTGATGCCCTCTCCCCTGTGGCTCAGTTCCTTTGTTAGTGCCCCTGGGAGCCTGAGCGCATCACTGCCTGTCCTGGGATCCTGCTGGAGCCTCCTGCGAGCGCCTTACCCTCCCGGAAGATTCATAAAGTTCCTGCTTCTCTGGGCCTGGGCTTTCCTGTCCTGGGGGCTATCCCTGCCTAGCCTTAGCCAGGCTCCTTGCGGGGGACGCTCCCTCTTGGATGCTTTTTTGTTTATTTTTTCCATCTTCCTACCTTGATAGAAGCGCAAACTCTTCACACTCTTGCATTACAGCTGTTCTCTCTTTAAATCTCAGGCCGAATTCGTAGGTTTTCAGGATGATTTGAAAGTTATCTAGGTAAGTTGGTGGGGACAGGTGACTTGGAGACCCTACTCTTCCGTCATCTTGCCTCACCTCTAAATAAAATAAAAATTAAACAAACAAACTTACTAAGTTGAACTGTAAAACATCTCAAGAATTCTTTCTTGACCATTGTTCTCAAGGGTCCCACAAGAACATCAATGGGCCACCTCTCTGAGGTGCAAGATAGGGTTCCTTTTGTGGGTTGTTTTGGAATCAAGGATTGGAGACATTTTTATGGAAGCCAAGAGACTGGAGGAGTGGGCTTACTGCCTCCCCATAACTGTCTACTATCTTGGCAGTGATGGACTTTCCACTCTTCCCTCTCTATCAGTACCCTAGTCCCAGTTGTCACTCATCAAGCCTCTCAGGAGACCTAGCTAACTACAAAATTCTCATTGCCATCATACACTTTTGCCCTGTGTGTGTGTGTGTTTGTGCACTGGGGGGAGCAGTATATGCCATAAGGTATAATGGTAAAATGGATTAAGCTCTCAATCTGAGTTTTGAAGACATCTCCCCATGTCTAATAATGTCTGCATCTTATCATGCCAGGGTTGTAATAAACCCCAATAAGGTGACAAACATAACATTTCTCAGGAGCATTATAATACTGTAAGAAAAGAACTGGATCCAGAGTCAACCAGTCTGGGCTTGAATCCTATCTTGTCCACTTTCTAGCATTTTGACCTTGAGCTATTTATCTCATTCAGCCTCAGAATCTTCATTTGTATCATCTATTGAGCTAATAATATCCACTAGACCAGGATTTCTCAACATCAGCACTATTGATATTTTGAACTAAATAATTCCTTGTTGGAGTTGTCTTGTGCATTGAGGGATGGTTAACAGCATCCCTGATCCCTATCCACTAGATATCTAGCACTCTCCTCCCCCTAGGTTGTAACAATAAAAAATGCATGCATTCATTGCCAAATGTCTCCTGTGGGTAAAATCACCTTGGTTGAAAGGCACTGTCCTAGAACACAGAGTTGTTGAGAAGAATGCAAAGTAGAAGCACGTTGTAATTTGTTAAATTTACATATTTTTATAAGTTTTTAGGATTTTGATTAGAGAAATACTAAATAGACTAGTTTTCGAGTCAAACAAATGAGGAGGTGAGGGTTAGATTATCTTAATTTGGAGAGTTGAGAAAAGAGGATTGAAAGTAGGAAGACCAAACATCACAGTCTGCCAGAACTCAGGGATGTGAGATTTTCAGTGCCCAAATCAGGAAAGTCTTGGGCAAAAGGGGATGTCACTCTAGTAAAAAAAAAGTCACCACCGGTATGCACTACATGCCAGACTTTGTGCTGGGCACTTTTTATACATTGTTCAGTCCTGGCAATAAGCTTATGACAAACATCATATCTCTATTTTCTTGCATAGGCAACTGAGACTCAGTGCAGCAGAATAGTGTAGCCACAAGAATTTGGGCAAATCTACTCAAAGGAGGTGGGATGGTTTCAGGCCTTCTAAAAACCCCCTTATGCTCTACTCTGAGATCTTCTTCTTCCCATTCCTTGGCCCAGGACACAGAGAAAGCCTACCAGAATACAACCTGTGACTTGCTGGTGACAGTATGGATGCATAGTTCTGAGCATATCATGCCCAGAACCGTCAGCATGAAGTGGGCTTGAGTAGGCCTCCTTGGAGTATACTATACATAAGTAAAATTATCTCCAAGGATAAGGAGATAGTCATGAGGAAAGGGGGATCCCCAGGAAGATGCACCTGCATGATTGTTTTGGCTCTTTTTTGGGGGTATTACCCTTGAATTGGAGGAGGTGCAGTGGAAGGGGTGAGTGGGATGACAAGGCAGAAGAGACAATAAATCCTCCGTGCCATTTTGGAGCTCACATATCCTCAGTGTGCCATCATTTCCTAGGAATTTTCAACATTCCACTTCAACCCCTACCAAAATAAAACAAAAATTTAAAAAAGGATTTGATTCTGGAAGTCTTTGCCCAGTGGTCCAGTATCACAAACCCTTGCTAGGCCTTTTGGAAAAAGGTGTCTTTCCAAGGATGAAGAATTTTCTTTAGGGAATTATGAAGCTTTCTCTGATAATTGATAGAAAATATATTATCTTTCTCTCTTGCTCTCCCTCCTGCCTGCGTTTTGATGGCCTAAGTAGCTATCCTCACTCTAGCCTTAAAAACTTAAACTTGCATTTGCTTCTAGTACCCACAGTGGAATCTGTGAACTACTCATTTATTTTCCTTGAGTATCTCTTGATCAAAGGCCAGGATTTCTTAGTGTTGCTATTTGCTTAACAGGAACTATCCACTCCTATCACAGATTTACCTCTTCCTACTTGGTCATGGTGAAATGGTGCAGCCACTCTGCAAAACTGTGTGGAGGTTCCTCAAAGAGTTAAAAATAGACATGCCCTATGACCCAGCAATTGCACTGTTGGGGATTTACCCCAAAGATACAGATGCAATGAAATACCGGGACACCTGCACCCCAATGTTTATAGCAGCAATGTCCACAATAGCCAAACTGTGGAAGGAGCCTCGGGGTCCATCAAAAGATGAATGGATAAAGAAGACGTGGTTTATGTATACAATGGAATATTACTCAGCCATTAGAAATGACAAATACACCACCATTTGCTTCAACGTGGATAGACCTGGAGGGTATTGTGCTGAGTGAAATAAGTCAATTGGAGAAGGACAAACATTATATGTTCTCATTCATTTGGGGAATATAAATAATAGTGAAAGGGAATAGAAGGGAAGGGAGAAGAAATGTGTGCGAAATATCAGAAAGGGAGACAGAACATAAAGACTCCTAACTCTGGGAAATGAACTAGGGGTAGTGGAAGGAAAGGAGGGCGGGGGTTGGGGGTGAATGGGTGATGGGCACTGAGGGAGGCACTTGACGGGATGAGCACTGGGTGTTATTCTGTATGTTGGCAAATTGAACACCAATAAAAAATAAATTTATTATTAAAAATAAAATAAAATAAAAAAAGAAAAGAAAAAAAAAAAACAGATTTACCTGTTCCTCTCTGAAGTCCAAGGCTGCCAGAGAATAATATTCTTTGCTGTATGCCCCACCCTACTTCTACCTCTTGGTCTCCAACCAGCCAGAGAGACCTCAGAACGGGGGTGAGGAAGCATATTCACACAGATCCACTCTTACACTTAAAACTTCTGAGGTAGCCTTTCTCACTCCTGGCCATTTTGGGTGCTGTTGGTTGGGGCCATCCCGCATATAAGGCAGGAAGATGGTGGCCACAAAGAAGAGGAAAAAGTCACTTGAGTTGATCAACTCTAGGCTCCAACTCATTATGAAAAGTGGAAAGTGGGCAGCCCCTGTGGCCCAGCGCCTTAATGCTGCCTTCAGCTCAGGGTATGATCCTGGAGACCCGGGATTGAGTCCCACGTCAGGCTCCCTGCATGGAGCCTGCTTCTCCCTCTGCCTGTGTCTCTGCCTCTCTCTCTCTCTTTCTCTCCTTGGGTCTTTCATGAATAAATAAATAAAATCTTAAGAAAAGAAAAGTTGCAAGTACATACTGGGGTACAAGCAGACTCTGAAAATGATCAGACACGGCAAAGCAAAACTGGTCATCCTGGCCAACAATTGCCCGGCTTTGAGGAAATCTGAGATAGAATACCACGCCATGTTGGCCAAAACTAGTGTCCATCACTACACTGGCAATAATATTGGATTGCGCATAGCATGTGCAAAATACTACGGAGTATGTACCCTGGCTATCATTGATCCATGTGATTCTGATATCATTAGAAGCATGCCAGAACAGAGCGGTGAAAAGTAAGTCACATGAATTTTTTTTCTTTAATAAAACTAGCCAGAGCTTGTTTTAGAGATAAATAATAAATAAATAATAAATAAATAAATAAATAAATAAATAAATAAATAAAAAATAAATAAATAAAAATTCTGAGGTAAATTCTTCCAGAAGCATGTACTGTTGAGGTTGGAAGGACCTTTAGAAGACCAGCCAGTTTGACTCCATAAGCTTAGAGAAGTGGAGGAACTGATGACCAGAAAGGTCAATGGCCTACCCCGGGATCACTCAGTGAGTTGGAGACTGAGCCTGCAATCAGCATCCACAGTTGCTGGAACCTAAATCATCATTCAGAATACTACTTACTTTCTGAAAACCACTCTAGCTCAATGCAGATGAAAGGATTGGAAGTTTTAGCCAATAGTCTGGCTACATGATACTTTGAGCTGAAGAGCAATCCAGTGACTCCCTGCTCCTTGAAAAGGTCAGTGTCCTCACTCAAGTGTCCAGCCCTAGCACACAATGTTGGTCTGGGGAGGGAGGTGACCAGATCATTAAAGAAATTGGTAAAGTGACTGATGTCTCTGTGGCTGTCACTACCAGGTATGTATCTGGATGTAACTCATTTGCCTACCTTGGCATAATTAAGCTAAAGAATTGACTTTTCTTTATTGACAATTTTTACTTCCATAAATCTCTGTTAAACTACTGCAATAATCCAGTAGCACATTTTAAGATGAAGAGTCCAAGCAGCTTCTCTAATTTTTTAATGGACATGTGCACTGTGGGTTGTGATTCTGGACATATGTGTATAATATATTGCCTGTTGGGAATTTTTTTGTATGTGGCTTTCACGGAAAAATGAAATAGCAGGAATTTCAGAGACTTACAGATGAAGTTTCCAGTCTCAGTTTGAACTAACTGTGTAAATTTGGAGATTTGCTTAATCTTCTGAGCCTTGATTTCTCTAGCTGAAAAATGAGGGCTATCGTATTTATTTCACTGGGTTATTGGGGAGAATTATATGAGATGATGTGGTTAAAGTGCTTAGCTTAGTGCCTGGCATATACACTGAATGTATGCTTAGCCAATAGGGTTTATTATCACCACACTATGTGCTATTTTATTCTGCTTAGAGCATTGGGACCTCTAGATTATCTTGTAGCCACTTGCCTGGGAAGCAGTACACCATCCCCATAAGCCCTGTCCCAGCCACCCTAACCCTGTCCTCTTCTGTACTACAAAACCAATTTTGATGTGTGGCTATCCTAAAGGAAAGCATAGCAATTAAAAGTTTCCCTTGCCCTCTGCTAGTCTGAGTACTTTGCTAATATCAAGAGTATGTAGTTTTATCTCTGCCTTTTTTTGCACTATTTTATAATAATTTGATTGTGTCACTGTGTGTGTCCAGCTAGATTTTAAATGTGTTAAAAATTATCTTAATCCTTTCTGCTACCCGCCCCCTCCCCCCCGGGACCAGCATTAAAACTACAGCAGAACAGGTGTTCAGGGAGTATTTAAATAATTAAATGAATGAGCACTCAGATGCTAAGAACCAAGCATTCAAGCTATTTCTAATTGTAAAAGGGACCACCTCCCTCTCCCCTTAGATCACCATCTGTATGGAGTCCCAGATGTTTCTGGTAAGAAGGTTGGTTCCAAGTTGTTCTGAGAAGTTTTATTTTTCACATACCTATCCAAATTTGAGTTTACTTCCTGTTCCTTTTTGTGTGCACAGAAATTTTCACCCTTATTCTGGAACTTAACATAATCAATCTTAAAGTGTGTTGTATATCTCCATTGCCCCTTAAGAATGATTATTCCTGGGATGCCTGGGTGGCTTAGCCATTAAGCCTCTGCCTTCGGCTCAGGGTGTGATCCCTGGGATGGAGTCCCACATCGGGCTCCCTGCAGGGAGCCTGCTTCTCCCTCTGCCTATGTCTCTGCCTCTCTCTGCATGTCTTTCATGTATAAATAAATAAAATCTTAAAAAATAAAAAAGAGTGGCTATTCCTGAGGGTGACTTTGGCTTTGGAGTACTGGGCTTTGGAAGGTGATAGGTTTGTATTGAAACTTTGGCTGTACCACACATTTATTGTCTGTATAACCTTCAAAAAGAGGCTTAACCTCTTGAGTCCAGTATCTGTATCTGTAAAATGATGTGAAAGATTTGTAAAAATTTTATTTAATCTTTGTGACAATCTTATGTGTGGGGGGATATAGAACTATAGCTAGAATTAAATAATATAATATGTAAAAAGTTCCCAGTATAGAGCTTTGCATTTGGTACACATTTGATTAATATTTTCTTATAATTTGTTTATGAAAAATAACCAAATTGCAGAAGAAAAAATGTAGAAAACAATGAAAATAAGGAAAAAAGTTATCCATAGTTCCACTACCTTAACATAACAATGGTCTCTGAGGTTCTTCAGGGATCCTGTCTTATTCATCTTTGTAGTCCCCACAGTACCTGGCACATAGTGGTCACTCAATCAATGTGTTCCATTCAATTGGCTTAGAAGGGAGAAGTAAATAAATGGCAAACTTATGTGGAGGCTTTGGCAATTTACAAAATTTATGTCCACTACATATTTGTTGCTCATACCAACACTTTGAGGTTAACAGATTGTCTGTCATGTCTCTCATTTTACAGAGGAAGACATTGAACTTCGAAGAGGTATATGTAATTTTCCCTAGACCACACAGCAATAAGTAAGTGACAGGATAGGGCCTCTGTCCCAGGGTTTCTAACTCAAAATCCTGGGCCTTTGACACTGTCTATCTACCATTACCCAAGCCCAGTCATCCCCAATAAAGCCTAAATTGTCATCCGTATGACTAGGGGTTTAATGTTTCCTGGCAAACTGCCCAAATGTGCCCCCTTCTTACTATTGATCCCTGGGACTTGATTGGGGAGTAGGGATGGTAGTGAATAGGAAATTGAGACAGGCAGGGTCTTGGATCTGCCAAACCGGAGAGAACAGATGGAGAAATGTCATGCCCAGAGACATCTGAGACCATTTCTACTAGAAGTGGGTAAGGGAAAGGAATGCACTTTAGAGAAGGTTCAGCTAGTTCTGGACCAGTAAACTTTGTGAGAAAGCAAGCTGCCTCTGAAGCATCTGTCCAGACAATTGGAAAGAGATTCTGGGCCACATCAGGTTATTTCCATCTCCTGTGTCTGGCGCAGGTCTATGTTTCTGAGACAACTACACTTCTATTTTGCCTCTGTCTTAGCCATCCAGTCCTGGTATCTCAACCCCTATCCTAAACTGGGAACCTTCAAAACTGCTTCCTGCTGAACAAAGCTGGGACTCAGAGTAAGCCTTTTCCTCCATACATTAGCCCCAGATTCCACTCCTATACTCTAGTGCAAGAATCTGACCCCCACACCTAACAAGCTTTCTATAGCTTGCCTCATCTCTGAGGTCTAAGCATGTTTTCTCAGGTCTGTGAAATGTTCCTGCAGATGCTCATGGAGAAAACCCAGATGACAGAACTCTAGCAGGAGTTCAGAAACTGTGGATATAGCTTTACCAGAGTCCTTAGAAAAGGGTAGTGTAGGGGAGTAAGGGGAGTGGGATGGGTCAATGGGTCCAGGTGGGGGAGGCATGGCCATAATGATCAGCCTTAGTTTTCTGGGTGGGTTTTATATCCCTGGGCCTCAAATTCCATCTGAGTTTGAAGGAAAGGACTCCTAGAATGTACAAATGGGCATGCATTTTAGAGGTCATATTTCACCTCAGACCCAGAGGTGACTTCTTTCTTTCTAAATGTTTATCTTCTTTCTTCTTCTGGACTTTCTGGTCAGTGTTCTTTTTAGGGTGACCAGTTCATCCTTGTTTCTCAGGGATTTTCAGTTTTACTATTGAAAGTCCTGAGTCCTGGAACCCCCACTTGGTCCTGGGCAGACCAGAATAGTAAGTAAACCTCGTTCTCTTACTACTTTTGTCTCATTACCCTGTTTCCCTTTGGGAACTTCAAATTTGCAGGTACAGTTGAAATTACTTCTCAAGAAAACACAATTTGAATTTTTGTTTTTACCTGAGACTGGCATGTTGCACCAGCATTGTGTCAGCATTGTGTTTCCTGTAACACTCCCCAAATAACCCTTAAAAATTGAACCTATGACTGCACTGTCTTGCATTTTGGGGGGCTTCTCTGAGGACCAAGTCTAGGGCTATAGATCCAGTGGATCCTCAGCCAGAGAGCTTCCTTCCCGCATGGTGACTTTTGTCTATGGTAATGAGCTAAGCAATTGAGGAGGGCTGGCAACTTTCTGGTTCTGGGAACTTGTTTGCATGCCTTTGAGGGGCTTTTTGTGATCCATCTCCTTCAGCTGGTAGCTGCTTCTCCCTCCCCACACTAGGATTATGATACAATTCCAGTATCTTTTAAGGCTAGCCTTTGCATATACCATGGGATTATCCTGAGGATGTCAGATGATGTTCACCTAGTATATGATCACACTAGCAGCCTGCTGGAGACCTCTCATCAATAAGTGTGACAGTGTGAAGTGAATATTTAGGGAAGGGGTTGGTGCAACCCAACCCCTGTTGCACCCTCTGGAACACTCCCACTCAATACTCTATCAATGGTTTCTGGGTTTGAGAATTGGGAGAAGAGGCCTGAGAAGGTACAATGGATATGGGCTTGAGAGTCAGCAGAGCAGGCATGGACCCTAGCTCTACTCCCAATTGCTACATGTCTTTGGGAAACCTACCCTACCTTCCTGGGCTCAGTTTTCTCCTCTATACAATGCAAGGACTGCTCCACATAATTCACAGCTTCTCTGTCTGTCAGTATGAAAGTTTTGTCACCATTTTAGTCTCTAATTTTAGTTCCTCTGGGATTGTTTCTTTAGAAATTGCTATGATTATTAAGAATGAGAATAATAACGATCATTTATTGAACACTACATAGTCACCAAACCATTAGAGAAGATGAGAGCTAGGGCTCTCAAACTAGATGATTTGGATCAGAATCCTGCTCTGCCATTTACTACCTGTGTGGCCGTAGGCAAGTGACTCAATTTTTCTGTGCCTTAGTATCTCTCATTTATAACTCAAGAAAAATAAGAAGTATTGAGCACAGTTCCTGGCACTTAAGAAGTTAGATATTAGAACTGATCAGAGGAGGAGGGGCCAGAAGGCGGAAGAGTAGGGTCCCCAAGTAACCTGTCCCAACCAAATTACCTAGATAACTTTCAAATCATCCTGAAAACCTACGAATTCGGCCTGAGATTTAAAGAGAGAACAGCTGAAATGCTACAGTGAGAAGAGTTCGTGCTTCTATCAAGGTAGGAAGACGGGAAAAAAATAAAGAAATAAAAAGTATCCAAGGGGGAGGGGCCCCAGCAAGTAGCTGGGCTAAGGCCTCACAGCGAGTGCCCCCAGGACAGGAAAGCCCCATCCCGGAGAAGCAGGAGCTTCACCAATCGTCCCAGACAGAAAGGCCCTCGCAGGGAGTTGGAGCAGGATCACAGGAGGGGTGGGGATGTCCTCAAGCTCCCAGGGGTACTAACAGAGGACCTGCACCCCAGGGGAGAGCGCACCATACCCCTCCGCTGAGCTCCCTAAAAGGGCTGCAGCACAGGCAGGGTGGGGCGGGGAGCCCCTCAGGCGGCAGCATCGGGCGAAGGGGGCTGTGCGCCCTGGGAGCATGATTGCAGCAGTGCAGGCCCGGAGCCCAGGGTGCTGAGGGACACAGCCCAGGATCCGGCACTCCCCCTGGGACAGGCAGAGGCCAGGAGGGCACAAGAGAGCAAGGACACTCCAGCTGCTGGGAGGCCCCAAGGTGTGCAGATCCGCGATCCTGCATCCGGAGCATCCAGACAACTGCGGACTGGGAGCTGCGATAGTTACTGCAGGAACTGACTCCAGGGCTGGAGAGCTGGCTGCCACTGTTGTTGTTCCTCCTGGGGCATCACAGGATAAACAACCCCCACTGAACCTCACAGTGGCTTCACAGGATAAACAACTCTCACTGAGCTGAACAACAGGCAGGGGGCTGAGCAGCTCCCCCAAGTGCTCACACCTGAAAATCAGCACAGCAGGCCCCTCCCACAGAAGACCAGCTAGAAGGACAGGGGAAAAGCAAGTTATTGGCCAAGCAGTACTGGAAAGTTCCAGGGGAAGTCGAGGTTTTTACAGTATATAGAATCAGAAGATACTCCCCCCCCCCCTTTTTTTTGTTTTGTTTTCTGTTAGCTTCCCCCCCACTTTTTTTTCTATTTTTCTTCTTTTTCTTCTCTCTTTTTCTTTTCTTTTTTCTCTTCTCTCTTTTTCTCCTTTTCCCAGTACAACTTGTTTTTGGCCACTCTGCACTGAGCAAAATGACTAGAAGAAAAAACTAACCTCAAAAGAAAGAATCAGAAACAGTCCTCTCTCCCACAGAGTTACAAAACCTGGATTACAATTCAATGTCAGAAAGCCAATTCAGAAGCACAATTATAAAGCTACTGATGGCTATAGAAAAAAGCATAAAGGAATCAAGAGACTTCATGACTGCAGAATTTAGATCCAATCAGGCAGAAATTAAAAATCAATTAAATGAGATGCAATCAAAACTAGAGGTCCTAATGATGAGGGTTAATGAGGTAGAAGAACAAGTGAGTGACATAGAAGAAAGGTTGATGGTAAAGAGGGAAACTGAGGAAAAAAGAGTAAAACAATTAAAAGATCATGAGGATAGGTTAAAGGGATGACAGGCTCAGAAAGAAAAATCTATGTTTGATTGGGGTTCCTGAGGGTGCCGAAAGGGACAGAGGCCCAGAATATGTATTTGGACAAATGATAGCTGAAAACTTTCCGAATCTGGGAAGGGAAACAGGCATTCAGATCCAGGAGATAGAGAGATTCCTCCCCCCCCCACCACACACACACATAAAATCAATAAAAACCGCTCAACACCTCGACATTTAATAGTGAAGAGTGCAAATTCCAAAGATAAAGAGAAGATCCTTAAAGCACAAGAGGCAAGAAATCTCTAACTTTCTGGGGAGAAATATTAGAATAACAGAAGACTTCTCCACAGAGAACAGGCAGGCCAGAAAGGGCTGGCAGGATATATTCAGGGTCCTAAATGAGAAGAACGTGCAGCCGAGAATACTTTATCAAGCAAGGCTTTCATTCCGAATAGAAGGAGAGAAAAAGAGCTTCCAGAATAGACAGAAACTGAAAGAATATGTGATCACCAAACCAGTTCTCCAAGAAATATTAAGGGGGACTCTGTAAAACAAAGAGGAAGTCCAAGGGAAAAAAACACAAAAACAGGGACTGAATAGGAATCATGATGACACTAAATTTAAATCTTTCAATAGTAACTCTTTTCGTGAATGGGCTTAATGACCCCATCAAAAGGTTCAGGGTTTTAGACTGGATAAAAAAGCAGGACCCATCTATTTGCTGTCTACAAGAGACTCATTTTTAGACATAAGGACACCTACAGCCTGAGAATAAAAGGTTGGAGAACCATTTACCATTCAAATGGTCCTCAAAAGAAAGCAGGGGTAGCCATCCTTATAACAGATAGACTAAAGTTTATCCCTAAGACTGTAGTAAGAGATGAAGAGGGACACTATATCATACTTAAGGGATCTATCCAACAAGAGGACCTAACAATCATGAATATTTATGCCCTGAATGCAGGAGCTGCTAAATATCAATTAATAACCAAAGCTAAGACATACTTACATAATAATACATTAATACTTGGTTACTTGAATGTAGCGCTTTCTATAATCGAAAGGTGTTTGAAGCACAACATCTCCAAAGAAACAAGAGCATTAAGGATACACTGGACCAGATGGATTTCACAGATATTGACAGAACTTAACATCCAAACGCAAATAATTACACATTCTTCTCAATTGAATATTGACCTATCTCCAGAATAGACCACATACTGGGTCACAAATCAGGTCTTAACCGATACCAAAAGATTGGGATCATCCCCTCCATATTTTCAGACCATAATGCTTTGAAATTAGAACTAAATCACAAGAAGTTTGGAAGGATATCAAGCACGTGGAGGTAAAGGACCATCCTGCTCAAAGATGAAATGGTCAACCAGGAAGTTAGAGAAGAATTAAAAAGATTCATGGAAACTAATGAGAATGAAGATACAACTGTTCAAAATCTTTGGGATACAGCAAAAGCAGTCCTGACTAGGAAATACATCTCAATACAAGCATCCATCCAAAAACTCGAAAGAACTCAAATACAAAAGCTAACCTTGCACATAAAGGAGCTGGAGAAAAAACAGCAAATAGATCTTACACTCAGCAGAAGAGGAGAGTTAATAAAGATTCGAGCAGAACTCAATGAAATAGAGACCAGAAGAACTGTAGAACACATCAACCAAACCAGGACTTGGTTCTTTGAAAGAATTAATAAGATAGATAAACCATTAGCCAGCCTTATTAAAAAGAAGAGAGAAAAGACTCAAATTAATAAAATCATGAATGAGAAAGGAGAGATCACTACCAACACCAAGGAAATACAAATGATTTTAAAAACGTATTAGGAGCAGCTATATGCCAATAAATTAGGCAATGTAGAAGAAATGGATGCCTTTCCGGAAAACCACAAACTACCAAAATTGGAACAGGAAGAAATAGAAAATCTGAACAAGCCAATAACCAGGGAGGAAATTGAAGCAGTCATCAAAAACCTCCTAAGACACAAAACTGCAGGGCCAGATGGCTTCCCAGGGGAATTCTATCAAACGTTTAAAGAAGAAACCATACCTATTCTACTAAAGATGTTCGGAAAGATAGAAAGAGATGGAATACTTCCAAACTCGATGAATGAGGCCAGCATCACCTTAATTCCAAAACCCGATAAAGACCCCACCAAAAAGGAGAATTATAGACCAATATCCCTGATGAACATGGATGCAAAAATTCTCAACAAGATACTAGCCAATAGGATACAACAGTACATTAAGAAGATTATTCACCATGACCAAGTGGGATTTATCCCCGGGATGCAAGGCTGGTTCAACACTCGTAAAACAATCAATGTGATTCATCATATCAGCAAGAGAAAAACCGAGAACCATATGATCCTTTCCATAGATGCACTGAAAGCATTTGACAAAAGACAGCATCCATTCCTGATCAAAACTCTTCAGAGTGTAGGGATAGAGGGAACATTCCTCAGCATCTTAAAAGACATCTATGAAAAGCCCACAGCAAATATCATTTTCAATGGGGAAGCACTTGGAGCCTTTCCCCTAAGATCAGGAACAAGACAGGGATGTCCACTCTCACCACTGCTATTCAACATAGCACTGGAAGTCCTAGCCTCAGCCATAAGGCAACAAAAAGAAATAAAAGGCATTCGAATTGGCAAAGAAGTCAAACTCTCCCTCTTCGCCTATGACATGATATTCTACGTAGAAAACCCAAAAGCCTCCACCCGAAGATTGCTAGAACTCGTAGAGCAATTTGGCAGTGTGGCAGGATACAAAATCAATGCCCAGAAGTCAGTGGCATTTCTATACTCTAACAATGAGACAAATTAACTAACAATGAGGGAAATTAAAGTACAATCCCATTGACAATTACACCCCAAAGCATAAGATACCTTGGAATAAACCTAATCAAAGAGGTAAAGGATCTATACTCTAAAAACTACAGAACACTTCTGAAGGAAATTGAGGAAGAAACAAAGAGATGGAAAAATATTCCATGCTCATGGATTGGAAGAATTAATATTGTGAAAATTTCAATGTTACCCAGGGCATTTTACACATTAAATGCAATCACTATCCAAATACCATGGACTTTCTTCAGAGAGTTGAAACAAATTATTTTAAGATTTGTGTGGAATCAGAAAAGACCCCGAATAGCCAGGGGGATATGAAAAAAGAAAAGCATAGCTGGGAGCATCACAATGCCAGATTTCAGGTTGTACTACAAAGCTGTGGTCATCAAGACAGTGTGGTAGTGGCACAAAAACAGACACATAGAACAATGGAACAGAATAGAGAACCCAGAAGTGGACCCTCAACTTTATGGTCAACTAATATTCAACAAAGCAGGAAAGACTATCCACTGGAAAAAAGACAGTCTCTTCAATAAATGGTGTTGGGACAATTGGACATCCACATGCAGAAGAATGAAACTGGAACATTCTCTTACACCATACACAAAGATAAACTCAAAATGGATGAAAGATCTAAATGTGAGACAAGATTCCATCAAAATCCTAGAGGAGAACACAGGCAACACCCTTTTTGAACTTGGCCACAGTAAGTTATTGCCAAATACATCCATGAAGGCAAGAGATACAAAACCAAAAATGAACTATTGGGACTTCATCAAGATAAGAAGCTTTTGCACAGCAAAAAAACAGTCAACAAAACTAAAAGACAACTTACAGATGGGAGAAAATATTTGCAAATGACGTATCAGATAAAGGGCTAGTATCCAAGATCTATAAATAACTTATTAAACTCAACAGCGAAGAAACAAACAATCCAATCATGAAATGGGCAAAAGTCACGAACAGAAATCTCGCAGAGGAAGACACAGACATGGCCAAGAAGCACATGAGAAAATGCTCTGCATCACTTGCCATCAGGGAATTACAAATCAAAACCACAATGAGACACCACCTCACACCAGTGAGAATGAGGAAAATTAACAAAGCAGTAAACAATAAATGTTTGAGAGGATGTGGAGAAAGGGGAACCCTCTTGCAGTGTTGGTGGGAATGTGAACTGCTGCAGCCACTCTTGAAAACTGTGTGGAGATTCCTCAAACAGTTAAAAATAGACCTGCCCTATGACCCAGCAATTGCACTGCTGGGGATTTACCCCAAAGATTCAGATGCAATGAAACGCCAGGACACCTGCACCCCGATGTTTATATCAGCAATGTCCACAATAGCCAAACTGGAGGGAGCTTCAGTGTACATCAATTTTCACTCTGGGCTTTTAGTAGATGGATTTTTAGATGCTGAGGAATGTTCTCTCTTTTCTTACATTCTGAAGCATTTTGATGAGGAATGGATGCTGCATTTTGTCCAATGCTTTCTCTGCATCTATGGAGAGGATCATATAGTTCTTGTTTTTTCTCTTGTTGATGTTATCCATCACGTTATTGCTTGACGAGTGTGGAACCAGCCTTGCATCCCGGTGATGAATCCCACTTGGTCATGGTGAATAATCTTCTTAATGTACTGTTGGATCCTATTGTCTAGTATCTTGTTGATAATTTTTGCATCCATGTTCATCAGGGATATTGATCTATAATTCTCCTTTTTGGTGGGGTCTTTGTCTGGTTTTGGAATTAAGGTGATGCTGGCCTCATAAAATGAGTTTGGAAGTTTTCCATCCCTTTCTATCTTTTGGAACAGCTTTAGTAGAATAGGTATTCTTTTTTCCTTAAACGTTTGATAGAATTCCCCTGGGAAGCCATCTGGCCCTGGACTTTTGTGTCTTGGGAAGTTTTTGAGGACTGCTTCAATTTCCTCCCTGGTTATTGGCCTGTTCAGGTTTTCTATTTCTTCCTTTTGAGTTTTGGTAGTTTGTGGTGTTCCAGAAATGCGTCCATTTCTGCTAGACTTCCTAATTTATTGGCATATAGCTGTTCATAATATGTTTTTTAAATCATTTGTATTTCCTTGGTATTGGTTGTGATCTTGCCGTTTTCATTCATGATTTTATTAATTTGATTCTTTTGTCTTTTGTTTTTAATAAGGCTGGCTATTGGTTTATCTATCTTATTAATTATTTCAAGGAGCCATCTCCTGGTTTTGTTGATCTCTTCCACAGCTCCTCTGGTCTCTATTTCATTGAGTTCTGCTCGAATCTTTATTAACTCTCTTCCTCCGCTTGGCCTAGGTTTATTTGCTTTACTTTCTTCAGTTGCTTTAGGTGTACGTTCAGCTTGTGTATTTGATTTTTTTTCAATTTTTTTGAGGGATGCTTGTATTGCAATATATTTCCTCCTCAGGATTGCTTTTGCTGTATCCTGATTTTGAATGGTTGCATCTTCATTCTCATTAGTTTCCATGAATCTTTTTAATTCTTCTCTAATTTCCTGATTTACCCATTTATCTTTTATTTATTTATTTATTTATTTTTAGTTTTTTTTAAATTTTTATTTATTTATTATAGTCACAGAGAGAGAGAGAGGCAGAGGGAGAGAAGCAGGCTCCATGCACCGGGAGCCCAACGTGGGATTCGATCCCGGGTCTCCAGGATCACGCCCTGGGGCAAAGGCAGGCGCCAAACCGCTATGCCACCCAGGGATCCCCCATTTATCTTTTAGTAAGACTATCTTTAACCTCCACGTGTTTGAAATCCTTCCAAACTTCTTCTTGTGATTGAGTTTAAGTTTCAAAGCATTATGGTCTGAAAATAGGCAGAGGAGAATCCCAATCTTTGGTATCAGTTGAAATCTGATTTTTGACTCAGTATGTGGTCTATTCTGGAGAAAGTTCCATGTGCACTTGAGAAGAATGTGTATTCAGTTGTGTTTGGATGTATAGTTTAGTAAATATCTGTGAAATCGATTTGGTACAGTGTATCATTTTAAGCTCTTTTTTCTTTAGAGATGTTGTGCCTAGAAGAATGTCATTTGCAGGAAATGCCGTGTTGAAGTGTCCCAGTATTAGTGTATTATTATCTAAGTATGTCTTTACTTTGGTTATTAATTGATTGATATACTTGGCAACTCCTACATTAGGGGCATAAATATTCATGATTGTTAGGTCCTATTGTTGGATAGATCCTTTAAGTATGATATAGTGTCCCTCTTCATCTCTTCCTACAGTCTTTGGGATAAACTTTAATTTATCTCATATGATGATTGGTACCCCTGCTTTCTTCTGAGGACCATTTGAATGGTAAATGGTAAATGGTTCTCCAACCTTTCATTTTCAGGCTGTAGGTGTCCTTAGGTCTCAAATGAGTCTCTTGTAGACAGCAAATAGATGGGTCTTGTTTTTTTATCCAGTCTGATACTATGTGTCCTTTGGTGGGATCATTAGGCCCATTCACTCTCAGAGTTACTATTGAAAGATATGAATTTAGTGTCATCATAATACCTATTCAGTCCCT
The DNA here is from genome assembly GCF_048418805.1 of Vulpes vulpes. NCBI lineage: Eukaryota > Metazoa > Chordata > Mammalia > Carnivora > Canidae > Vulpes > Vulpes vulpes. The sequence goes on from NC_132796.1 coordinate 47,848,274, forward strand.
GTTTTTGATGATTATTTCTTTGCACTTCCTCTTTCTTTTACAGATTCCCCCTTAATATTTCTTGCAGAGTTGGTTTGTTAGTCACATATTTTGTCCGTTTCTGCCTGTCCTGGAAGCTCTTTATCTCTCCTTCTATTCTGAATGAGAACCTTGCTGGATAAAATATTCTTACCATTCTTGGTTTTTGTCATTTATACCCTGAATGTATCCTGCCAGCCCTTTCTGACCTGCCAGGTATCTGTGTACAGGTCTGCTGTTAATCTAATATTTCTCCCCATATAAGTTCGAGATCTCTTTCTCTTACTGCTTTAAGTATTTTTTCTTTATCTTTAGAATTTTCAAATTTCAGTATTAAATGTCGAGGTGTTGAATGGTTTTTATTGATTTTAGGGGGGTGGACCTCTCTATCTCCTGGATCTGAATGCCTGATTCCCTCCTCAAGTTACGGAAGTTCTCAGGTATAATTTTTTTAAATATGTATTCTGGTCCTCTGTTCCTCTTGGCGCCCTCTGGAACCCCAATTATACATTGATTTTTCCTTCTGAGGGTGTCATTTATTCCACTTAACCATTTTCCTCATGGTCTTATCTTTTTCCTCATGGTTTTTATCTTTTTTCCCCAGCTTTCTTGCCACTAACTTGTCTTCTATGTCACTCACTCTTTCTTTTACCTCATTAACCATCGTTGTTATGACTGCCTATTTGGATTGCATCTCTTTTAACTGATTTTTGATTTCATCCTGATTAGATCTAAATTCAGCAATCCTGAAGTCTCTTCAAAAATTTATGCTTTTTACCAGAGCCACATCGAGCTTCTGACATTGAATTATAATCTAAATTCTGTAACTCTGTGGCAGAAAGTACTGTTTCTTATTCTTTCGTTTGTATTGAGTTCTTCTTTCTAGTAATTTTGCTCAGTGCAGAGTGGCTGTATGAGCGTGCTGTGTCAAGAATATCAACCACGACCTAAGTAAATTTCACCATAGATGATTTTTGTTAGAAGTAAAAAACCTTCTCTCTGTACCATTCCAGGTGTTCTCTCTTCTTAGGTCGAATTCGTAGGCTTTCAGAATTATTTGAAAGTAATTTAGGTAAGTTGGTGGGGCCAGGTGAGTTGATGCACCTACTCTTCTGGCATCTTCTTACATATCTCTTTTGATTTCTACTATTACCCTGGATAGTAGAGCTTCTCTTCTATTTTATAGTTGAGGGTATAGGATCTTACTCAAAGTTGTGCAATAGAACTGTAATTGGTGACTGATCGCAACCTGCTGTGGCTATTTCAAGTGACCTGAAAGAGATATCAAAAACAGGAAGAACTGAAAAACCAGTTAAGGCATGCAAGCAATAGTTTTGAACAATTGGATATGATAGAAACATAATGTATTAAGATGACCTAAAGATCTCTCATGTGTCTATGTGTAAATTAGTAACCCTTAATTTTTACAACCAAACAAATTATACCTTGTGACATGCAACCATACCTTGGAGAACTGCTTACAAGCACATATATCTCTTTCCCTTTTTGCATGTGATCCCCTTTAAGCTAACAAACTTCAGGGCAGTTCTGCAGAACAATATGAAAGACTCTCTTCCAGGCTATAATTCTTAGTAAGACAATGAAAAAAATATTTACTAACCTCTTTTGAGATTAGCTTTTTTACAGTCAAGCCATTGGGCATATATGGGTCTGAAACACAGGCCAGTTGCCTCTTGTCCCAGTAGAAATAGCAAGATGTAGTCATTCATGTCAAGCAGTGACTTATGTTAAGCAATGACATAAGCAGCCAAGGGCATTGTAGCTAAGACTATATATTTCTGAAACACCATATATCTCTGACAACACCCAGAACTGATAACCAACAGAACCAGACATAGTCTTCGGAGGTCTAAGACTCATTAAACTCTTTTTTAAAACGAGGATTTTTGCAACAAACTGTCAGAGTCTCCAGATGCTGACCCTTTCATTTTACCACATCAAAAAGCAACTGCCAGATTGATCTCTGAATGTAAGAGATATTCTCCACCACTTGAACATAATAAGCATCACCTGCAGAGAGCTGACCCAGACTGGACCAATACCTCATCTCAGCTGTACACTCATGGCCTGACTTTGTTTGGTTCATTCGACTTCCTATTGTTTGCTGTATCTTGTTTGTTGTGTGACTTTGTATTGTGCTTCTCTTTGTGTGGAGTATAGGAAGCTAAGTTAAAAATGTAATGAGATGCTATTGAGTTTGGAATCCTGAGCCTGCTTTATGATTATGTCAACCTTGCTTTATGATTGAATAAAGTTGGCATTGTGGAAACACACAACTTGTTTGTGTGCTTTCATAGCATGCTCGTGACACATATTGTGAGAGAGGCATGAAGAGGGAACCAAAAGCTATTTTTTTCTCATGCTCACATTTGGTTCTTTTCCTTTTCTGTCATGTAGGGCATTGCCTTCTGTCAGGGAGGAAGACTTTCCCTTGCTCTTCAAGATCCTTCTGGCTGAAAAAAAAAATCCTTCTGGCTGGACTAAGGATCAAATTGACATGAGACAAATTAACAGGAGAAAAACAGATTTAAATTCCTACTTACATGTGGGAGCCCTACAAAGATCTGAGACTCAAAAGCAGTCAGTTGTGGCTTATATACCATCCTTAGCTAAGGAAAGGAATAGAGACTATTAGGAATAGAGCTTCAAAGTGGAGCAAGGCAATTCATAGGAAGATGAGAAGAGCAGACATTTGGTAATCAGATGTTTGCCCTGCCATGCAGATAAGTCAGATAAAAAAAAGTTATCTCTGACAATAGCTCTCGTTCTAGTACAGGCACCTTATCTATATTATGCCAGTCAGTTAAGGAGGAGATAAAAACTTTTCCTAATACTACAGAACCCTGATTACTTTCAGTTCAAAAATAACCCACATGCCAAAATGGCATATTCTGCTCCCTTTCAGTTCAAAACAACATAAATTAATTACCTTGTTATTTAGAAGGTAAGAATTCCAAAATCAAGGTATTTATAGGGCTGCATTATTACTGGAGGCTTTAGGAGGAGAATGTCTCCTTATCTTTTCAAGCTTTTAGAGGCTATCTGCATTCCCTGTCTTCTGGCTCCTTCCTTATTCAAAGCCAACAGCACAGAATTTTCAAATCTCTGTTTCAGTTTACCCTCCAGCATCCCTCTTATGATGATCCTTGTGATTACATTAAGGCCTTCCAGATAATCCAGAATAATATTCCCCTAGCTCAAGATACTTAACTATCAGATCTACAGATCCTTTTTGTCAATTTCTGAGGATTAGGTCATGGATATCTCTGTGGGAAGGGTCATTATTCAGTCTACCAAAACTGATTAGCTGTGGGAATAAGAGAAGAGAGACGTTGAGAATTTTTTTTTTTACTTTTTATTATTGAAAATTTCATACACAGTAAGTGAAAACTACAGTATAATGGATCCTAGGTACACATCACCCAGCTTTAACAATTATCAACATTTTGACAGTCTTGTTTTAACTACCTCTCTCCCTTTTTTTTGGCAGGAATTTTTTTTTTTGTCACGGTAGGAACATTTTAAAGCAAATTGCAGATATCTTATCATTTTACCCATAATATCTCCTAATGTATCTCTAAACTTAAATTTCTTTCATAGCCATTGCACATTTAATTACACTTAATACAATTAACATTAGTCATCTAATTAACATCAACATTAATGTCATTTAATACTGAAGATGATTTTGCAGTGTCTCTTATGGCCAGTCTTGTGGCTGGTGATGGCCACATCAAAATGGGGATGGGAGGGGCATAAAGTCTTGTAGGTGAATAGATAATGAATTTGGTTAGATATCCATGGTCAGAATTAGATGATCACTGAATGGTTGAAAAAAGAGGGGACTTCCAAAGGCAACATGACACATTTAAGCATTTGGTTGCAGTTATGGGAGCAGAGAAGTGCGCAGCCTGTGTGTTCAAACTGGTCAGGCTTGAATCAGTGACAATGCTGGTTTCTCTTACTTGTTGTAGCATGTGGCTATTGATAAAGCATTATCCTATCTATTAATTTGTTCTTCACAACAATATTTCGAAATAGTGAATACAGACTTATTCTACTCACTTCAAAAAGAGGGAACAGAGGCTCAAAGAGTGACTTGCTCAAGACTATCTAATTAACAAGTGGCAAAACAGGAAATTTAAACCAAGTCTTCTGACTTAGCTTCCTGCGTCTGAGATGGGGCCCTTATAACATCTCCCTTTTCCCTCCCCATGTAACCTGAGGAGAGGGACATGAAAGTGGAGGGAATGATAGGAAGATATGAAGGATATAGGGCTAGAAGCCAGGTTTGTGGTCACTTGTGGGGATTGGAGGTCTAGAGCGAGATAGAAGTACAAAGAGTCTGCATGTTTGTTTTTTCCCAAAAAAACTGACTGTTGTCTGTCCCCTTCTGGGACCTCATTTCTGCTTCCTTTTATTATGATATGATCCCTAGCCCTTTTCCTACCTCACTCCTCCTCATCTGGTGACCCTAGGATGAACATTTACTCTGATGATGCTCACAGCCATTAAGAGAAATGAAGAAGCTGAAGGCTACCGGTTACTCCAGAAACCACAGCACACCCAGTGTTTCAAGGTGAGGAATGATGATGACCTTGGCATTCAAGGTTCCTCTACTCTATCTTTATTAATAACTCATTCTCTCTCTTTCTTTCTCTCATACTTGCTCAACCCCTTTATCATCTACAGTATTCTCACAGTGTAGCAACTTAAATCCTCTGAAAGAAAGTTTTATTTTGTAAATATTTTGTAGGTGAGATACCATGTGATGAAACAATTTATATGAGGCTACAAAACTAATTGACAGATCTGGAACTGACTGGCAGTCTGATTCCCTATCTGAGAGCTCTTTCCAGGGCAATATATCCATTATATTATATTATATCCAATATATCTTCCATTTTACCCCCTCCTAATACTGATGGGACAGTGTGGGAAGGATTCATGCTTCAAAGGGTCGGTCTTCTATGAACCAAGACTCCATCGTTCATTCTTTACTTCTCTTGTGAATGTAGAGAAGGGAAAAGGGAACACCTAGGCCCTTAGGATAGAAGGTGGGAGAGTAGAGACCTCTTTTCCATCTTCCTGCTTTCATCTGGGTCCAGAAGTAGGCAGATGGACATTTCTTCTGTATTGAGAGAGTCCCGGGCATTGCTGTCTCTCTAACACTTCTTCCAGGACCTAGATCCAGACAAAGAATCCTCTTCTGGGCTTGAATTTCAGCTCTAGTTATTTGATAGTTTTGCTTTTCTAAAATCTAAAGTAGGGATAATTGTATTATACAATATTTTGTAGGCCTATCATGAGGATTCAATGTCCCTCAAATGACTTTAGTTAGAGACAGAGAGGTGGGACATATTGATTCATTCAGTCATTTCACAAATATTTATCAAGTGTCCTCTAAGTGACAGTTACTATGATTGGTCCTGGGAACACACAGTACAGAACAAGCAGACAAGGTCTAAGAGAGAGTTTGAGGGGGTTCTTCTGTGACAAACCCTACATTCCTTAAAATATCTTATTTTAGCTTAAAAGTTCATAAAACTTTTATACTCCAAAATATACTGATTAAGATTAAAATAATGTTTTAATTATTTACTGTAGAAGAAAATTAATCCTCCAGGAAGATGCACCATGTGTATTGTTTGATTTCATTGAACCTTATTTGGCCATAATGTGTGAAAATAACAGCTATTCTTACTGGGTGATTATTGTGTGCCAGGAATCTTTCTAAATGTTGAATGCATGTTAACTTATTTAAGTTTCACAACATCCTTTTGAGGTACATTTTATTGCCATATACACAGATGAGGGAGTAAAGGAACTGAGATGAAAAATCAGTTGCCCGAAGTCGTTCAACTAGTAATTCGTAGAGCTAAGATTTGAACTCAGTCACTTTGGCTCCAAAGGACACACTTTAACCCCTCCATTTGCATGCCCTTGAGATCCATGTGCCTTCAATGGAATCCCTGATTTCAGTGCCTCACTGTAGGAGCTCATTAAATGTGTATTTCCTTCCTTTCCCTCTTCCTCTTGAGTCTATTCTTTTATATCTTTATGCTAACTCAAGACAGATGCTATTGGCTATAAGGTAATTTGCTACTAGGAAAGATTTCAAGAAGATGCAGATGCCAGTGGGGAGCAGTGCTGGGTGACTCAGTGATTGAGCATCTGTGTTTGGCCCAGGTCATGATCTCAGGATCCTGGGATGGAGTCCCCCACAGGGAGCCTGCCTCTCCCTCTGCCTATGTCTCTGACTCTCTGTGTGTGTCTTTCATGAATAAATAAAATCTTTAAAAAAAAAACCATAGATGCTGCAGACCCTACAAAATCCTTTGCCAGGAGGGCTTTGGACACAAATATTACCATTTCTTTACCCTAAGTCCTCCTCTGCTATTGGTTCTTTTTTTTATTATTTAATCGAGAGAGAGAGAGGAGAGAGAGAGAGAGACAGAGACAGAGACACAGGCAGAGGGAGAAGCAGGCTCCATGCAGGGAGCCTGACGTGGGCCTCGATCCCGGGTCTCCAGGATCACGCCCTGGGCTGTAGGTGGCGCTAAACCGCTGAGCCACCCGGGCTGCCTGCTGCCATTGGTTCTTAAAGATTGTGATGAAACAGGTGACTGAAGACATTTTGAGTACCTCAAATCATCTTCCTTGCAGTTGTCCTTTCAGATAGTCCCCTATAACCTTGCTTTGGGGTAGGAGGCCCTTCCTCTTGCTTCCTTCCTGTTATGGAGGCTTTTGTCTGTTGCTTTAAACTTTTGCAACAGAAAGGGCATTTGGGGCAGTACCCAAAAAAGAGGTGCTTCTTCTCTGGCTGGACTGGCTCCCAGCTATAATCCAGCATCCCTTGAATTGAAAAGTATGAGGGATATAAGAAGCAGCACAGAAGATCATAGGGGAAAGGAGGGAAAACAGTATGAGAAGAAATCAGAGAGGGAGACAAACCATGAGAAACTCTTAACTATGGGAAAGAAACTGAGGGTTGCTGGAGGGGCGGTGGGGGTATTGGGTAATTGGGTGATGGGCATTAAGGAGGGCACCTGATATGATGAGCACTGGGTGTTATATGCAACTGATGAGTTACTGAACTCTACATCTGAAACTAATGTTATACTACATGTTGGCTAATTGAATTTAAATTTTAAAAAGAGGTTGGTAAATTGAATTTAAATAAAAAGGAAAAGAAAAAATAGTCAGTGAAATAAAAAAAAAAAAGAAATAAGTACTTTTCAGTCAGATACCTACCTAGTGTGAGACACTCTTCCCTTAGCTGGGTGGGCCCATCCTTCAGATGTCAGGCCATAGATTGCAAGCCAACTGAAGTCTAGGTTGTCAACCTGCTTCTGACCCACAAAGTTTAGATTAGAGATTTCCATAACCACCTTTGAGTGTTCAATAAATCTGTTAGAACATCCCACAGAACTCAGAAAAACATTTTACTTACTAATGGCTGATTTGTTATAAAGGGCCTAATTCAGGAATAGCCAGATGAAAGAGATTCATAGGTCAGGTTGGCTCATTCAGTTGAGCATCTGACCCTTGGTTTCAGCTCAGGTCATGATCTCAGGGCTGTGAGATCAAGCCCTACATCAGGCTCTGCACTCAGCAGAGCTCTGCTGGAGATTATCTCCTTCATCCTCTCTTTTTCCCTTTCCTTCTTCCTCTGCTCCCTGTGCTCACTCTCTCTTAAAAAATTAAATCTTAAAAAGGAAAGAGATTTACAGGGAAAGGTTTGTGAGAAGGGGAACATAGTCTCTGAGTGTCCACTCTCCTCTTGGGTTTTTATGGAGGCTTCATTAAATAGGCATGATTGATTAAATCACTGTCCATTGGCCAATCAATTCAACCTTCAGCCCTACTCCCCTCTCTGGGGGGCTGAAAGTTCCAACCCTCTAATCACATGGTTATGTTAGTAACCAGTTCTATCCTTAAGGACATTCCAGAAGTCACCTCATTAATGTAAACTCCTGTATAGTTGAAGGAGTTTTGTTACAAATATCAAGGTACCTTTTTCATTCTTATCACTTAGGGAATTCCAACAGTTTGTGAGGTCTCTTTGAGAAATGGAGAGGAAGACCAAACCTATATTTCTTAATATAAATTACAATATCATGCCACCCAGTACGCAGATGAGCAATTCCAGATAACCAACCAGATGACTGACTAGTGACTCACAACTGAATGTATAGACTGGGATAACTCTTTGGATTGGACCTCTCAATGACTAAGGTCTCATGCTGATGGCCTGATTGCATAATTAACCCTAACAAATTTAAGTGACCATTTTTGACTGACTGACTTGGACTAATTTAGACTGCTTAGTCCTGATTACGAACTGACCAATTAACTAACTTTAGCCAAATGATAGCACACACAGAAGATACAAAAGAGGCAAAAATTTCCCTTCTTTCTTTTAGGTTCTGAGGCTGGTCTAATAATTAAGCTGATATAAGACCTATTAACAGGAAAAAGACAAAAATGTTTTTACATATGTATAGGGAACATACAACACACATAGTAGTCATTCCCTGAAGGGCTAATTTCTGGGTAACAGGGGGCACTGCACTGCCGGGCATTTTAGGAAGTCTTCTTCAAAAATGTCATTATCTTTAAAAGCAGGAATATAAGAAATAGTGAAAGGGTTATAAGGGAAAGGAGAGGAACTGAGTGGGAAAAATTAGAGAGGGAGACAAACCATGAAAGACTCCTAACTCTGGGAAACAAACAAAGGGTTGCAGAAGGTGAGGTGGGTGGGAGGATGGGATAACTGGGTGACAGGCACAAAGGAGGGCACTTGATGGGCACTTGAGCATAGGGTGTATACGTTGGCAAACTAAAAATCAATCAATCAATCAATGAGGAAATGTAGCTGACTTAATACACAGAAATAAGCACAGAGAGTTAGACAAAATGAAGAGAGAGAGAGGAATATGTCCCAAATGAATGAACAGGACCAAATTACAGAAAGAGACCTAAGTGGAGTGGATATAAGTAATATGCCTGATAGAGAATTTAAAGTAGTGATTATAAAGATATTCAGTAGACTTGAGAAAACAGTGAAGGACATCTGTGAGACCCTTAATGAAGAGATAAAAAACAGAGATGGAGAACATAACTGAAATAAAAAACAACAACAACAACAACACTTGATGGGCAAAGGTTATGATGGTGGAGATGTAGGGCAACTCTAAGTTTGCCCCCTCCCTCAAACATAGCTGGCTAAATACAAAATCATTCTGGACACACAAAATATTAATTAGAAGTCTTAGAGAATAAAACTACATGTTCACAAACAGAAAAAATGACCTATGGATGCTTCTTGTAAGAAACAGACCAAAACACACCTAGGATTTAGCTTCTTTTGTTTTTATGTGTTAATTTTTTATTTTATCTTCTAAAAATCTTTTTTTCCTATCAAATGACAAGATGGAAGAATTAAACCTGAAAAGAAAGAACAGGAAAAATGATGACCAGGGATTTAATCAATACAGGTACAAGTAAGATGTATAAACTAGATTTTAAAACAGCAATTAGAGGAGGGTGGGGCAAGATGACAGAAAAGTAGGGTCCCCAAGTCACCTGTCCCCACCAACTTACCTAGATAACTTTCAAATCATCCTGAAAACCTATGAATTTGGCCTGAGATTTAAAGAGAGAACAGCTGGAATGCTACGGTGAGAAGAGTTTGTGCTTCCATCAAGGTAGGAAGGTGGAAAAAAATAAATAAAAAAGAATCCAATGGGGAAGGGGCCCCCACGAGGAGCTGGGCTAAGGCCAGGCGGCGAGTGCCTCTAGGACAGGAAAGCCCAGTCCCGGAGAAGCAGGAACTTTACCAATCTTCCTGGACAGAAAGGCACTCTCAGGGAACTCGGGCAGGATCTGAGGAGGGGCAGTGAAGCCCCCAGTTTACCAGGGTAACTAACAGAGGACATGCACCCTGGGGGAGAGTGCACCACACACCGCGGGCCAAGTGCAGTAACGGGCTGAAGCATGCATCAGGCAGGGCCTCAGGAGCAGCTCAGGCAACAGCTCCATGCTGAGGGGGTTGCACAGCCCTGGGAGCACGATTCCAGTGGCGCAGGCCCCGGAGCCAGGGTGCTGGGGGACACAGCCCAGGATCCGGCCCTTCACTTGGGAAAGGTGGAGGCTGGGAGGGCAAAGGATAACAAGGATGCACCTGCCTCTGGGCAGCCCCAAGCTGTGCAGGTCAGCACCCCCCGGGCGCCAAGAGCATCCAGGCCAGTGTGGACTGGGAGACTACGGTAGTTACCACGGGAGCTGACTCCAGAGCTGGAGAGATGCCACCTGCCAGTCTTGTTGTACCTCCCTGTGTCACATGGTGCCTGGGATGGAGTGAAGCTGCTGAGGAACAGGTCCTCACAGGATAAACAGCTCGCACTGAGCCTTGCATGGGGCAGGGGGTGGGGCATCTCCCCCAGGTGCACACACTTGAGAAACAGCACAGCAGTCCCTCCTCCAGAAGACCAGCTGGAAGGACAGGGGAAGAGCAAGTTCTTGACCAAGCAGCACAGGAAAGTTCCAGGTAGATTCTAGGGACTTACAGTATATAGAATTAGAGGATGCCCCTCCTTTTTTTTTTTTTTGTCTTTCTTTGTATTGTTTTTTGTTTTTGTTTCATTGTTTTTTGTTTTCTGATTTTTTCTATTTTTTTTCCTTCATTTTTCCAGTACAACTTGTTTTTAGCCACTCTGCACTGAGCAAAATGACTAGAAGGAAAAACTCACCACAAAAGAAACAATCAGAAACAGTACTCTCTGCCACAGAGTTACAGAATTTGGGTTACAATTCTATGTCAAAAAGCCAATTCAGAAGCACAATTATAAAGCTACTAGTGTATCTGGAAAAAGGCATAAAGGATTCAAGAGACTTCATGACTGCAGAATTTAGATCTAATCAGGCCAAAATTAAAAATCAATTAAATGAGATGCAATCCAAAATGGAGGTCCTAACGACGAGGGTTAATGAGGTAGAAGAACAAGTGAGTGACATAGAAGACAAGTTGATGGCAAGGAAGGAAACTGAGGAAAAAGAAAAACAAGTAAAAGAATATGAGGAAAGGTTAGGGGAAATAAATGACAGACTCAGAAGGAAAAATCTATGTTTAATTGGGGTTCCAGAGGGCGCCAAAAGGGACAGAGGACCAGAAAGTGTATTTGAACAAATCATAGATGAGAACTTCCCTAATATGGGGAGGAAAATAGGCATTCAGATCAAGGAGATAGACAGATCTCCCTCTAAAATAAAAAAAAAAAAAACCTGTACAACACCCTGACATTTAATAGCGAAACTTGCAAATTCCAAAGACAAAGAGAAGATCCTTAAAGCGGCAAGGGACAGGAGATCCCTAACCTTTATGAAGAGAAGTATTAGGTTAACAGGAGACATCTCCACGGAGACCTGGCAGGCTAGGAAGGGCTAGCAGAATATATTCAGAGTCCTAAAGGAGAAGAACATGCAGGAAAGAATACTCTATCAAGCAAGGCTCTTATTCAGAATAGGAGAGATAAAAAGCTTCCAGGATAGGCAGAAACGGACAAAATATGTCACTACCAAAACAACTCTGCAAGAAATATTAAGGGGGAATCTGTAAAAGAAAGAGGAAGTGCAAAGAAATAATCATCAAAAACAGGGACTGAATAGGTATTATGATGACACTAAATTCATATCTTTCAATAGTAACTCTGAGAGTGAATGGGCCTAATGATCCTATCAAAGGATCAAAGCATAGTATCAGACTGGATAAAAAAGCAAGACTCATCTATTTGCTGTCTACAAGAGACTCATTTGAGACCTAAGGACACCTACAGCCTGAAAATGAAAGGTTGGAGAACCATTTACCATTTACCATTCAAATGGTCCTCAGAAGAAAGCAGGGGTACCAATCATCATATGAGATAAATTAAAGTTTATCCCAAAGACTGTAGGAAGAGATGAAGAGGGACACTATATCATACTTAAAGGATCTATCCAACAAGAGGACCTAACAATCATGAATATTTATGCCCCGAATGTGGGAGCTGCCATGTATATCAATCAATTAATACTTAGATAATAATACACTTATACTTGGTGACTTGAATATAGCACTTCTACAATCGACAGGTTCTAAGCACAACATCTCCAAAGAAAGAACATCTTTAAATGATACACTGGACTAGATGCATTTCACAGATATTTACAGAACTTGACATCCAAACGCAACTGAATACTCATTCTTCTCAAGTACACATGGAACTTTCTCCAGAGTAGACCACATACTGGGTCAGAAATCAGGTCTTAACTGCTACCAAAGGATTGGGATTGTCCCCTGCATATTTTCAAACCGAAATGCTTTGAAACTAGAACTCAATCACCAGAAGAAATTTGGAAGAAATTCAAACACTTGGAGGATAAAGACTGTCCTACTAAAAGATGAAAAGGTGAACCAGGAAATGAGAGAAGAATTAAAAAGATTCATGGAAACTAATGAAAATGAAGATACAACCACTCAAAATCTTTGGGTTCCAGCAAAAGCAGTCCTTAGAGGAAAGTACATCGCAATACAAGCAGCCATCCAAAAACTGGAAAAACTCAAATACTCGAGGGGCAAGATGGTGGAAGAGTAGGGTCCCCAAGTCATCAGTCCCCACCAAATTACCTAGATAACCTTCAATTCATCCTGAAAATCTACGAATTCGGCCTGAGATTTAAATTTTTTTTATTTATTTATTCATAGAGACACAGTTAGAGAGAGAGAGAGAGGGGCAGAGACACAGGCAGAAGGAGAAGCAGGCACCATGCAGGGAGCCTGATGTGGGACTTGATCCCAGGTCCCCAGGATCTCACCCCGGGCTGCAGGCAGCGCTAAACCGCTGCGCCACCGGGGCTGCCCCGGCCTGAGATTTAAAGAGAGAACAGCTGTAATGCTACAGTGAGAAGAGTTCGCGCTTCTATCAAGGTAGGAAGACGGGGGAAAAAAGAATTAAAGAAACAAAAGGCATCCAAGGGGGAGGGGCCCCGCGAGGAGCCAGGCTGAGGCCGGGGCAAGTGCCCCCAGGACAGGAAAGTTCCGTCCCAGAGAAACAGGAGCTTCACCAATCTTCCTGGGCAGAAAGGCATTCGCAGAGAGTTAGAGCAGGACCCCAGGAAGAGCGGGGATGCCCTCAGGCTCCCTGGGACACTAACAGAGCAACTGTGCACCAGGGAGAGCGCACCGAGCTCCCTAAAGGGCTGCAGTGCGGTCACGCATTGACTCGGGAGCAGCTCAGAGGGGCTCGGGCGGAGGCTCCACGGAGAGGGGCCTGCCCTTCCGGGAGCACGAATCCAACAGCGCAGCCCAGGAGCACAGGGCACTGGGGACACAGCCTAGGATCCGGCCTGCCCCCGGGACAGGCAGAGGCCAGGAGGGCACAGGATAGCAAGGACGTTCCTGCCCGGAGCTGAGCAGATCAGCGGTCCCGCCCCCGGAGCATCCAGGCCCCTGCAGACTGATAGCCCCATAGTTACTTGCGGGAACAGAATCCAGGGCTCCAGAGCTGGCCGCCGCCACTGTGTTTTTCCTCCTGGGGCCTCACGGGGTAAAGAACCCCCACTGAGCCCTGCACCAAGCAGGGGGCTGAGCAGCTCCCCTAAGTGCTAAAACCTGAAAATCAGCACAACAGGCCCCTCCCCCAGGAGAACAGCTAGACGGAGAAGTTCCAGGGGAAGTCAAGGGACTTAAAGTATACAGAATCAGAAGATACTCCCCTGTGTTTTCTTTTTTGTTGTTGTTTTGTTTGTTTTGTTTTTTTTTATGCTTTTTGATTTCTGTTTGCTTCCCCCACCCTTTTTTTCCTTTCTTTCTTTTTCTTCTCTCTTTTTTCTTTTTTTTTCCTTTTTTCTTTTTTCTTTTTCTCTTTTCTTTCCTTCTTTCTCTCCTGTCTTTTTCTCCTTTTCCCAATACAACTTGTTTTTGGCCACTCTGCACTGAGCAAAATGACTAGAAGGAAAACCTCACCTAAAAAGAAAGAATCAGAAACAGTCCTCTCTCCCACAGAGTTACAAAATTCGGATTACAATTCAATGTCAGAAAGCAAATTCAGAAGCACTATTATACAGCTACTGGTGGCTCTAGAGAAAAGCATAAAAGACTCAAGAGACTTCATGACTGTAGAATTTAGATCTAATCAGGCAGAAATTAAAAATCAATTGAATGAGATGCAATCCAAACTAGAAGTCCTAACGACAAGGGTTAACAAGGTGAAAGAACGAGTGAGTGACATAGAAGACAAGTTGATGTCAAAGAGGGAAACTGAGGAAAAAAGAGACAAACAATTAAAAGACCATGACGATAGATTAAGGGAAATAAACGGCAGCCTGAGGAAGAAAAACCTACATTTAATTGGGGTTCCCAAGGGCGCCGAAAGGGAAAGAGGTCCAGAATATGTATTTGAACAAATCCTAGCTGAAAACTTTCCTAATCTGGGAAGGGAAACAGGCATTCAGATCCAGGAAATAGAGAGATCCCCCCTAAAATCAATAAAAACCGTTCAACACCTCCACATTTAATAGTGAAGCTTGCAAATTCCAAAGATAAAGAGAAGATCCTTAAAGCAGCAAGAGACAAGAAATCCCTGACTTTTATGGGGAGGAGTATTAGAGTAACAGGAGACCTCTCCACAGAGACCTGGCAGGCCAGAAAGGGCTGGCAGGATATATTCAGGGTCCAAAATGAGAAAAATTGTGCAACCAAGAATACTTTATCCAGCAAGGCTCTCATTCAGAATTGAAGGAGAGATAAAGAGCTTCCAAGACAGGCAGGAACTGAAAGAATATGTGACCTCCAAACCAGCTCTGCAAGAAATTTTAAGGGGGACTCTTAAGATTCCCCTTTAAGAAGAAGTCCTGTGCAACAATACACAAAAACAAGGACTGAATAGATATCATGATGACACTAAACTCATATCTTTCAATAGTAGCTCTGAACATGAACGGGCTTAATGACCCCATTAACAGGCGCAGGGTTTCAGACTGGATAAAAACGCAGGACCCATCTATTTGCTGTCTACAAGAGACTCATTTTAGACATAAGGACACCTACAGCCTGAAAATAAAAAGTTGGAGAACCATTTACCATTCAAATGGTCCTCAAAAGAAAGCAGGGATAGCCATCCTTATATCAGATAAACTAAAATTTACCCCAAGACTATAGTGAGAGATGAAGAGGGACACTATATCATACTTAAAGGATCTATACAACAAGAGGACTTAACAATCCTCAATATATATGCCCCGAATGTGGGAGCTGCCAAATATATCAATCAATTAATAACCAAAGTTAAGGCATACTTAGATAATAATACACTTATACTTGGTGACTTCAATCTAGGTCTTTCTACTCTCGATAGGTCTTCTAAACACAACATCTCCAAAGAAATGAGAGCTTTAAATGATACACTGGACCAGATGGATTTCACAGATATGTACAGAACTTTACATCCAAACTCAACTGAATATACAGTCTTCTCAAGCGAACATGGAACTTTCTCCAGAATAGACCACATACTGGGTCACAAATCGGGTCTGAACTGATACCAAAAGTTTGGGATCATCCCCTGTGTATTGTCAGACCATAATGCCTTGAAATTAGAACTAAATCACAACAAGAAGTTTGGAAGGACCTCAAACACGTGGAGGTTAAGGACCATTCTGCTAAAAGATGAAAGGGTCAACCGGGAAATTAAGGAAGAATTAAAAAGATCCATAGAAACTAATGAGAATGAAGATACAATCCTTCAAAATCTTTGGGATGCAGCAAAAGCAGTCCTAAGGGGGAAATACATCACAATACAAGCATCCATTCAAAAGCTGGAAAGAACTCAAATACAAAAACTAACCTTACACCTAAAGGAGCTAGAGAAAAAACAGCAAATAGATTCTACACTCAGCAGAAGAAGAGAGTTAATAAAGATTCGAGCAGAACTCGACGAAATCCAGACCAGAAGAACTGTGGAACAGATCAACAAAACCAGGAATTGGTTCTTTGAAAGAATTAAAAAGATAGATAAATCATTAGCCAGCCTTATTAAAAACAAAAGACAAAAGACTCAAATTAATAAAATCATGAATGAGAAAGGAGAGATCACCACCAATACCTAGGAAATACAAATGATTTAAAAAACATATTATGAGCAGGTATACGTCAATAAATTAGTCAATGTAGCAAAAATGGATGCATTTCTGGAAAACCACAAACTACAAAAACTGGAACAGGAAAATTAGAAAACCTGAACAGGCTGATAACTAGCAAGGAAATTGAAGTAGTCATCAAAAACCTCCCAAGACACAAAAGTCCAGTGCCAGATGGCTTCCCAGGGGAATTCCTTCAAACGTTTAAAGAAGAAACAATACCTATTCTACTAAAGCTGTTCTAAAAGATAGAAAGAGTTGGAATATTTCCAAACTTGTTCTATGAGGCCAGCATCACCTTAATTCCAAAACCTGACAATGACTCTCCCAAAAAGGAGAATTATAGACAAATATCCCTAATGAACATGGATGCAAAAATTCTCAACAAGATACTAGGAAATGGGATCCGATAGTACATTAAGAAGATTATTCACCATGACCAAGTGGGATTCATCACCGGGATACAAGCCTGGTTCCACACTCCTAAAGCAATCCATTGATAGATCATATCAATAAGGGAAAAAAAAAGAACTGTATGATTCTCTCAATAGATGTACAGAAAGCATTTGACAAATAGAGCATCCACTCCTGATCATAACTCTTCAGAGTGTAGGGATAGAGGGAACATTCCTCAACATCTTAAAAGCCATCTACGAATAGGCCACAGCAAATATCATTCTCAATGGTGAAATACTGGCAGCCTTTCCCCTAAGATCAGGAACACGACATGAATGTCCACTCTCACCACTGGTATTCAATATAGTAGTAGAAGTCCTAGCATCAGCAATCAGGAAAAAAAAGAAATAAAAGGCATTCAAATTCGCAAAGAAGTCAAACTCTCCCTCTTCGCAGAAGTCAGGATACTATGCATAGAAAATCCAAAGAATCCACCCCAAGGTTGCTAGAACTCATACAGTAATTCAGCAGTGTGGCAGGTTATAAAATTAATTTTGTAATTAATTTTAGGCTCAGAAGTCAGGGGAATTTCTCTACACTAACAATGAGACTGAAGAAAGCTAAATTAAGAAATCAATCACATTTACGGGATCCCTGGGTGGCAATGGCACCAAGAAGCATATGATACCAGGAGCTGTGAGGCCCTGGAAGCAGCTTGGAGGCAGCTCCAGCAGTGACTCCGCACGGGGGGAGCTTCGCAGCCCTGGGAGTAGCTCCCAGGCAGCTCCGGCAGAGGCTCTGGGCGGAGGGGGCTGCCCGGCCTCTGGAGCAGCTTGGACTGGCTCGGGCTGAGGTTCCACGCAGAGGGAGCTGCGCAGCCGGGAGCATGATTCCAACAGGCAGGCCCGGGAGCCCAGGGCGCCGGGGATAGAGCCCAAGATCCAGCGCCACTCCAGGGACAGGCAGAAGCCAGGAGGGCACAGGAGAGCAAGGACGCTCCAGCAGCCTGGCGGCCCAGAGCTGAGCAGATCAGCGCCCCCACTCCCAGAGCATCCAGGCCCCTGCAGACAGAGAGCTGCATAGTTATTGCAGGATCTGACTCTGGGGCTGGGAGCTGGCCACTGCTAATGCTGTTCCTACTGGGGACTCACAGGATAAACAGGTTAAACAACTTTCACTGATCCCAGCACCAGGCCGGGGGCTGAGCAGCTCCCCCAAGTGCTAACATCTAAAACTCAGCACAGCAGGCTCCTCCCCCAGAAGACCAGCTAGCTAGACGGACAGGGGAAAAAAAAATTATTGACCAAACAGCTCTGGAAATTTCCAGGGGAAGTCGAGGTTTTTACAGTATACAGAATCAAAGGATACTCCCCGTTCTTTTTTGTTTTTTACTTCTGTTTGCTCCCCCCTCCTTTTTTTCTTTTTGTCTCTTCTCTCTTTATTTCTTCGTTTTTTTTTTCCTTTTTCTTTTTTCATTCTCTTGTCTCTTTTTCTCCTTTTCCCAATACAAGTTGATTTTGGCCACTCTGCACTGAGCAAAATGACTAGAATGAAAAACTCACCTCAAAAGAAAGAATCAGAAACAGTCCTTTCTCCCACAGAGTTACAAAATTTGGATTACAATTCAATGTCAGAAAGCAAATTCAGAAGCACAATTATAAAGCTACTGGTGGCTGTAGAAAAAAGCATAAAGGAATCAAGAGACTTCATGACTGCAGAATTTAGATCTAATCAGGAAGAAATTAAAAATCAATTAAATGAGATGCAATCCAAACTAGAGGTCCTAACAATGAGGGTTAACGAGGTAGAAGAACGAGTGAGTGACATAGAAGACAAGTTGATGGCAGAGAGGGAAACTGAGGAAAAAAGGGACAAACAATTAACAGATCATGAGAATAGATTAAGGGAATTAAATGACAGACTCGGAAAGAAAAATCTATGTTTCATTGGGGTTCCCGAGGGCGCCGAAAGGGAAAGAGGTCCAGAATATGTATTTGAACAAATCCTAGCTGAAAACTTTCCTAATCTGGGAAGAGAAACAGGCATTCAGATCCAGGAAATAGATAGATCCCCCCCTAAAATCAATAAAAAACATTCAACACCTAGACATTTAATAGTGAAGTTTGCAAATTCCAAAGATAAAGAGAAGATCCTTAAAGCAGCAAGAGACAAAAAATCTCTAACTGTATGCGGAGAAATATCAGATTAACAGCAGACCTCACCACAGAAACCTGGCAGGCCAGGAAGGGATGGTAGGATATATTTAGGGTCCTAAAGGAGAAGAAAATGCAACCAAGAATACGTTATGCAGCAAGGCTCTCATTCAGAATACAAGGAGAGATAAAGAGCTTCCACAACAGGTAGGAACTGAAAGACTATGTGACCACCAAACCTGCTCTGCAAGAAATTTTAAGGGGGACTCTTAAAATTCCTCTTTAAGAGGAAGTCCAATGGAGCAATCCACAAAAACAAGGACTAAATAGGTATCATGATGACACTAAACTCATATCTTTCAATAGTACTCTGAACGTGAATGGGCTTAATGCCCCCATCAAAAAGCTCCGGGTTTCAGACTGGAAAAAAGCAGGTCCCGTCTATTTGCTGTCTACAAGAGAACACTTTAGACGCAAGGACACCTACAGCCTGAAAATAAAAGTTTGGAGAACCATTTACCATTCAAATGTTCCTCAAAAGAAAACAGAGGTAGCCATCCTTATATCAGATAAACTAAAATTTACCCTGAAGACAGTAGTGAGAGATGAAGAGGGACACTATATCATACTTAAAGGATCTATCCAACAAGAGGACTTAACAATCATCAATGTGTATGCCCCGTATGTGGGAGCTGCCAAATATATCAATCAATTAATAACCAAAGTTAAGGCATACTTAGATAATAATACACTTATACTTGGTGACTTCAATGTAGCGCTTTCTACAATCGTTAGGTCTTCTAAGCACAACATCTCCAAAGAAACAAGAGCTTAAAATGATACACTGGACCCGATGGATTTCTCAGATATCTACAGAACTTTATATCCAAAAGCAATGTAATACACATTCTTCTCAAGTGCACATGGAACTTTCTCCAGAATAGACCACATACTGGTCTACAAATCAGGTATTAACTGGTACCAAAAGATTGGGATTGTCCCCTGGGTATTCTCAGACCATAATGCTTTGAAATTAGAACTAAATCACAAGAAGAAGATAGGAAGGATTTCAAACATGTGGAGGTTAAGGACCATCCAGCTAAAAGATAAAATGGCCAACCAGGAAATTAAGGAAGAATTAAAAAGATTCATGGAAACTAATGAGAATGAAGATAAAACCATCCAAAGTCATTGGGATACAGCAAAAGCAGTCCTGAGGGAGAAATACATCGCAATACAAGCAGCCATCAGAAAACTGGAAAGAACTCAAATACAAAAGTTAACCATGAACGTAAAGGAGGTGGAGAAAAAACAGCAAATAGATCCTATACCCAGGAGAAGAAGAGAGTTAGTAAAGATTCCAGCAGACCTCAATGAAATTGAGACCAGAAGAACTGTGGAACAGATAAACAAAAACAGGAGTCGGTTCCTTGAAAGAATTAATAAGATAGATAAACCATAAGCAGCCTTATTAAAAAGACGATAGTAGAGACTCAAATTAAGAAAATCATGAATGAGAAAGGAGAGATCACTACCAACACCAAGGAAATAAAATCGATTTTATAAACATATTATGAACCACTATATGCCAATAAATGAGGCAATCTAGAAGAAATGGACGCATTTCTGGAAAGCCACAAACTACCAAAACTGGAACAGGAAGAAATAGAAAACCTGAACAAGCCAATAACCAGGGAGGGAATTGAAGCAGTCATCAAAAACCTCCCAAGACACAAAAGTCCAGGGCCAGATGGATTCCCAGGAAAAATCGTTCAAACGTTTAAAGAAGAAACCATACCTATTCTACTAAAGCTGTTTGGAAATGATAGAAAGAGATGGAATACTTCCAAACTCGTTCTATGATGCCAGCATCACTTTGCTTCCAAAACCAGATAAAGACCCCACCAAAAAGGAGAATTATACATCAATATCCCTGAAGAACATGGATGCAAAAATTCTCAGCAAGATACTAGCCAATAGGATAAAACAAAACATTAAGAAAATTATTCACCATGACCACCTGGGATTTATCCCCAGGATGCAAGCCTGGTTCAACACTCATAAAACAGTCAATGTGATTCATCATATCAGAAAGAGAAAAAACAAGAACCATATGAACCTTTCCAGAGATGCACTGAAAGCATTTGACAAAAGACAGCATCCATTCCTGATCAAAACTCTTCAGAGTGTGGGGATACAGGGAACATTCCTCAACATCCTAAAAGCCATCTACAAAAAGCCCAGAGCAAATATCACTCTCAAAGGGGCAGCACTGGGAGCCTTTCCCTAAGATCAGGAACAAGACAGGTATGTCCACTATCACCACTGCTATTGAACATAGTACTGGAAGTCCTAGCCTCAGCAATCAGACAACAAAAAGGCATTAAAGGCATTCAAACTGGCAAAGAAAAAGTCAAACTCTCCCTCTTCGCCAATGACATGATACTGTACAAAGAAAACCCAAAAGACTCCACCCCAAGATTGCTAGAACTCATAGAGCAATTTAGCAGTGTGGCAGGATACAAAATCAATACCCAGAAGTCAGTGGCATTTCTATACACTAACAATGAGACTGAAGAAAGAGAAATTAAGGAGTTAATTCCATTTACAATTGGACCCAAAAGCATAGGTTACCTAGGAATGAACCTAACCAAAGAGGTAAAGGATCTATACCCTAAAAACGACAGAATAGTTCTGAAAGAAATTGAGGAGACACAAATAAATGGAAAAATATTCCATGCTCTTGGATTGGAAGAATTAATATTGTAAAAATGTCAATGTTACCCAGGGCAATTTACATGTTTAATGCAATCCATTTCAAAATAACTTAGACTATCTTCAGAGAGTTGGAACAAATTATTTTAAGATTTGTGTGGATTCAGAAAAGACCCCGAATAGCCAGGGGAATATTAAAAAAGAAAAGCATAAAGACTCCTAACTCGGGGAAATGAACTAGGGGTGGTGGAAGGGGAGGAGGGCGGGTGTTGGAGGGGAATGGGTGATGGGCACTGAGGTGGACACTTGACGGGATGAGCACTGGGTGTTTTTCTGTATGTTGGTAAATTGAACACCAATAAAAATTAATTAAAAAAAAAAAAAAAGAAAAGCATAGCTGGGGTCATCACAATGCCAGATTTCATGTAGTACTACAAAGCTGTGTTCATCAAGACAGTGTGGTCCTGGCACAAAAACGGACACATAGATCAATGTAACAGAATAGAGGATCCAGAAGTGGACCCTCAACTTTATGGTCAACTAATAGTCAACAAAGCAGGAAAGACAATCCAGTGGAAAAAAGACAGTCTCTTCAATAAATGGTGCTGGGAAAATTGGACATCCATATGCAGAAGAATGAAACTAGTCCAGTCTCCTCTACCATACACAAAGATAAACTCAAAATGAATGAAAGATCTTAATGTGAGACAAGATTCCATAAGAATCCTAGAGGAGAACACAGGCAACACCCTTTTTGAACTTGGCCACAGTACCTTCTTGCAAGATACATCCATGAAGGCAAGAGAAACAAAAGGAAAAATGAATTCTTGGAATTTATCAAGATAAGAAGCTTTTGCACAGCAAAAGTAACAGTCAACAAAACTAAAAGACAACCTACAGAATGTGAGAAGATATTTGCAAATGACGTATCAGATAAAGGGCTAGTATCCAATATCTATAAAGAATTTATTAAACTCAACACCAAAGAAACAAACAATCCAATCATGAAATGGGCAAAAGACATGAACAGAAATCTCACAGAGGAAGACATAGACATGGCCAACAAGCACATGAGAAAATGCTCTGCATCACTTGCCATCAGGGAAATACAAATCAAAACCACAATGAGATACCACCTCACACCAGTGAAAATGGGGAAAATTAACAAGGCAGGAAACAGCAAATGTTGGAGAGGATGCGGAGAAAAGGGAACCCTCTTGCACTGTTGGTGGGAATTTGAAATGGTGCAGCCACTCTGGAAAATTGTGTGGAGGTTCCTCAGAGAGTGAAAAATAGATCTGCTCTACGACCCAGCAATTGCACTGCTGGGGATTTACCCCAAAGATACAGATGCAATGAAACGCCGGGACACCTGCACCCCGATATTTATAGCAGCAATGTCCACAATAGCTAAATTGTAGAAGGAGCCTCGGTGTCCATCGAAAGATGAATGGATAAAGAAGATGTGGTTTATGTAGACAATGGAATATTACTCAGCCATTAGAAATGACAAATACCCACCATTTGCTTCGACGTGGATGGAACTGGAGGGTATTATGCTGAGTGAAATCAGTCAATCGGATAAGGACAAACATTATATGTTCTCATTCATTTAGGGAATATAAATAATAGTGAAAGGGAATAGAAGGGAAGGGAGAAGAAATGGGTAGGAAATATCAGAAAGGGAGACAGAACATAAAGACTCCTAATCTGGGAAACGAACTAGGGGTGGTGGAAGGGGAGGAGGGCGGGGAGTGGGGGTGAATGGGTGACGGGCACTGAGGGGGGCACTTGACGGGATGAGCACTGGGTGTTATTCTGTATGTTGGAAATTTAACACCCATAAAAAATACATTTATTATTAAAAAATAAAAATAAAAGTAAAGTTCTGTGAATTTCCATTCCCAGATGAGACATACTGTCAGTTCTTGGCAGATGACACAAAACCTGTCCCCATTTCCCTATTTTGCTTGAAACTAAACTTTCCTTTCCTCTGACTTAAAATGTATAAATTTCCTGCTAGGAGCTAAACCAAAAAGACTTTGGGAGGTCAACTAGTTTGCAGTCTATGTTCAAATGAAGGAAAGGCTTAATCTTCAAGTAGCTTGTTGAAACCCCTATTGAAACAATCTGGAATGAATATCCACGTCTCTAGCCCTGAGCCCACAGAAATGCCTGTGCCAGGATGTAAAGCCAGTTCTTAGCAGTACAAATGTGGCAATGAAACATTTGGTAAACATCCTGCCCAGCTGCACAGGCCCAAAGAACAGCTTTTCAGAGGTGGTTCACAGAATGGAGGTAAGAATCAACCTCTTCTAAGTCCCTTTAAGAAGCCCACCTCTGGGGAGACGTGAGTGGCTCAGTGATTGAGCATCTGCCTTTATCTCAGGGCGTAATCCCAGGGTCTGGGATGAATTTAGCATTGGGCTCCTTGCAGGAAGCCTACTTCTCCCTCTCTCTCTGCCTATGTCTCTCCCTCCCTCTCTCTCTGTGTCTCTCATGAAAATAAAATCTTAAAGAAAAAAAAAAGTCCACCTCTGGCTTCCAAGCTGTCTGCTCTCTCTACTCCCCCACGTTTCCTTGTGAAGATGAGGGATAATACATGGTTGGTCCTTTTCCCTGCCAACAGAAGGTGGGGCTATGAGGACATCCTTTGGATTATTCCTAGAAGATGACCTCCCCCACCCCTGCCATCCCTTCATCCTTCATGGGATAAAGGGGGAGCAGAATGTGGCTGGGAGTTCCACTTTCCAAGAACAAGGCCAGTAGGTGAAGGCTAAGACTCTCAGCCACTATGCAGCACCATTTACCTACTTTTCTGTGCAAGGCTAATGGGTGGTGACTGTGTCCAAAGCAAACTGAACTTAAAAATCTGAAAACTTTTTAGGGATTTAATTCTGACATAGTTACTAATATAATGAAGGACACTGGGAAAATTCCTTATCCTCTGTTGTCTCAATTTCAAATTTTGTGAACTGGGAAGCAGATGGGGTTCCCTAAAATCACTTCCAGCTCTACTATTCTACAAATATATGAGCGCTCTCTGATAGTTATCTGAGAGATGGTATTTGGGGCCTTTGGGCCACACAGAAGATAAATATATAAAAAATCACAAGGGCCAAGTTGTTTGTGAAGTTGAGAGTAAGGAGGACATGGGTCATGGAATCAGGAGGACTTTCCAATACATGGACCATGATTTCTCCTGAGCCTCCTGGGTATCAGGGAAAAGATGAAGGAGCCATTTACTTGTCGAGTAAACACTGATTGACCACAAAATTGGGCCCTGACACTGTGTGATGAAGGCAAGGCTGTGGTGATACGTGGTAGTGGAGTGGATGGTTGGTAGGACATCAAGGTGAACAAACCCCAAAGGTTGGGATGTAGATGAGTAAACAAATAACCAGAACACAATGATGAGTGGATTTCTTGCTAATTAGAACAACAAATTGCTGGGGGGATGAGAAAGGAGGAAGGATAAATTCTGGCAGGTAGGTCTCACAGAGAAGAAATCATTTTATCTAGGTTTTAAAAGATGAATAAGTGGTGTGTGTGTGTGTGTGTGTGTGTGTGTGTGTGTGTGTGTGTGTGTGTAATTTTTAGAAAGGGAGGACAAGAGGGTGAAGAAAAAGTAGGCATTCTAAGCAGAACAAATGGCTTAAGGAAAACAGGGGAATAGGTTCAGTTATGCTGTTTGGGGGGGGGGATAGGGAATTGTTTCAGGTGCCAGGAGGAATGGAGTGGGAAAAAAGTTTTCAAAAATGGTTTTGGGCCAAATTCTGTGTTTAGGGAGCCCTTTTCACTTGTTTAGCTCTGTACAGGTTGTAGGGAATGCTCTCAAGATGTGGATACGGTTCTAATTCTTCAGGCTGAAGAGGCAAGACCTACTCTCACACATATAGAAAGCTACCAAAGAACAGTTAAGGTGAATGAGGCAGGCAATCCTGACTAGGTCAAAGGAAGAGGATCTTGGAAGACACCCTGAAGGAGGGTGGTCTTCCTGCAAGAGGTATTCACTCCTTTACTTTCCCCTGCAACCCAGATAGTAAAGGCTTTAAAATATGAGGTATGAGGAACAGAAGACTTGCCTCAAAAATAGGATGGCCAAACTAGGAAACCTGGGTAACTTCCCTGCTATGGTTATGTTGTCAGGGCTAGTTTTCAGTTTGTTTCCAGTTAAACTTCACTAGACAGGGGGAAAAGCAAAAAGGTTGAGGCACCATAGGACCTGTCAGCAATTCAATTAGGATAAGAAAGCAGGTGGAATTTAGGTTAGATTTACAGAAGAAAGAAATCTGTTCTCTGAGAAGTGATAGATCTGGTAACCATGAGAAGTTATAACATGTATTTGTTCAATCACTGATGAGTGCCCACTCTGTGTCAGACACATGATTTGAGGGGAGAACTGCAGGGTAGGTGTTTAGAAAGATAAATCAGACATGACTCAGCATGTCTTCAACATTCCCAGAAATGGACCCTGAATTTTATGGTCAACTAATATTCGATAAAGGAGGAAAGACTATCCATTGGAAGAAAGACAGTCTCTTCAATAAATGGTACTGGGAAAAATTGGACACCCACATGCAGAAGAATGAAACTAGACCACTCTCTTTCACCATACACAAAGATAAACTCAAAATGGATCTAAATGTGAGACAAGATTCCATCAAAATCCTAGAGGAGAACACAGGAAAAACCCTTTTTGAACTCAGCCACAGTAACTTCTTGCAAGATACATCCACGAAGGCAAAAGAAACAAAAGCAAAAATGAACTACTGGGACTTCATCAAGATAAGAAGCTTTTGCACAGCAAAAGATACAGTCAACAAAACTAAAAGACAGCTTACAGAATGGGAGAAGATATTTGCAAATGACGTATCAGATAAAGAGCTAGTTTCCAAGATCTATAAACATTTATGTTGTTTTAAGGCACTAAGTGTATGGCAATTTGTTAGAGAAGCAATTATAAAACTCATACAATGGAACAATGAAAACATAAACAATAATGTTCTAGTATGAAAAGTGCTCTAGAAAAAATCCAAAGCAGATTATAAGAATTCAGAGGTCAGGATCTTGTCTTGTGGAGAAGGATTCAGAGTTGTCTCCCCAAAAGAGGTGTGACATTGGTGATGGATATGGAAGAATAGAGAGTTGATAGGTGGTTGGAGTGGATAGAGCAGTCATAAAAGAGACTGACCTATTTAGGGAATCAAGAAACAAATGGGCTAGGATGGATGAGGGGTAAGACATTTGAGGGGAAGAAAAGTGAAAGAAGAAGCTGCTGCCTCTACCCTCCTCACTGGGAAAGTGAAGTGCCCAAATTACTGTCTGACAAAATTGGCTGAGTTAAGAATCTGGCTTTGTAGAGCTACAGCCTGCTACAGCTGTGTTTGTCACCATGCCTCTTCCCCTCATTCTCACCATGAAGTCCACTGAGAGGACCCTTCTCTTCACTAGCCTTATAGTAAGACAGTGATGAAGAAGAAAGACAGGAGCCAGGAACCAACTTTCATGTCTCATAACTCTTAATCCAACCTGAACTTTCATGTCTCGTAACTCTTAATCCAACCCAGTCCTGGCTCTGAGGGTTAGGTTAAAATGAAAGAGCTGTGGAGGGTGTTGAATTGTGGTATAAATCTTTATTCTGCCTAGAAATTTCTGATCTAGTGATGGGGGAGAGGCATTGAGCCTGGGCCAAGGAGTGAGAGTGAAGGTTATCTTGGAATTCAGGATCATCTGGCTGCTCCATTGGCAAACTCTTGTTATAGCAAATTGAGACTGGCTCAATACTCGGGGTGGGGGCGGGGCTTGAGGGCAAAGATTCTGGAAGAAGGGGAGGAAGGAATGGGGCTTGTCTCAAGGGGCTAGGGACCCTGTCAATCCTGGCATAAGCCATAGTCAAGCAAGTTCTCTCTTAGGTGGCATGTTCCCCTGTGCCTCCCTTTCCCCATTCCTACCTATATCTTTGGCACAAGGGCTTCTGGAGTTTTCTCCAGAAAGAAAAATAGATGGGCAGAAAGCAGCTGGATACAGCCAGGAGCACATCTGGCTTCCCAGGCTGTCTTCTGATCCTCATTTCCACCTTCTCCTGCATTATTTCCTCTTTCTCAGGCTTCTGGTAGGACTGTAGTGGAACTGGGGAGAAGGGTGGGGAATCAGAGTGGGGCTGGTGGGAGTGGAGTGCAGGAAGAAAGTTGTTCAAAATATTAACTGGTCTTGTGAGGTGGCCTCTTGGCTGGAGCCTGACGACCTAACTTCCTGTTTTTCCTCCAGCTGCCTCTTCCTCTCCTTCGGCTCTGGGGTGGGACTGAGCCCATGAAGGAAGGAGAGCAGCAAATTGGCCAGGGTCTCTTGTCTGATTCTCTGCAGGCTTGGGGCCAGGACAGCCTCTCTAAACAAGTCAGGGGCAGGGGGAGGAATGTATATAGTCTTGAGTCAGATTGTTGCCCCTTAGCAGTTGCTCCTCTGGCCACAGCAGAAACAAGACACTCCTGAAAAACCCCAGCTTCTTGCCAGCTCTTACATGAGCATACACTGGTCCTGGGACCTCTATGCATGAGCAATCATGAACTCTGGAGGTGGCAGCAATGCCAGCCACACTACCTTCCCAGCTGCCCAGCCAGATGCTGGTCCCTTCACTGCCAGTGTTTGTGGACCACACAAAACAACCAAGTGAGTGAGCAAGAGCTGGCGGAGAGGTAGGAGGATTTGGGTGTAGGGTATGTGAGTTTTCCATGCTGGAGGCAGCTGTCTGTACCCTCATCCTTTTTTGCCCTCAGGGACAAACATAGTGTACACATCCAGTAGGCTGTCAGGGGGTAGGTGACACTGAAATTTTTATCTGGGTAGGTGTTTTGACCCATAAGTTTGCCTTTCTGTGCTCCTCCCACCTCCCTCTCTTCTGGACACCCACTCTGTTCTTACCCCTTTCTGTTCCTAGGCAAGGAACTCCCAAAGGAATTTTAGGATACCCAATAGAGAGACGCACAGAAGTAGCAGCAGCTGCTGCCACTGGTGTTGCTGCTACTAATGAGTTCCCAGAACATGGTGTCACCAGAGTTGAAGTAAAAAAAATCACTGTCAGGTCTGCTGAGCCTCTAGTCAATTTCTCGTTAGGCACCTCCCACTCCTTGTGGAGGCCTGGGAATTTCTAAAGCCCTCCAGCTTCTCCTGTCACTCCCATCTTCACCCCCTGCACTTAGCCTTCTTTGGTGGATCCTCTTTTTACCCCCTTCACCAGTCTATTCCACCTTTGCATCAAGCTTTCAAAGTGATGGCAGATTAAGACATATCCCCATCTTGGCCATTTAGTCTGTGGTTGCCTATCTGTGACTTCCCCTGCTTTACACTGTGGCACAATTGTTCTCTGAGTCTATAGGAATCTCCCAAGAGCCAATGAAAAACATCTGTTTCCAGGCTAGGCTGTTTTTTGCTCCTGTGATTTCTGGGGCCAGGAGATACTGTGGGTAGTCACTGTGACCACACCTGAGAGCTCGCTGTCCTGATTCTCAAAGACCGAGGAGGAAGAAACATCCCTAGTTTCTTGACTAGGGTAATGTCCCATGGGTTCCTGAGCTTCCACATCACTTCTGTGCCCTCAGTCTCCTTCCTGGCCTGGCCAAACCTGGCAGGGGAGAAGAAGTCAAGCAAGAGGTAACCCATGTTATCCCTCCTAACCCGTGTTATCCCTCCTTCTGCCAGTGGATCCAAGCCACCCAAGAAGCAGGCTCACTATTTGCCATGGAGGGCTTAGATGATAAATTAATACTGAAGGTGAAGGGCATGCACCTTGAGGCCTACATTAGCACTGTGTAGACCTTTCCAGGCAACTGCCTCTACAAGGTGACCAAGCCACCCCCACCTGACACTCTACTTGTTTAAGAGTTTTTCTTTGACCAAAATCCTGACCTCTTTGGCTATGTGCGGGCTACTATTGCATTTGGCAGCTACACTTCCCTGTCAACATTTGGTGAGATGTCCCAGAAGAGTTGGCTTATTGGGACCTGGAGGGAGCACTGCTGGCACCTTGTTACTGGCTCAAGTTGAATGGCAAGGAAACCCAAACTCAGAATTTCCTGTCTTGGGAGGCCTGTAAGAATGCCCACATGGATGAAAGCCTTCTGATGAACCCTATTAAGGACAAGAGACTACAGAATACTTGGAAGCCATGACCCTGGATCCTTCTTGACCAACCCTGATCTTCCCTAGGAACCAAGGTAATTCATTAACAGTGTAGCACCATGCTAGACACTCTTACTTCCAAAGGGCCTTGCCAAATTGATATAGAAACTACACAAATGGCATGGTTCTTGGTCCCTGAATCTACACATCCAAGGACAATTTGAAGGGATCTACCCCAAAAAGGAGGCAAGACAGATGAGGGTATACTTCAGAGAAGTTAGGATGGCTGAAAAATTGGAGTATTTCTGACATTCCTCTTTTCCTCTGGTGTCTTTCCCTGGTCTCCACACTTTTTTTTTTCTGTGTGTGCTATGGTCATCTTCTTCTAAGAGATGAAGGTCCAACTGGATTACTTGTTTGCCAACTTCACTCCTATGAGGCATGGGGTGGTGGCAGGTGGAAACCAACAGCAGCAGCAGAACAACAGTCTAATTTACTCTCCTGCCTCTCATCTGCTCTACCTGGAATTGCTCTGTGCCCTTTGGTTTGGAATTGAGCTCTTTGCTTGGTCCATTCATTCGTTCATTTCCCTAATGACGTGTACTTCTTGTGTAGCCCTCTTAATCTAATCAACATTTTCTGTCTATTCCCTGTGCTGGAGGAGTTGGTGATAGGTTTTGATGCTAAATGGCAACCTTGTATCAGCCTAATGCTTGGAGCCATTTGTTCTCTTTAAGTCTTCCATATGGTTCATCTCCTGGGCTTCCTTGAAAAGTTTCTGACCATGAAAGTCCTGGTTCCATTCTTCCTGGAAGGATGTGTGTGCCTTTTCCTGATTTGGATGCTGAGATCTTATTTTTTTGGCTTGCTCTTCTTCTGTGGGGAACTCTTGGGTATGTCCACCCCAGGTCAGGGTGAGCCTTAGTTTGGGGACTGTCATAACTCTCATCACTATTGGCTGTGAAGATGTCTACCCCTCTCTGCTCTGGGCCAGCTCACGGCTGCTGTCACAGACACCATGGGAATATGCACTGATGTTTTGCTGGTACCCATAGTCCTGGTTCACTTCTAGCACTATTATGCTGTAGCCCTGACTCGTCAGAAACTAAGTTCCAGTAAGATCCTATAATGGTACTATTGGTCAAGAAGGTAAGAAGATGAACTTTCCCTTCCCTTCCTTCCTCTTGCTGTTTTTGTTTTTTGTTTGTTTGTTTTGTATTTTTTAGAGATAAGGATTTCTATCTTTGGATTTGGCAAAGAGTCTTTCAAAAGTAGTCCAGGTCATGGCAATCTCTGCTAGTCAAGATCAGCTAACCATGATCTGAAGGTTAGACTCTTTCCCATCATCAGGGGGGCAGCTGAAGGAAGGGGCTTAGGGGCAAGGCTAGCTAGATCTCAGATTTCCCCCTAGGCCATTCTCTTAATCATAAAGTGACCAGGAATGATAGAGGATAGTTCTTCCTGGGTTGCTGTTATGTCCCCCTCTCAACCAGCTCTACCCTTTCATTCTTTATTTCTGTCGCCTAACAAGACCATAGGCTAGGTGGAGGACTTTTGAATGCTGGTAGCAATAGGATATCAATGTCAACACTTGTGGATATCAGTGGTGATTGGCTGTGAATATCAATAGCTATTATTTGTGGATATCTGACAGAAACTTGTTATGGGTATTGGTGACATTGGTACCAAAAGTGCCCAGGGATGGCCAGATTGTAGCATTGCTTCTTATACTGCTCCTGGGACAAGTGCTCCTTATAGCCACGAAGAGGTCTTCAAAGATTGTATGAGAATCTATGACAAAAGATTCTATGAGAATCTATGAGAAAAAAAAAACAGATGTTGTTTTTTTAAAAAGGGATTTTATTTATTTATTCATGGTAGACATAGAAAGAGAAAGAGGCAGAGACACAGGCAGAGGGAGAAGCAGGCTCCATGCAGGACGCTTATGCAGGACTCGATCCCAGGAATCCAGAATCGTACCCTGGGCCAAAGGCAGGTGCTAAACCACTGAGCCATCTGGGGATCCCCAACAGATGCTGTTTTTTTTTAAATAATAAATTTATTTTTTATTGGTGTTCAATTGTCAAATTGAATAACACCTAGGGCTCATCCCATCAAGTGCCCCCCTCAGTGCCCGCCAAACACTCACCCCCAACCCCTGCCCTCCTCCCCATCCACCACCCCTAGTTCGTTTCACGGAGTTAGGAATCTTCCGTGTTCTGCTCCCTTTCTGATATTTCCTACCCATTTCTTCTCCCGTCCCCTCTATTCCCTTTCAGTATTATTTATATTCCCCAAATGAATGACACCATATAATGTTTGTCCTTTTCCGATTGACTTATTTCACTCAGCATATACTCTCAAGTTCCATCCACGTCGAAACAAATTGTGGGTATTTGTCATTTCTAATGGCTGAGTAATATTCCATTGTATACATAAACCACATCCTCTTTATCCATTCATCTTTTAATGGACACTGAGGCTCCTTCCACAGTTTGGCTATTGTGGACTTTGCTGCTAGAAATATCGGGGTGCAGGTGTCCTGGCGTTTCATTGCATCTGTATCTTTGGGTTAAATTCCCAACAGTGCAGTTGCTGGGTAGTAGGGCAGATCTATTTTTAACTCTTTGAGGAACCTCCACACAGTTTTCCAGAGTGGCTGCACCAGTTCACATTCTCAACAATCGTGCAAGAGGGCTCCCTTTTCTCCCCATCCTCTCCAACATTTGTGGTTTCCTGCCTTGTTAATTTTCCCCAATCTCACTGGTGTGAGGTGGTATCTCATTGTGGTTTTGATTTGTATTTCCCTGATGGCAAGTGATGCGGAGCACTTTCTCATGTGCCTGTGGGCCATGTCTATGTCTTCCTCTGTGAGATTTCTGTTCATGTCTTTTGCCCATTTCATGATTGGATTGTTTGTTTCTTTGCTGTTGAGTTTAAGAAGTTCTTTATAGATCTTGGATACTAGCCCTTTATCTGATACGTCATTTGCAAATATCTTCTCCCATTCTGTAGGCTGTCTTTTAGTTTTGTTGACTGTATCCTTTGCTGTGCAAAAGCTTCTTATCTTGATGAAGTCCCAGTAGTTCATTTTTGCTTTTGTTTCTATTGCCTTCGTGGATATATCTTGCAAAAAGTTACTGTGGCTGAGTTCAAAAAGGGTGTTGCCGGGATCCCTGGGTGGCACAGTGGTTTGGCGCCTGCCTTTGGCCCAGGGCGCGATCCTGGAGACCCGGGATCGAATCCCACATCAGGCTTCCGGTGCATGGAGCCTGCTTCTCCATCTGCCTGTGTCTCTGCCTCTCTCTCTCTCTCTCTCTGTGTGACTATCATAAATAAATAAAAATTAAAAAAAGGGTGTTGCCTGTGTTCTCCTCTAGGATTTTGATGGAATCTTGTCTCACATTAAGATCTTTCATCCATTTTGAGTTTATCTTTGTGTATGGTGCAAGAGAGTGGAGTAGTTCCATTCTTCAGCATGTGGGTGTCCACTTTTCCCAGCACCATTTATTGATGAGACTGTCTTTTTTTCCAGCGGATTGTCTTTCCTGCTTTGTTGAATATTAGTTGACCATAAAGTTGAGCGCCCACTTCTGGATTCTATATTCTGTTCCATTGATCTATGTGTCTGTTTTTGTGCCACTACCACACTGTCTTGATGACCACAGCTTTGTAGTACAACCTGAAATCTGGCATTGTGATGCCCCCA
This sequence comes from Vulpes vulpes, assembly GCF_048418805.1. Lineage (NCBI taxonomy): Eukaryota > Metazoa > Chordata > Mammalia > Carnivora > Canidae > Vulpes > Vulpes vulpes. The sequence continues at coordinate 47,881,580 of NC_132796.1, forward strand.
GCTATGGTTTTCTTTTTTAAATTCCCCTGGCTATTCGGGGCCTTTTCTGATTCCACACAAATCTTAAGATGATTTGTTCTAACTCTCTGAAGAAAGTCCATGGTATTTGGATAGGGATTGCATTAAACGTGTAAATTGCCCTGGGTAACATTGACATTTTCACAATATTAATTCTGCCAATCCATGAGCATGGAATATTTTTCCATCTCTTTGTGTCTTCCTCAATTTCTTTCAGAAGTGTTCTATAGTTTTTAGGGTATAGATCCTTGACCTCTTTGGTTAGGTTTATTCCTAGGTGTCTTATGCTTTTGGGTGCAATTGTCAATGGGATTGACTCCTTCATTTCTCTTTCTTCAGTCTCATTGTTAGTGTCTAGAAACACCACTGACTTCTGGGCATTGATTTTGTATCTTGCTACACTGCCAAATTGCTCTATGATTTCTACAAATCTTGGGGTCGAATCTTTTGGGTTTTCTCTGTAGAGTATCGTGTCATTGGCAAAGAGGGAGAGTTTGACTTCTTCTTTGCCAATTTGAATGCCTTTAATGTCTTTTTGTTGTCTGATTGTTGAGGCTAGGACTTCCAGTACTATGTTGAATACCAGTGGTGAGAGTGCACATCCCTGCCTTGTTCCTGATCTTAGGGGAAAGGCTCCCAGTGCTTCCCCATTGAGAATGATATTTCCTGTTGCCTTTTTGTAGATGGCTTTTAAGATGTTGAGGAATGTTCCCTCTATCCCTACACTCTGAAGAGTTTTGATCAGGAATGGATTCTGTCTTTTGTAAAATGCTTTCTCTACATCTAATGAGAGGATCATATGGTTTTTGGTTTTTCTCTTGCTGATATAATGAATCACATTGATTGTTTTACGAGTGTTAAACCAGTCTTGTCTCCCGGGAATAAATCCTACTTGGTCATGGTGAATAATTTTCTTAATGTATTGTTGGATCCTATTGGCTGGTATCTTGTTGAGAATTTTTGCATCCATGTTCATCAGGGATATTGGTCTATAATTCTCCTTTTTGGTGGGGTCTTTTCTGGTTTTGGAATTAAGGTAATGCTGCCCTCATAGAACGAATTTGGAAGTACTCCATCTCTTTCTATCTTTCCAAACACCTTTAGTAGAATAGGTATGGTTTCTGCTTTAAACGTTTGATAGAATTCCCCTGGGAAGCCATCTGGCCCTAGAATTTTGTGTCTAGGGAGGTTTTTGATGACTGCTTCAATTTCCTCCCTGGTTTTTGGCCTGTTCAGGGTTTATATTTCTTCATGTTCCAGATTTGGTAGTTTCTGGGTTTCCAGAAATGCGTCCATTTCTTCTAGATTGCCTAATTTATTGTCGTATAGCTGTTCATAATATGTTTTTAAAATCGTTTGTATTTCCTTGGTTATGGTAGTGATCTCTCCTTTCTCATTCATGATTTTATTAATTTGAGTCTTCTCTCTCTTCTTTTTAATAAGGGTAGCTAATGGTTTATCTATCTTATTAATTCTTTCAAAGAACCAACTCCTGGTTCTGTTGATCTGTTCCACAGTTCTTCTGGTCTCAATTTCGTCGAGTTCTGCTTGAATCTTTATTAACTCTCTTCTTCTGCTGGGTGTAGGATCTATTTGCTGTTTTTTCTCTAGCTCCTTTAGGTGTAAGGTTAGCTTTTTTATCTGAGTTATTTCCAGTTTTTGAATGGATGCTTGTATTGCGATATATTTCCTCCTCACGACTGCTTTTGCTGCATCCCAAAGATTTTGAACGGTTGTATCTTCATTCTCATTAGTGTCCATGAATCTTTTTAATTCTTCCTTAATTTCCTGGATGACCCTTTCATCTTTTTGCAAGATGGTCCTTAACCTCCACGTGTTTGAAGTCCTTCCAAATTTCTTATTGTTATTTAGTTCTAATTTCAAGGCATTATGGTCTGAGAAAACGCAGGGGACGATCCCAATCTTTTGGTATCAGTTCAGACCCGATTTGTGACCCAGTATGTGTCTATTCTGGAGAAAGTTCCATGTGCACTTGAGAAGAATGTGGATTCAGTTGCATTTGATGTAAAGTTCTGTAGATATCTGTGAAATCCATCTGATCCAGTGTATCATTTAAAGCTCTCGTTTCTTTGGAGATGTTATGTTAGAAGACCTATCGAGAGTAGGAAGCACTAGACTGAAGTCACCAAGTATAAGTGTATTATTATCCAACTATGTATTAAATTTTGTTATTAATTGATTGATATATTTGGCAGCTCCCACAAACGGGGCATAAATGTTGATGATTAAGTCCTCTTGTTTGATAGATCCTTTAAGTATGATATAGTGTCCCTCTTCATCTCACACTACAGTCTTCGGGGTAAATTTTAGTTTATTTGATATAAGGATGGCTAACCCTGCTTTCTTTTGAGGACCATTTGAATGGTAAATTGTTCTCCAACCTTTTATTTTCAGGCTGTAGGTGTCCTTATGTCTAAAATGAGTCTCTTGTAGACAGCAACTAGATGGGTCCTCCTTTTTTATCCAGTCTGAAACGCTGAGCCTTTTGATGGGGTCATTAAGCCCATTCACATTCAGAGTTACTATAGAAAGGTATGAGTTTGGTGTCATCATGATGTCTATTCAGTCCTTGTTTTTGTGGATTGTTCCATTGGACTTCTTCTTAAAGGGGAATTTTAAGAGTCCTCCTTAAAATTTCTTGCAGATCTGGTTTGGAGGTCACATATTCTTTTAGTTCCTGCCTGTCTTGGAAGCTCTTTCTCTCTCCTTCCATTCTGAATGAGAGCCTTGCTGGATAAAGTATTCTTGGTTGCATGTTCTTCTCATTTAGGACCCTGAATATATCCTGCCAGCCCTTTCTGGCCTGCCAGGTATCTGTGGAGAGGTCTCCTATTACTCTAATACTCCTCCCCATAAAAATCAGGGATTTCTTGTCTCTTGCTGCTCTTTATCTTTGGAATTTGCAAGCTTAACTATTAAATGTAAAAAAAAAAACTATTAAATGTCCAGGTGTTGAATGGTTTTTATTGATTTTAGGGGGGGGATCTCTCTATTTCCTGGATCTGAATGCCTGTTTCCCTTCCCAGATTAGGAAAGTTTTCAGCTATGATTTGTTCAAATACATATTCTGGCCTTCTGGCCCTTTCAGCGTCCATGGGAACCCCAGTTAAACGTAGGTTTTTCTTCCTCAGGCTGTCTTTCATTTCCCTTAATCTATCCTCATGGTCTTTTAATGGTTCGTCTCTTTTCCCCTCAGTTTCCCTCTTTGCCATCAACTTGTCTTGTACGTCACTCACTCTTTCTTCCACCTCCTTAACCCTCATCGTTAGGACTTCTAGTTTGGATTGCATCTCATTCAATTGATTTTTAATTTCTGCCTGATTAGATCTAAATTCTGCAGTCATGAAGTCTCTTGAGTCCTTTCTGCTTTTTTCTAGAGCCACCAGTGGCTTTAATTATAAAGTGCTTCTGAATTGGCTTTCTGACATTGAATTGTAATCAAGATTTTGTAACTCTTTGGGAGAGAGGACTGTTTCTGATTCTTTCTTTTGAGGTGAGTTTTTCCTTCTAGTCATTTTGCTCAGTGCAGAATGGCCAAAAACAAGTTGTATTGCAAAAATGAGAAAAAGAGAGGAGAGAAAGAAGGAAAGAAAAAAATAAAAAAAGAAGGAAAGAAAAAGACAAAAAGAAGAAAAAAAGAAAAAAGGAAGAAAAAAAGAGAAAAAGGAAAAAAGAAAAAAGAAAAAGAAAAAAGGGAGGAAGCAAACTGAAATCAAAAAGCCAAAACAAAACAAAACAAAGCAAAACACAAAAACAAGGGGGAGTATCCTCTGATTCTGTATACTGTAAGTCCCTTGACTTCCCCTGGATCTTTCCAGTGCTGCTTGGTCAATAATTTGTTTTTCCCCTGTCTGTCTAGTTGGTCTTCTGGGAGAGGGGCCTGTAGTGCTGATTTTCAGGTGCTAGCATTTGGGAGAGCTGCTCAGCCCCCTGCGTGGTGCAGGGTCAGTGAAAGATATTTAAGCTGTTTATTGGGTGAGGCCATGGTGAGGCCACTGTGAGGCTCAGTGGGGGTTGTTTATCCTTTGAGGCCCCAGTATGAACAACCACAGTGGCAGTGGCCAACTCTGGAGCCTTGGATTCAGGTCCTGCAGTAACTACAGAGCTCTCAATCTGCAGGGGCTTGGATGCTCCAGTGGCGGGGCCGCTGATCTGCTCAACTTGGGGCAGGATCGTCCTTGCTGTCCTGTACCCTCCTGGCCTTTGCCTGTCCTGGGGGTAGGCCGGATCCTGGGCTGTGTCCCCAGCACCCTGTGCTCTCGGGCCCGCGCTGTTAGATTCTTGCTCCCAGCCGTGCAGCCCCCTCCATGCAGAGCCGCCGCCTGAGCCCCATGGAGTTGTTCCCAGGTCCAGCTGTGAGCGTGCTGCGGCCCTTTAGCGAGGTAGGCCGCAGGGTGTGGCGCGCTCTCCCCGGGGCACAGGTGCTCTGTTAGTGTCCAAGGGAGCCTGAGGGCATCCCTGCCCCTCCTTGGGTCCTGCTGTAACTCCTTGTGAGTGCCTTTCCGCCCAGGAAGATTGGTGAAGCTCCTGCTTCTCCGGGATGGAGCTATCCTGTCCTGGGGACACTCGCCTAGGCCTTATCCCGGCTCCTCGCTGGGCCCCTCCCCCTTGGATGCCTTTTGTTTCTTTATTTCTTTTTTCCCCTGTCTTCCTTCCTTGATAGAATCGTGAACTCTTCTCACTGTAGCATTCCAGCTGTTCTCTCTTTAAATATCAGGTGAATTCATAGATTTTCGAGATGGTTTGAAGGTTATCTAGGTAATTTGGTGGGGACAGGTGACTTGGGGACCCTCCTCTTACGCCATCTTGCCCCTCCCTCCCAGATGTTGTTTTGATGCCAGTTATGAACCCATAGAAGCACTCTAACTCCAGGACTTCCTCCTTATTCCATTTTTTCCTTCCCCACTTCTTCCTTTTACTTCCCATCTCTGTGTTTTTTCTATAATATTTTAGATATAGTATTAAAGTTCATCACAATGTATTACTCAATATTAGCCACACCTTTCAGCTACAGTAACAACATATAGTCACTAGTAGACGTGAAATGTTATCATCATACATTGCATAGACAGGAATGAGGGAACTGTATTTGTTGGCAAGAATAAGCAAGTGACTTCCTCTTCCAGGACTTTTAAAACATATTTTTAGATGTTACTTATTTATAATTATTATTTTTCCAACATTTTTTAGTGAACATAATGGGTCTACCTCTGATCCTCACTGTTATTGAATATTTCCTCTTTCCCTCTTCCTTTTTTTCCTCTTCTTCCTCCTCTTTCTTCTACTACCTGCATGCTCTTCCCTCCTAGCTTTTTCTGTAGTGCCTACCACCATGCCCACTACCTCTCTTGGAACTGGCTTATAAGAGGGAGAAAAGGGACTTCTTAAAGGTCTGACTTCAAATCAAGCCACTGGGGTGTTTGGGGAATTGCTCTGGACACTGAGGCTGAGCTGAGAGGTTGAACTGAACTCTCACTGTTGCTGAAGCTATGAACATAATTCTGTTTACAAAACTTTAAAAAAAATTCTTTTGAAGTCTCCATTGCAGGGTCTGTGTTTTTTTTTTTTTTCTGGGAGAGACTTATGTACATCAGCAGGGATGGGGGTGATATATTAAACTAATGATAAGTTGTGTGGGCAAAGAATTTGATAAGGTAAGAAAGAATTTGCTATTTTTATTTTATCTGCTCCTCAAAATAAACTATTATCACTCACAAACACCTTGACTAATACAGAACTTTTTGTTTGTGGTGGGAATAGAGTGGGGAGGGGAAGGAGAAAAGTCCAAGAGTTTAGTTGATTGGGAGGTTGACTCTCCTGTTTAGGGCACGGAGTGGAAACTGTGGATACCCCTCAGAGGAGGCAGGTTTTAGGGAGAGAGGTTTCCACTTAAGAAGCACTGAAAGAAGATCAAGATTAGGGCAAAACATCAAAGAAAATCTCCACCTTCCCATGCCTAGAACATGCTGGGAGAATTTTGGTGCTTTCAGAGACTACTAGTTCACTGCTTTTAAGTTAAAAATGACAAAAATAAGTTGTTGTGAATTTTTTTTTGTCATTTTTAACTGGGAATTTTAGAAGTAGTAACAGAACTGGGAGTTCTGTCCCTTCAGAGGAATACTGTATTAATCTGTGTTAACTCACCAGTATCAGAAATAGATTATTAGAATTTCCAACCTAAAGTCAACCCCATTGCAAGCAGCAGTATCTGACAGTAGAATGAAGGGATGGGGTTAGGGCTAGGATTTTCTTTTACATGTTTTAATTTAAATTCAATTTGCTAACATATAGTATAATACCCAGTACTCATCCCATCAAGTGCTCTCCTCAGTGCCCATCATCCAGTTACCTCATCCCTCTGTCCACCTCCCCTTCTGCAACCCTTTATTTCCCAGAGTTAGGAGTCTCTCATGGTTTGTCACCCTCTCTAATTTTTCACACTCGGTTCCCCTCCTTTCCCTTATAATCCCTTTCACTATTTCTTATATTCCACATATGAGTGAAACCATATGATGATGGAATATAAGTCAGCCATCAGAAGATACGAATACCCACCATTTGCTTCAAAGTGTACGGAACTGGAGGGTATTATGCTGAGTGAAATGTAAATCAGTGAAGGATAATCATCATATGGGGGGAGGATGCTATGGAGAGCCTTAGAAGTTTGAATGACTAGGGTAGGATCTTAGAGTTGAAAGGACCTTAGGGATGGCTGGGCACTATTTGAGTAGGTGAAGAATGTCACAGAACATTATAAAAGAACCGTGCATAATATTGGGCTAGGAGAAGCCTGGGAACTCATCAAGTCCAAACCCCTTCCATTTCAGCTGGGAAAATAAGCCTGGAGAGAGGCCGGGACTTGACCTGAGTTATATAGCGAGTCAGGAGCAGAAGTAGAGTCGCAACCACATCTATAACACAAGAAACAGTTTCTTCCTTTGTATTCTTCCTTGTCTCTGGATTGGATGGTCAGACTTTATAATTGAAAAGGAGAGAAGGGGGAGGGGAGAATAGAGTTTCATGATCTGCCTAGTATTCTATAATAAAACATTATAGGATGACAGAAATGAAAGGTTTAGTATATCCTTATTTTTGTAGCAGAATCCTATATCTGAATATTTCCTCAGCCTCCAGCACATAATGCCCTGTAAGAATGAGTCCACGGATTGTTTCAAATTTAGTGATACTCCAAGACTAAGCCTACAAATCCTCTAGACGTTTAGAGTCTTCTCTGAATACTGAGCATTCCTCAACATTATTCTCCTTTTTATGATTTAGGTACTTACTTCACACTAAGGTCATATTGGGGCTTCTGCCCAAGCATAAATTGCTTCTACTCTGAGAAGGACAAGGGGTAGAGTGGGACACTGGAAAACACTTTAATTTGAGCAGCTCTTGCCAAATGTTAAGAACAGTTCTTTTCCTTAAATGTGAAAATTCTCAGCCATGGAACTAACTCATTCTTGCATCCTCCTTCATAAAACAATCACCCTCCACCCTCAAACATTCATCCACATCTCCCCAAATTTACCAACTTTACCTATGACAGATATGCCACTGACTAGGCTCTCTGTGCTGCCCTGGAAAGCCTTTTGTTATTGGTGGCTGGTAGGGAAGATGTACTCTTCCAGCACATACTTGTCTCTCTATCCTTCTTATTAAGAAGGGCCCAGGAGGTTTGTAGGCCAACTCTAGCCTATGTGTCTGGCCCTATCTGGTGAAGCATCCAGTTGTCTTCCTTGTTCCACTCCTGCCTCAGCTCTCCAGCAGTTCCATCAGCAGGTTAAATATAGCTGGTCCTGCACTTTCAGGTCAGATCTATAGAGGGCAACCACTACTAATTTATGATAAATTATTCTGGGTGTGTCCTCCCACTCTCTTCACTTATTTTCAGTACTTGTAAAATTTTAGAAAGACAGGCTATTAGAATAGGGGGAGTGTGTTTAAATAACTTATGTTTGAACTCCCTTATGATACATATTGGGAAATTGAAGCCCAAAGAAAGGATAAGATCAGTCTAAACTGAGACAATGATTCACTCTGTGACAATTAGAACAAGAACTCAGAATTCCTGAATCTCAAAACTCTGGAAACACAGTGATAAGTATCTAATCCAAATACATCATTTTATAGTTGCCAAAACAGGCCCCAAAAAGAACCTGTGTAAGGTCATGCAGTTATTGTGACAAAGCTAGGATATCCAGATATTCTAAATCCTAGTCCAGGAATCTTGAAAGCTAATTTTATTCATGTAGATAATTTTGTATATTACAAGCAATAAGGGCTCAGAGAGGGAATGCAATTTGTCTGAAGTCACAGAGTAAATTAGTTACAGTCAAAACCAGAGCCCAGGGCAGCCTGGGTGGCTCAGCGGTGTAGTGCCACCTTCAGTCCAGGGCCTGATCCTGGAGACCCGGGATCAAGTCCCATGTCAGGCTCCCCTGCATGGGGCCTGCTTCTCCCTCTGTCTCTGTCTTTGTCTCTGTCTCTGTCTCTCTCTCTTTCTCTGTGTGTGTGTCTCATGAATAAATAAATAAAATCTTAAAAAAAAATAACAGAGCCCAAAGCTGGCTGTAAAACCAAGACTGAGAAGAAATTGGGGATTTTGAATTCTAGTCCCTCAGAAACCCCGATGGCTGGGGGACATGGCATTTCAAAATTAAATAGCATAGTAGGAGGGGCACCTGGGTAGCTCAGTGGTTGAGCAACTGCCTTTGGCTCAGGTCATGATCCTGATTGAGTCTTGCATTGGGTTCTCTGCAGGAGGCCTGCTTTTCCCTCTGCCTATGTCTCTCTCTCTCTGTCTTTGTATCTCTCATGAGTAAGTAAAATCTTTTAAAAAATAAATAAATAGTAGAGTAGGAGAAGGACAAGCTAAAATGACAGAATAGTTGGTGGCTCTTGCTTGCCTTATTCTTTGAATACAGCTAAATAATTATCAAATCATTCTGAATACCCAGGAAATAAATCTGAGGAATGAGAGAACAAACTGAACAACTAGAGGGAGAAAAGATGTCACATCATGGAAAGTAGGAGATGTGGAGAGGTGATTTGAAGGAGAAAAGAATCATGGGTGCTGTGGAGGGGAGGGAGCCCTGATCACGGAGAAAGGAGAGAGAGAAAGAGATAAAGCAGCATACAGGGAATTGCATAAGAAAAACATTCCCCAAACCATCGAATGGGAAAATAAGAGGGGCTGCAGATTGCAAGTTTTACAAGAAGTGGAGCCGATGGGGATCCTTAGGTGGCTCAGCGGTTGAGAATCTGTCTTCCGCCCAAGGCATGATCCTGGAGTCCCGGGATCAAGTCCCACATCAGGCTTCCTGCTTGGAGCCTGCTTCTCCCTCTGCCTGTGTCTCTGCCTCTCTCTTTCTCTGTATTTCTCATGAATAAATAAATAAAATCTTTTAAAAAAGAAGTGGAGCTGAAAGTCTAAAGTTTTAGAAGTCCATGCCATCACCATGGTTGAGCCTGGTAGGCATAGTGGTGCTCCTGTGGATAAGGAGGACAAAGGCCCAGAAGCAGAGAGTATGATCTAAAGATCCCTTGTATCACACTGGAAGAAACAGTTCCCCTTCTTGAAGTGCATTTGGGAGAAGTGGCACTACCTCTCAGAGGACAAAAGAGCTGGTGGGTTACCATGGAGTTGCCTTGTTCATTAACATAACAGCAGAGTTATGTGCTGAGGGCAGCTAACCTGGATGTCAGCATTGTGATACACTTTACCATTAAATCAAGCCCAAGCCCTTGAACAGTTGTGTGACTACTTTTCTGGTTAAACCTGGCACCAGCCACACCACGATGAGACCTTCTCCCAGAGGATCATTGTAGGTTCATGCTGTGCTGTGTCCCTAAAATTTGGAGTCTTGAAACCCATGTGCATGCCTAAAATAAAACACCAGGTAGGCAGATGGCTTGGACACAGACAGGGTGAAAGGGGGGGATTAGATCAATGCCTGGGACACAAGAGGGGAGATTGTTCATTCCTCTGTGAGGGTTTCCTGAATAGCAGTGGGTGTGAACTCCTTCTCCAGGAAAGAAAGTGAGCTGACACCATTTTTCACTGTCCTTTCAGTACAGATGGACTTCAGTGAGTGACATAACACATAGTGGAGGCTTGAGCCTCTTACACCAAGCCCCACCACCCTGCACTCTGCAGATGTGTTTTTTTTACTAGGGCAAGTGTGATTGAGAGCCAGAGCAGCAGTGGAGCCCGTCCCCACAAGGCTAGAAAAACTTCACCCCCACCCCACATCCGTTCCCTCCCACGCAGACCAGGTTCACTGTTCATACAGTGTTGTGAAGCTTCAGATCTAGTGGAAATAGGACCAGGCATAGACTTCCCTAACACACAAAAGATAGAGTCCTAGACAAAAATGTCAAGTTGGAGGATTGCATCCAAAATAAAGAGAAGATGAGTGGGAAAAATCAGAGAGGGTGACAAAACATGAGACTCCTAACTCTGGGAAATGAACAAGTGGTAGTGGAAGGGGAGGTGGGCAAAAGGATAGGGTGACTGGGCTACAGGCGCTGAGGGGGGCACTTGACAGGATGAGCACTAGGTGCTATATTATATGTTGGCAAATCGAACTTCAATAAAAAATATACAAAAAAAAGAGCAGGCAGAGGTCATAGCCAGGGCCTAAGTCAAAATAGTACATCTGAACCAGAATTTAAGACAAGAATTTAAATCAAGAATCATAAAGATACTAGCTGGGCTTGAGAAGCATGGAAGAAACTGGAGAGACTGTTATTGCAGAGATAAAAGACCTAAAATCTAGTCAGAACAAAATAAAAAATACTATAACCAATGCAAAACTGACTGGAGATAATCACTACACGGATGGAAGAAGGAGATGAATCAATAATTGATATAGAAAATAAAATTGTGTAAAATAATGAAGCTGAAAAGGAGAGGGAAAGAAAAATATTTGATCAAAAATATAGACTTAGGGAACTCAGTGACTCTACAGAAAGTGTTAACTTTTGTATCATTGGAGTCCAAGAAGAAGAAGATAGAGGAAAAGGGGCTGAGGAAATTATAGCTGAATACCTCCCTAATCTGGGGAAAGAAAGAGGTATCCACATCCAAGAGGAACAAAGAACTCCCACTAAAATCAACAAAAGCCAGCCAACACCAAGATATATCATAGTAAAATTTACAAAATACACAAATAAGGAAAGAATCCTGAAAGTAGAAAGGGAAAAAAAATCCCTAAACTAGAAAGGAAGACAAATCCCTAACCTAGAAGGGAAAACAAACGAGGTTAGCAGAAGATCTTTCCACAGAAGCCTGGCAGGCCAGAAGACAGTGGCATGATATATTTAACATGATGAATGGGGAAAATATGCATCCAAAAACACTTCATCCAGCAAGGCTGTCATTCAGAAGAGAAGAGATGAAGAGTTTTGCAGACAAACAAAAACAAAAGGAGTTCGTGACCACTAAACCAGCGCTGCGAGAAATATTAAAGAGGACTCTTTAGTGGGAGTCCCTGAGTGGGAAGGACGAAAATAAACAAAGGCTAGAAAGGAATAGAAAAAAAATTTCCAGAAAAAATGACTTTATGGGTAATACAATGGCACTAAGTTCATATCTATCAGTAATCACTTTGAATATAAATGGACTAAATGCTCCAGTAAGAAGACATAGGGTATCAGAATGGATTAAAGAACAACAACAATATGACCTATCTATGTTCTGCCTACAACAGACTCATTATAGACCTAAAAACACCTGCAGATTGAACGTAAGGGAATAGAGAACCATCAATCATGCTAATGGACATCTAAAAAAAGCCTGAGTAGCCATACTTATATCAGACAAACCATTTTAAATCAAAGACTCTAACAAGAGATGAAGAAGGGCACTATGTCATAATTAGTCTATCAATAAAGAAGATCTAACAATTGTAAATATTTATGCACCTAACTTGGGAGCACCCAAATATATAAATCAATTAATAATGAACATAAAGAACTCATTGATAACAAAAGGGGACTTTAACTTCTCACTTACAGCAATGGACAGATCTTTTAACCAGAAAATCAACAAACAAACAATGCCTTTGAATGACACATTGGAGCTGATGGACTTAACAGATATATTCAGAGCATTTCATCCTAAAGCAGCAGAAAACACATTTTTAAGTACACATAGAACATTCTTGAGAATAGATCTTATACTGGGTCACAAATCAGGTTCCAACAATACAAAATGTTTGATATCAAACCATGCATATTTTCCAACCACAACACTATGAACTTGAGATCAATCACAAGAAAAAATTGGAAAGACCTCAAATCTATGGAGGTTAAAAAATATCCTACTAAAGAATGAATGGGTTAACCAGGATATTAAAGGAGAAATTTAAAAAATACATGGAAGCAAATAAAAATGAAAACACAACATTCCAGACCTTTGGGATGCATCGAAGGCAATCATAAGAGGGAATTATATAGCAATATAGGTCTACCTGAGGAAGCAAGAAAAATCTCAATTACAAACCTAACCTTACACCTACCTTAAAGGAGCTAGAAAAGGTACAGCAAATGAAGACTAAAGCCAGTAGAAAAAAGGGTAATATTAAAAATTAGAACAGAAATAAGTGACACAGAAACAAACAAAAAAACCTCAGTAGAACAGATAATTGAAACTATGAGCTATTTTTAAAAAAGAATTAATAAAATTGATAAACCTCTACCCAGACATATCAAAATGAAGAGAGAAAGGACTCAAATAAATAAAATCACGAATGAAAGAAGAGTGACCACAACCAACACCATAAAAATGATTATGAGAATATTATGAAAAATTAAATGCCAACAAATTGGGCTCTCTAGAAGAAATGAATAAATTCATAGAAATATATAAACTATAGGATATTTGAACAGATACATAACCAGCAAAGAAATGGAACCAGTAATCAAAAACCTCCCAACAAAAAAAATTCAGGGCCAGATGGCTTCTCAGGAAGAATTATATCAAATATTTCAAGAAGAGTTTATACCTACTTTTCTCTGTTTTTAAAAAATAGAAATGGGATGAAAATCAACAAACTTATTTTATAAGGCCAGCATTACCTTGATTCCAAAACCAGGCAAAGTCCTCAAAAGGGGAATTTAAGGCCAATATCCCTGATGAACATAGCTGCAAAAATTCTCAATAAAATATTAGTAAATCAAATGCAAAAGTACATTAAAAGAATTATTCACCACAGTGAAGTGGGATTTACTTTTGGGCTACAGAGGTGGTTCAGTATTCACAAATCAGTCAATGTGATAAATCACATTAATAAAAGATAGGATAAAAAACATAGGACCCATTTAAAAGATGCAGAAAAAGCATTTGAAAAAATGCACCATCCATTCTTGATAAAAACCCTCAAAAAAGTAAGGATATATGGAACATACTTCAACATCATGAAAGCCATATATAAAAGACCCACAGCTAATATCATTCTCAATGGGGAAAAACTAAGAGCTTTTCCTTTATGAACAGGAAAAAAAACAGGGATATTCACTCTCACCATCATTATTTAACATAGTACTGGAAGTTTAGCCTCACCAATCAGAAATCAAAAAGAAATAAAAGGCATCTAAATCAGCAAGAAAGAAGGGAAACTTTACTATTCAGAGATGATATGATATTCTATGTAGAAAACCTGAAAGATTCCACCAAAAAGTGGTAGAACTGATAAGTAAATTCAGCAAAGTCACAGGATAACAGTAATTAACTTACAGAAATGAGTTGCATTTCTATACACCAATAATGAAGCAGCACAAAGATAAATCAAGCAAGATATCCCATTTACAATTGCATCAAAAGCCACTAGATACCTAGGAATAAACCTAACTAAAGAGGTAAAACATCTGTACTCTTAAAACTACAGAATACTTATGTCTATGTTATCCAGGGCAATTTACACGTTCAAACTAATCCCTATCAAAATACCATGGACTTTCTTCAGAGAGTTGAAACAAATAATCTTAGGATTTGTATGGAATCAGAAAAGACCCTGAATAGCCAGAGGAATATTGAAAAAGAAAACCAGAGCTTGGGGCATCACAATGCCCGATTTCAAGGTGTATTACAAAGCTGTGATAATCAAGACAGTATGGTACTGCCACAAAAAAAGACACATAGATCAATGGAACAGAATAGAAAACCCAGAAATGAACCCTCAACTCTATGGTCAACTAATATTTGACAAAGCAGGAAAGAGTATCCACTGGAAAAAAGCCTCTTCAATAAATATATTGGGAAAATTGGACAGACACATGCAGAAGAATGAAACTAGACCATTCTCTTACACCATACACAAAGATAAACTCAAAATGGATGAAAGATCTAAATGTGACACAAGGCAAGATGGCGGAAGAGTAGGGTCCCCAAGTCACCTGTCCCCACCAACGTACTTAGATAACTTTCAAATCATCCTGAACACCTACAAATTTGGCCTGGGATTTAAGGAGAGAACAGCTGGAATGCTACAGAGAGAAGAATTTGAGCTTCTAACAAGGTAGGAAGACAAATAAATAAGTCAGTAAGTAAATAAATAAGAATCAAGTCGGGGAGGGGCAACCTGCGAGGACCCGGGATAAGTGGGGTAGCAAAAGCCTCCAGGACATGAAAGCCCAGTCGTGGAGAAGCAGGAACTTTAAAAATAGGCACCGGATTCTTTCCAGATGGAAAGGCAGTCGCAGGGAACTCGGGCAGGATCCCAGGAGGGGCAGTAGAGTCTCCAGGTTCCCGGAGTCACTAACAAAGGAAGTGCGCCCCGGGGGAGAGCATGCCACAGACTGCAGGCCAAGCTCGGGAAAGGGCTGGAGCAAATGCCCGGTGGGGCCTCGGGAGCAGCTCAGGCGGGAAGGGAGATGCGAAGCCCTGGGAATGTGAATCCAGTGGCACAGGCCCCAGATCCCAGGAATCCGGGGGACACAGCCCAGAATCCTGCACCCTGCCCCTGGGACAGGAAGAGGCCAGGAGGGCCCAGGACAGCAAGGACGCTCCTGCCGCCAGGCACCCCCGAACTATGTAGATCAGCGCCTCCTGCGCCAGAGCATCCAGGCCAGTGCAGACTGGGAGCTGCCGTAGTTACTGCGGGAGCTGACTCCAGGGCTGGAGAGCTGGCCACCACCAGTGAGGTTGTTCCTCTTGGTGTCACCCTGTGCCTGGGATGGAGCGGGGCCCCAGAGGACAGAGGCCTCATGGAGTAAACAGCTCGCACTGAGCCGTGCACCTGACAAGGGGCAAGGCAGCTCCCGCAGGTGCACAAACCTGAGAATCAGCACAGCAGGCCCCTCTCCCAGAAGGCTAGCTTGGAGGGACAGGGGAAGACCAAGTTCTTGACTGAGCAGCTCTGGAGTCGAGGGATTTACAATATATAGAACCAGAGGATATCCCGACTTGTTCCATTCTTCTTCTTCTTCTTCTTCTTCTTCTTCTTCTTCTTCTTCTTCTTCTTCTTCTTCTTTTGTTATTGGTCAGTTTTTTTTCTATCTCTCCCTTGTTTTCTTCCGTTTTCCAGTACACTCGGTTTTAGCCATTCTGCACTGAGCAAACTGACTAGGAAGAAGAACTCAACACAAAAGAAAGACACAGAAACACTACTCCTACAGAGTTACAGAATTTGGTTTACAATTCGATGTCAGAAAGCTAATTCAGAAGCCCAATTATAAAGCTACTGGTGGCTCTAGAAAAAAAAGCATAAAGGAATCAAGAGACTTTGTGATTGCAGAATTTAGATCTAATTAGACTGAAATTAAAAATCAATTAAATGAGATGCAATCCAAACTGGAGGTCCTAACAATGAGGGTTAATGAGATAGATGAATGAGTGAGTGAGATAGAAGACAAGTTGATGGCAAGGAAGGAAGCTGAGGAAAAAAGAGAAAAACTACTAAAAGACCATGAAGGAAGGTTAAGGGAAATAAATGACGGCCTCAGAAGAAAAATCTACGTTTAATTGGGGTTCCAGAGGATGCCAAAAGGGACAGAGGACCAGAAACTGTATTTGAACAAATAATAGCTGAGAACTTCCCTAATTAGGGGAGGGAAACAGGCATTCAGATCCAGGAGATAGAGAGATTCACCACCCTAAAATCAATAAAAACTGTTCAACACTTCGACATTTAATAGTGAAACTTGTAAATTCTAAAGATAAAGAAAAAATCCTTAAAACAGCAAGAGATAAGAAATCTCTAACTTATATGAGAAAAAATAATACATTAACAGCAGACCTCTCCACAGACACATGGCAGGCCAGAAAGCACTGGCAGGACATAGTCAGGGTCTTAAATGAGAAGAACATGCAGCCAAGAATATGGTGTCCAGCAAGGCTCTTATTCAGAATTGAAGGAGTGATAAAGAGCTTCCAAGATACGCAGAAACTAAAAGAATATGTGACTGCCAAACCAGCTCTGCAAAATATTAAGGGGAACTCTGTAAAAGAAAGAAGAAGGACAAAGAAATAATCAACAAAAACAGGGACTGAATAGGTATTATGATGACACTAAATTCATATCTTTCAATAGAAACTCTGAATGTGAATGGGCTTAATGATCCCATTAAAAGACACATTGTTTCAGACTGGATAAAAAAGCAAAACCCTTCAGAGTGTAGGGATAGACATTCCTCAACATCTTAAAAGCCATCTACGAAAAGCCTACAGCAAATATCATTCTCAATGGGGAAGCACTGGGAGCCTTTCCCCTAAGATCAGGAACAAGACAGGGATATCCACTCTCACCACTGCTATTCAACATAGTACTGGAAGTCCTAGCCTCAGCAATCAGACAACAAAAAGACATTAAAGGCATTCGAATTGGCAAAGAAGAATTCAAACTCTCCCTCTTTGCCGATGACATGATACTCTACATAGATAACCCAAAAGCAAAAAAAAAAAAAAAAAAAAAAAAAAGAAAGAAAGAAAGAAAACCCAGAAGCCTCCACCCCAAGATTTCTAGAACTCATAGAGCAATTTGGCAGTGTGACAGGATACAAAATCAATGCCCAGAAGTCAGTGGTATTTCTAGACACTAACAATGAGACTGAAGAAAGAGAAATGAAGGAGTCAATCCCATTGACAATTGCACCCAAAAGCATAAGATACCTAGGAGTAAACCTAACCAAAGAGGTGAAGGATCTATACCCTAAAAACTATAGAATACTTCTGAAATAAATTGAGGAAGACACAAAGAGATGGAAAAATATTCCATGCTCATGGATTGGAAGAACTTATATTGTGAAAATGTCAATGTTACCCAGGGCAATTTACACATTTAATGCAATCCCTATCCAAATACCATGGACTTTCTTCAGAGAGTTAGAACAAATTGTTTTAAGATTTGTGTGGAATCAGAAAAGGCCCCGAATAGCCAGGGGGATATGAAAAAAGAAAACCATAGCTGGGGGCATCACAATGCCAGATTTCAGGTTGTACTACAAAGCTGTGGTCATCAAGACAGTGTGGTAGTGGCACAAAAACAGACACATAGATCAATGGAACAGAATAGAGAATCCAGAAGTGGACCCTCAACTTTATGGTCAACTAATATTCAACAAAGCAGGAAAGACTATCCACTGGAAAAAAGACAGTCTCTTCAATAAATGGTGCTGGGAAAATTGGACAGCCATATGCAGAAGAAAGAAACTGGACCATTCTCTTGTGCCATACACAAAGATAAACTCAAAATGGATGAAAGATCTTAATGTGGACAAGATTCCATCAAAATCCTAGAGGGGAACACAAGAAACACCCTTTTTGAAGTTGGCCACAGTAACTTCTTGCAAGATACATCCACAAAGGCAAAAGAAACAAAAGCAAAAATGAACTATTGGGACATCATCAAGATAAGAAGCTTTTGCACAGCAAAGGATACATTCAACAAAACTAAAAGACAACCTACAGAATGGGAGAAGATATTTGCAAATGACATATCAGATAAAGGGCTAGTTTCCAAGATCTATAAAGAACTTATTAAACTCAACAGCAAAGAAAGAAACAATCCAATCATGAAATGGGCAAAAGACATGAACAGAAATCTCACAGTAGAAGACATACACATGGCCAACAGGCACATGAGGAAATGCTCCGCATCACTTGCCATCGGGGAAATACAAATCAAAACCACAATGAGATACCGCCTCACACCAGTGAGAATGGGGAAAAATAAAAAGGCAGGAAACCACAAATGTTGGAGAGAATGCGGAGAAAGGGGAACCCTTCTGCACTGTTGGTAGGAATGGGAACTGGTGCAGACACGCTGGAAAACTGTGTGTAGGTTCCTCAAAGAGTTAAAAATAGACCTGCCCTATGACAGAGCAATTGCACTGCTGGGGATTTACCCCAAAGATACAGATGCAATGAAACACCGGGACACCTGCACCTGATGCTTATAGCCGCAATGTCTACAGTAGCCCAACTTTGGAAGGTGCCTCGGTGTCTATCGAAAGATGAATGGATAAAGAAGATGTGGTATATGTATACAATTTAATATTACTCAGCCATTAGAAATGACAAATACCCACCATTTGCTTCGATGTGGATGGAACTGGAGGGAATTATGCTGAGTGAAATAAGTCAATTGGAGAAGGACAAACATCATATGGTCTCATTCATTTGGGGAATATAAAAAATAGTGAAAGGGAATAAAGGGGAAAGGGGAGAAAATGAGTGGGAAATATCAGAAATGGAGACAGAACATTAAGACTCTTAAATCTGGTAAAGGAACTAGGAGTGGTGGAAGGAAAGGGGGGCAGGGGGTGCGGGTGACTGGGTGTTGGGCACCTCAGTGTCAGGGGCACTTGACGGGATGAGCACTAGGTGTTATTCTATATGTTGGCACATTGAACACCAATAAAAAATAAATCTATAATTTTTTTAAAAAAGCAAAACCCATCTCTTTGTTGTGTACAAAAGTCTTATTTTAGAAATTAGGACACCTCCAGCCTGAAAATAAAGGTTGCAGAACTATTTACCATTCAAATGGTTCTCAAAATAAAGCAGGGGTAGCAATCCTTATATCAGATAAATTATAGTTTATCCCAAACACTGTGGTAAGAGATGAAGAGGGATACTATATCATAGTTAAAGGATCTATACAATAAGAGGACCTAACAATCATTAATAATTATGCCCCAAATGTGGGAGCTGCCAAGTATATCAATCAATTAATAACCAAAATAAAGTCATACTTAGACAATAATACACTAATACTGGGAGACATCAACATGGCACTCCCTGTAAATGACAGATATTCTAAGCACAATATCTCCAAAGAAACAAGAGCTTTAAATGATACACTGGACCAGATGGATTTCACAGATAATTACAAACTTTACATCCAAACGCAACTGAATACACCTTCTTCTCAAGGGCACATGGAACTTTTTCCAGAATAGATCATATAGTAGGTCACAAATCAGGTCTTATCTGATACCAAAAGATTGGAATTGTCCCCTGCATATTTTCAGACCATAATGCTTTGAAACTAGACTAAATCAACAGAAGAAATTTAGAAGAAATTCAAACACTTGGAGGTTAAAGACCATCTTGCTAAAAGATGAAAGGATCAACCAGGAAATTAGAGAAGAATTAAAAAGATTTACAGAAACTAATTAAAATGAAGATAAAACTGTTCAAAATCTTTGGGATACAGCAAAAGCAGTCCTGGGAGGGAAATGCATCACAATACAAGGCTCCTTCAAAAAATTGGAAAAAACTCAAATACTCAAGAAGACTTCACACCTAAAGGAACTGGAGAAAGAACAGCAAATAAAACTTCCACCCAACAGAAGAAGAGAGGTAATAAAGATGCAAGCAGAACTCAATAAAATAGAGACTGGAAGAACTGTAGAGCACATCAACAAAACCAGGAGTTGGTTCCTTGAAAGAATTAATAAGAGGATAAACCATTATCCAGTCTTATTTAAAACAAAAGAGAAAAGACTCTAATAACTAAAATCACGAATGAAAAGGGAGAGATCCAACCAATAGTAAGGAAATACAAAAGATTTTAAAAAATATTATGAGCAGTTATATGCCACTAAATTAGGCAATCTAAATGAAATGGACGCATTTCTGGAAAACCACAAACTACCAAAACTGGAACATGAAGGAATAGAAAACTTGAACAGGCTGATAACCAGAGAGGAAGCAATCATCAAAAACCTCCCAAGACACAAAAGTCCAGGGACAGATGGCTTCCCAGGGGAATTGTATCTAACATTTATAGAAGAAACAATACCTATTCTACTAACGAGTTCCAAAAGATAGACAGAGATGGAATACTTCCAAACTCGTTCTATGAGGCCAGCATGACTTTAATTCCAAAACCAGACAAAGACCTGACCAAAAGGAGAATTATAGATCAATATCCCTGATGAACACAGATGCAAAAATTCTCAACAAGATACTAGCCAATAGGATCCAACAGCACATTAAGAAGATTATTCACCATGTCCAAGCAGGATTCATCCCCGGGATGCAAGGCTGGTTCAACACTTGTCAAGCAATAACGTGATGGATAACATCAACAAGAGAAAAAACAAGAACTATATGATCCTCTCCATAGATGCAGAGAAAGCATTGGACAAAATGCAGCATCCATTCCTCATCAAAACTCTTCCGAATATAGAGATAGAGGGAACATTCCTCAGCATCCTAAAACCAATCTACGAATAGCCCACAGCAAATAAAGTTTTCAATGGCAAAACAGTGGGAGCCTTGCCCCTAGGATCAGGAACACGACAGGGATGTCCACTCTCACCACTGCTATTCAACATAGTATTAGAAGTCCTAGCCTCAGCAATCAGGTAAGAAAAAGTAATAAAAGGCATTCAAATTGGCAAAGAAGAAGTCAAACTCTTCCTCTTTGCAGATGACACAATACTGCACATAGAAAACCCAAAAGACTCCACCCTAGGATTGCTAGAACTCAGACAGGAATTCAGCCGTGTGGCATGATACAAAATCAATGCCCAGAAATCAGTGGCATTTCTAGACACTAATAAAGAAACTTAAGAAAGAGAAATTAAGGAGCCAGTCCCATATACAATTGCACCCAAAAGCATAAGATAACTTGGAATAAACCTAACCAAAGAAGTAAAGGATCTCTATCCTAAAAACTACAGAACACTTCTCAAAGAAATTGAGGAAGACACAATGGGATGGAAAAATACTCCATGCTCATGGATTGGAAGAATTAAGATTGTGAAAATGTCAATGCTACCCAGGGAAATTTACACATTTAATGCAATCCCGATAAAAAAAAACCATGGATTTTATTCAGAGAGTTGGAAGAAATAATCTTAAGATTTGTGTGGAATCAGAAAAGATCCCAAATAGCCAGGGGATATTGCAAAAGAAAAACAGAGCCAGGGGCATCACAATGCCAGATTTCAGGTTGTACTACTAAGCTGTAATTATCAAGACAGTGTGGTACTGGCACAAAAACAGACACATAGATCAATGGAATAGTTTAGAGTATCCAGAAATATGCCCTCAACTCTATAGGAAAGACTATCCACTGGAAAAAGGACAGTCTCTTCAAAAAATGGTGCTGTGGAAATGGACAGCCACATGCAAAGGAATAAAACTAGACCATTCTTCTACACCATACACAAAGATCAACTCAAAATGGATCTAAATGTGACACAAGAATCCATCAAAATCCTAGAGGAGAACACAGACAACACCCTTTTTGAACTTGGCCTCAGCAAATCTTGCAAGATACATCTATGAAGGCAAGGGAAACAAAAACAGAAATGAATTAATGGGACTTAATCAAGATAAAAAGCTTCTGCACAGACAAAGAAACAGTCAACAAAACTCAAAGACAACCTACAGAATGGGAGAAGATATATGCAAATGACCTATCAGATAAAGGGCTAGTATCCAAGATGTATAAAGAACTTATTCAACTCAACAGCAAATAAACAATCTAATCATGAAATGGTCAAAAGACATGAACAGAAATTTCACAGAGGAAGATATAGATATGTCCAACAAATACATGAGAAAATGCTCCACATCCCTTGCCATCAGGGAAATAGAAATCAAATCAATCGGAGAAGGACAAGCATTATATGGTCTCGTTAATTTGGGGAATATAAATGATAGTGAAAGGGAATAAAGGGGAAAGGGGAAAAAATAAGTGGGAAATATCAGAAAGGGAGACAGAACATGGAAGACTCCTAACTCTGAGAAACGAAGTAAGGGTGGTGGAAGAGGAGAAGGGCCGGGGGTGGGGGTGACTGGGTGGCGGGCACTGAGGTGGGCACTTGATGGGATGAGCACTGGGTGTTATTCTTATGTTGGCAAATTGAACACCAATAAAAAATAAATTTATTTTTTTTAAAAAGAAATCAAAACTGCAATGACCTACCACCTCACACCAGTGAGGATTGTGATAATTAACAAGAGAGGAAACAACAAATGTTGGAGTGGATGTGGAGAAAGTGGAACCCTCTTGCAGTGTTGGTGGAAATACAAACTGGTGCAGCCACTCTGGAAAACTGTGTGGAGGTTCCTCAAAGAGTTAAAAATAGATCTACCCTACTACCCAGCAATTGCAGTGCTGGGATTTAACCCAAAAATACAGATGCAGTGAAAAGCTGAGACACCTGCACCCCAAAATTTATAGCAGCAATGTCCACAATAGCCAAACAGTAGAAGGAGTCTCAGTGTCCACTGAAAAATGAATGCACAAAGAAAATGTGGTCTATATATACAATGGAATATTACTCAGCCATTAGAAACAACAAATGCCCACCATTTGCTTCAACTTGGATCGAACTGGTGAGTATTATGCGGAGTGAAGCAAGTCAATCAGAGAAGGACAAACATTATATCGTCTCGTTCATTTGGGGAATATAAAAAATTGTGAAAGGGAATAAAGGGGAATGGAGAGACACTGAGTGGGAAATATCCATGAGGGTGACAGAACACGAGAGACTCCTAAGTCTGGGAAATGAACAAGGGGTGGTGGAAAGGGAGGTGGGTGGGGCTGGGGGTGACTGCATGATGGGCACTGAGGGGGGCACTTGATGAGATGGGCACTGGGTGTTATGCTATATGTTGGCAAATTGGACTCCAATAATAAATAAATAAATAGTTAAAAAATATTGGAAATACCAAACAAAATGCCAAAGCAAAGAAAAAATAAATATATAAAATAATAAAAATGAATAAGTAAATAAAATAAAACCCCTTAAAAAATAAACAGTTAGTTTTAGAAAAATTGAATTTTCTAGCCAGGTACTATCATTTAAGCAAAATGGCAATGCTTCCAATTTCTAGTAGTTGTAATACAGTGAATTACTCTTGTAATTTATTATACTGTTGGATCAGAATTTTAGGTTAAACAGAGAGGTAATAAAAATAGCCACAACAATCAAATGATAAAATAAATAAATGTGAGACAAGAATCCATCAAAATCCTAGAGGAGAACACAGGCAACACCCGTTTTGATCTTGGCCACAACAACTTCTTGCAAGATACATTCATGAAGGCAAAGGAAACAAAGCAAAGATGAACTATTGGGACTTATTCATGATAAAAATCTTCTGCACAGCAATAGAAACATACAACAATACCAAAAGACAACCTAAAAGAATGGGAGAAGATATTTGCAAATGACATATCAGATAAAGGGCTAGTATCCAAGATCTAGAAAGAACTTATTGGGATGCCTGGGTGGCTCAGTGGTTGAACACCTGCCCTCAGCCCAGGGCATGATCCCAAAGACATGGGGCTTCCTTCATGGAGCCTGCTTTTCTCTCTGCCTCCTTTTCTCCGTCTCTCATGAATGAATGAATGAGTGAATGAATGAATGACTAAATAAAATAAATATATTTTTCAAAGAACTTATCAAATTCAACACCAAAGAAACAAACAATGCAGTCAGGAAATGGGCAGAAGACATGAACAAATTTCTCCAAGGAATACATTCACGTTCTGAAAAACAAGCCATGAAAACAACAAGGCCAACAAGCACATGAAAAAAATGCTCCACATCACTTGCCATCAGGGAAATACAAATCAAAATCACAATGAAATACCCCTTCACTCCAGTGAGAATGTCAAAAATTAACAAGACAGGAAACAACAAATATTGTAGAGGATGTGGAAAAGGGGAACACTCTTGCATTATTCATAGGAATGCAAACTGGTACAGCCACTCTGGAGAACAGTGTAGAGGTTCCTCAAGAAGTTAAAAATAGAGCTACCCTATGACCCAGAAATTGCACTACTGGTTTTTTACCCTAAAGATACTGATGTAGTGAAATACCAGGACACCTGCACCCCCATGTTCATAACAGCAATGTCCACAATAGCCAAACTCTGGAAATAGCCACAATGTCCTTCAAAAGATGAATGGATAAAGAAGATGTGGTATATATGTACAATGGAATATTACTCAGCCATCAGAGAAGACGAATACCCACCATTTGCTTCAACATGGATGGAGCTGGATGGTATTATGCTGAGGGAAATAAGTCAGTTGGAGAAGGACAATCATCATATGGTTTTACTCATATGTAGAATATAAGAACTAGTGTAAGGGATTATAAGGGAAATGAGGGGAACTGAGTGGGAATAATTAGAGGGTGAGACAAACCATGAGATACTCTTAACTCTGGGAATGAACAAAAGGTAGTGGAAGGGGAGGTGGGTGGGGAGTTGGGGTAACTGGGTGACAGGCACAAAGGAGGGCACTTGATGGGATGAGCACTGGGTGTTATACTATATGTTGGCAAGTTGAATTTAAATTAAAAAATGTAAAAAAAAGAAATTGAAGAGGACACAAAGATATGGAGAAACATGCCATGCTAATGGATTGGAAGAAAATACTGTTAAAATGTCTATACCACCCAAAGCAATCTACACATTCAATGCAATCTCTATCAAAATCCAACAACTTTTTTCATAGATCTATAAAAAACAATCCTATAATTTGTATGGAACCATCTGTAAAGACCCTGAATATCCAAGCAATTCTGAAAAGGAAAAACAAAACTGGAGGCATCACAATTCCTGAATTCAAGCTATATTACAAAGCTGTGGTCATCAAGACAGTATGGTACTGGCACAAAAACACATAGATAAATGGAACAGAATAGAAAACCCAGAAATGGATCCACAACTCTATGGTCAACTAATCTTTGACAAGGTAGGTAATAATATCCAATGCAAAAAGGACAGTGTCTTCAAAAAATGGTGCTGGGAAAATTGGACAGCCATGTGCAAAAGAATGAAAATAGACTATACTCTTACACCATACCCAAAGATAAACTCAAAATGGATGAAAGATCTAAATGTGAGACAAGAATCCATCAAAATTCTAGAGGATAACACAGGCAACACCCTTTTTGAACTTGGCCACAGCAACTTCTTGCAAGATATGTCTCTGAAGTCAAGGGAAACAGAGGAAAACTGAACTACTGGGAGTTAATCAAGATAAAAAGGCTCTGCACAGCAAAAGAAAAAAAAAACAGTCAACAAAACTAAAGACAACCTACAGAATGGGAGAAGATATTTGCAAATGACCTATCAGATAAAGGGCTAGTATTGAAGATGTATAAAGAACTTACTAAACTTAACAGCAAAGAAACAAACAATCCCATCATGAAATGGGCAAAAGTCATGAACAGAAATTTCACAGAGGAAGACATAGACATGGCCAAGAAGCACATGAGAAAATGCTCCGCATCCCTTGCCATCAGGGAAATACAAATCAAAACCACAATGAGATACCACCTCACACCAGTGAGAATGGTGAAAATTAACAAGACAAGAAACAACAGCTGTTGGAGAGGCTGTGGAGAAAGAGGATCCCTCTTGCATTTTTGGTGAGAATGTGAACTGGTACAGCCACTCTGGAACACTGTGTGGAGGTTATTCAAAGTGTTAAAAATAGAGCTACCCTATGACCCAGCAATGTCACTACTGGGTATTTACCCCAACGATATTGATGCAGTGAAAACGGAGACAACTGCACCCTAATGTTTATAGCAGCAATGTCCACAATAGCCAAACTGTGGAAGGAGCCTCGGTGTCCATAGAAAGATGAATGGATAAAAAAGATGTGGTCTATATATACAATGGAATATTACTCAGCCATTAGAAAGATGAATATGGGCAGCCCAGGGGGCTCAGCGGTTTAGTGCTGCCTTCAGCCCAGGGTGTGATCCTGGAGATCTGGGATTGGGTCCCACTTTGGGTTCCCTGCATGGAGCCGGCTTCTCCCTCTGCCTGTGTCTCTGCCTCTCTCTCTCTCTCTCTCTCTCTCTCTCTCTCTCTGTGTGTGTGTGTGTGTGTTTCATGAATAAATAAGTAAAATCTGAAAAAAAAGGAAACGATGAATACCCACCATTTTTCCTCGACGTGGATGGAACTAGAAGGTATTATGCTGAGTGAAGTAAGTCAATCAGAGAAGGACAAGAATTATATGGTTTCACTCATTTGGGGAATATAAAAATAGTGAAAGGGATTATAAGGGTAAAGGATAGAAAATGAGTGGGAAAAATCAGAGAGCGTGACAGAACATGGGAGACTCCTAACTCTGGAAAACAAATAAGGGTAGTTTAAGGGGAAGTGGGCAGGGTTTGGAGTGACTGGGTTATGGGCACTGAGGGGGATCTTGATGGGTGAGCACTGGGTGTTATACTATATGTTGGCAAATTTAATTCCAATAATAATTATACATAAAAAATTGCTACTGCTATAAGGTCCAGAGAGCTTCTTTTACAAAGAGAAAACTGATTTATGGGGGCTAGTGAGGGGGAGAATGCTTGACTGAGCAAGTGTAAAAGAGACTGAGACTAAATCTCTTGACCGAATTTTTTCCAAGTTTCTGGAATGTTCCATGTAAGTACTCAGAGCCCCAGAAGAGTCTTCAGTGTCCCTCAAGTGCTCTGATAGCAACCCACTCACTCATTTATTTATCACTGACTTGGGGCCAGATACTGTATTGGACTTTCATTGCCGACAAAGGAAATCTGGACATTGTCCTTGAGTGTTCACAATCTGGGTATCTATTTTTTTAAAAAATTATTTTTATTTGAGAGGGATGGAGAGGGGCATACAGAGAGAATCCTCAGGCAGACTCCCTGATGAACACAGAGCCAAATATGGGGCTTGATCCCAGGACCCTGAGATCATGACCTGAGCCAAAATCAAGAATCAGCCACTTAACCAACTTAGTCACACAGGCACCCCACAATATGAGTATCTATTAAGTCTCCATCCCAATCATCACTATCTTCAACCTTCTTTCTTTTTCCAAGTGGTCTGAAAATTGTCTTTCAACTGATGGTGTTTTAGATTTTATAATTTTTTTCAAGAGCACTTGATTAGGAATCTGGAGACCAGCATCTATTTCTACTTCTTCTATTACTTCATGTGGAGGAGTGCTCCATTCCTTCATGTCCATGCACCTCAGTTTTCATCTCTCTAAAATGATGGGTCAGGGAGAAGAAAGAGGGAGTATATGATTGTTAAGAATCTCTGGTTCATATCATCTAGGTGATGGAGATCCTTTGTGATCTGTGGGCAATACCCTCTCTTTGAGTGAAAGGATGGATGGTAAGAGCCTGCTATGAGATGCTTCATCCTGCCGCCTTCCTCCTGAGCTCTGTGACCACTTCCCTACGGGAGAGGTGGGAGATTTGAGCTTCCTGAGGCCTTCAGAGGGACCTCATTTCTACTTTTACTCAACTGCAACACTCAGGAAGCATTAAAGCGATTTTTGGTTGAGAGCTATTCAGCCAAATTCACTTCCTGGGGTTGGGGGTGGGGCAGAGGGAGAGAAAGAATCAGAGACAGAGAGACACAGAGGAGAGAGAGGTAGAAACTAAGTCAGAGAGACAAAGAGGGAGCAAGAGAGAATACCAGAGAGGGAGAAGAGGAAGAAGGGAGGAATTAAGAGAAAGAAGGAGAAAGAAAGAGACAGATACAGATAATAAATAGAGACAAGATGAGTGAGTGAGTGTGTGAGAGAAAGAATGATAGTGGACATACCCAGTCCCAGAAGTCCTCATAAAAATGCTGCATAAAATCCTACATCTTGCAGTAATAGAATCCCAAACTGGAAGGATCCTTCAGAAATTGAGAACAGAGAAGGATTTAAATGTGTTCATAATGACACAGCAATTTAGTATCAGTGCCAGGATTCAAACCCATAACTAAAATAGGATAGCTCAAAAGATAGTTCAGAGGCTTTAACTTTGTTAGTCTGTCTTTACATAGCTATGGGCAATGTAGTAACACAAGGGTGCCACTACATTGTCTGCCCCACAGGAAGCACTAGCATCAGGGAATTCATCCTTTTCCTCCACCAGCTCTGCTCTGAGGACTTAGAAACATACCTGTGAAGGCTGAATGGGGTAAGTTTAATTTTCAAATACAATGTTTTTGGGAGATTACAAGCAGACTTCATGTAAGAATTAACTTTAGGGTGGGACCTTGAAGGATGAAAACAACAAAAAGTTAATGACAATTATGTACTCATCCTACTAAAACTTTCAAACAACCCAGGAAAATCTAATGTGGGCAAAATTTTTTTAAATAATTTAATTTAAAAATTCTTAATTCTAGGGACACATGGGTGGCTCAGTGGTTGTGGATCTGCCTTTGGCTCAGGGTGTAATCCCAGGGTCCCAGGATCGGGTCCCACATCAGGCTCCCTGCATGGAGCCTGCTTCTCCCTCTATGTCTCGGCCTCTCTGTTTCTCTCATGAATAAATAAATAAAATCTTTTAAAAAAATTCTTAATTCCAGTATAGTTAATATACAAAGTTTTATTAGTTTCAGATATACAATATAGTGATTCAACAATTCTATATACTACTCAGTGCCCATTGAGATAAGTGTACTCTTAATGTCTTTGCCTATTTCACCCATTCTTCACCTACCTTCCCTCTGGTAACCATCTCTTTGTTCTCTATAGTTAAGAGTCTTTTTTATTTTCCCCCCATTTTGATCATTTGCTTTGTTTTTTAAATGCCACATATCACTGAATTCACATGATATTTGTCTTTCTCTAACGTATTTCACTTAGCATTATGCTCTCTAGCTCCAACTTATTTTGTATGGCTGAATAATGTTCCATTATCTATATATCTATCTATATCTATATCTATATCTATATCTATATCTATATCTATATCTATATCTATATCTATATCTATCTATATCCTACATCTTCTTTATCCATTCATCGGCCCATGGACACTTGTGCTGCTTCCAGAATTTGGTAATTGTAAATAATGCTACAATAAAAATAGGGGGGAATCCTTGGGTGTTTCAGCGGTTGGGTGCCTGCCTTCCACCCAGGGCGTGATCCTGGAGTTCCGGGATCGAGTCCCACATCAGGCTCCCTGCATGGAGCCTGCTTCTCCCTCTGCCTGTGTCTGCCTCTCTCTCTCTCTCTCTCTCTCTCTCTCTCATGAACAAATAAAATATTTTTCTTAAAGTATATGAACTTCATCAGGTAAAAAAAATAGGGGTGAATACATCCTTTCAAATTAGTGTTTTTGTATTCTTTGAGTAAATACCTAGTAGTGTAATTACTGGTTCATAGGGTAGTTATAATTTTAAAGTTTTGAGAAACTTTGGAGGGAGGGGCAAGATGGTGGAAGAGTAGGGTCCCAAGTCACCTGTCCCCACCAAATTACCTAGATAACCTTCAAACCATCCTGAAAATCTACAAAGTCGGCCTGAGATCTAAAGAGAGAACAGCTGGAATGCTACAGTGAGAAGAATTCACGCTTCTATCAAGGAAGACGGAGAAAAGAAATAAAGAAACAAAGGCATCCAAGGGGGAGGGGCCGTGCGAGGAGCCCGGCTAAGGCCAGGGCGAGTGCCCCCAGGACAGGAGAGCTCCGTCCTGGAGAAGCAGGAGCTGCACCAATTTTCCCTGGCGGGAAGGCGCCCGCAGGGAGTTAGAGCAGGATCCCAGGAGGGCGGGGATGCTCTCAGGCTCCCTGGGACACTAATAGGGCACATGTGCCCCGGGGAGAGTGCGCCGAGTTCCCTAAAGGGCTGAAGCGTGCACACGGCTGAACCTGGGAGCAGCAGCTCTGAGGGGCCCAGGCTGCGGCTCCGGGGAGAGGGGACTGAGCAGCCGGGAGCGGTAATCCAACAGCGCAGGCCCGAGAGCACAGGGCACCGGGGACACAGCCCAGGATCCTGCCTCCCCCCCGGGACAGGCAGAGGCCAGGAGGGCATAGGACAGCAAGGACACTCTTGCCCGGAGCTGAGCAGATCAGCGGCCCCGCCCCCGGACCATCCAGGTCCCTGCAGACTGAGAGCTCTTTAGCTACTGTGGGAGCTGAATCCAGGGCTCCAGAGCGAGCCTCCGCCACTGTGGTTGTTCCTCCTGGGGCCTCACAGGGTAAACAACCCCCACTGAGCCTCACCGTGGCCTCACCTGATAAACAGCTTAAATATCTTTCACTGACCCTGCATCAGGCAGGGGGCTGAGCAGCTCCCCCAAGTGCTAACACCTGAAAATCAGCACAACAGGCCCCTCCCCCAGAAGACCAGCTAAACGGAGAAGGGGAAAAACAAATTCTTGACCAAGCAGCACTGGGAACTTCCAGGGGAAATCAAGGGATTTACAGTATACAGAATCAGAGGATACTCCCCCTTGTTTTTTTTTTTCCTTTTTCATTTCCGTTTGCTTCCCCCCTTTTTTCTTTTTCTTTTTTTCTTTGCTTCTTTTTCCTTTTTTTCTCTTTCTTTCTCCTTTTTTCTTTTTCTTTCCTTCTTCCAATTCTTTCTTCTTCTCCTGTTCCCAATACAACTTGTTTTTGGCCACTCTGAACTGAGCAAAATGACTAGAAGGAAAACCTCACCTCAAAAGAAAGAATCAGAAACAGTCCTCTCTCCCACAGAGTTACAAAATCTGGATTACAATTCAATGTCAGAAAGCCAAATCAGAAGCACTATTATAAAGCTACTGGTGGCTCTAGGAAAAAGCATAAAGGACTCAAGAGACTTCATGACTGCAGAATTTAGATCCAATCAGGCAGAAATTAAAAATCAATTAAATGAGATGCAATCCAAACTAGAAGTCCTAACGACGAGGGTTAACGAGGTGGAAGAACGAGTGAGTGACATAGAAGACAAGTTGATGGCAAAGAGGGAAACTGAGGAAAAAAGAGACAAACAAAAGACCATGAGGATAGATTGAGGGAAATAAGTGACAGCCTGAGGAAGAAAAACCTACGTTTAATTGGGGTTCTCGAGGGCGCCCAAAGCGCCAGAGGGCCAGAATATGTATTTGAACAAATCATAGCTGAAAACTTTCCTAATCTGGGAAGGAAAACAGGCATTCAGATCCAGGAAATAGAGAGATCCCCCCCTAAAATCAATAAAAACCGTTCAACACCTCGACATTTAATAGTGAACCTTGCAAATTACAAAGATAAAGAGAGGATCCTTAAAGCAGCAAGAGACAAGAAATCCCTGAATTTAGGGGAGGAGTATTAGGGTAACAACACAGCAACAGACTTCTCCACAGAGACTTAGCAGGCCAGAAAGGGCTGGCAGGATATATTCAGGGTCCTAGATGAGAAAAACATGCATCCAAGAATACTTTATCCA
Organism: Vulpes vulpes; assembly: GCF_048418805.1. Lineage (NCBI taxonomy): Eukaryota > Metazoa > Chordata > Mammalia > Carnivora > Canidae > Vulpes > Vulpes vulpes. The sequence continues at coordinate 47,913,232 of NC_132796.1, forward strand.
GCAAGGCTCTCATTCAGAATGGAAGGAGAGATAAAGAGCTTCCAACACAGGCAGGAACTAAAAGAATATGTGACCTCCAAACCAGCTCTGCAAGAAATTTTAAGGGAGACTCTCAAAATTCCCCTTTAAGAAGAAGTCCAGTGGAACAATCCAGAAAAACAGGGACTGAATAGATATCATGACGACACAAAACTCATATTTTTCAATAGTAACTCTGAAGGTAAACGGGCTTAATGACCCCATCAAAGGGCGCAGGGTGTCGGACTGGATAAAAAGCAGGACCCATCAATTTTCTGTCCACAAGAGACTCATTTTAGACAGAAGGACACCTCCAGTCTGAAAATAAAAGGTTGGAGAACAATTTACCATTCAAATGGTCCTCAAAAGACAGCAGGGGTAGCCATCCTTATATCAGATAAACTAATATTTGCCCCGAAGACTGTAGAGAGAGATGAAGAGGGACACTATATCATACTTAAAGGATCTATCCAACAAGAGGACTTAACAATCCTCAATATATATGCCCCAAATGTGGGAGCTGCCAAATATATCAAACAATTAATAACTAAAGTTAAGGCATACTTAGATAATAATAGAATTACACTTGGTGACTTCAATCTAGTGCTTTCTACACTCAATAGGTCTTCGAAACACAACATCTCCAAAGAAACGAAAGCTTTAAATGATACACTGGACCAGATGGATTTCACAGATATCTACAGAACTTTTCGTCCAAGCTCAACTGAATACACATTCTTCTCAAGTGCACATTGAACTTTCTCCAGAATAGACCACATACTGGGTCACAAATTGGGTCTGAACCGATACCATAAGGTTGGGATCGTCCCCTGTGTATTCTCAGAACATAATGCCTTGAAGTTAAAACTAAATCACAACAAAAAGTTTGGAAAGACTTCAAACCCATGGAGGTTAAGGACCATCCTGCTAATAGATGAAAGGGTCAACCAGGAAATTAAGGAAGAATTAAAAAGATTCATGGAAACAAATGAGAATGAAGATACAACTGTTCAAAATCTTTGGGATGCAGCAAAAGCAGTCCTGAGAGGGAAACACATCACAATACAAGCATCCATTCAAAAACTGGAAAGAACTCAAATACAAATGCTAACCTTACACATAAAGGAGCAGGAGAAAAAACAGCAAATAGATCCCACACCCAGCAGAAGAAGAGAGTTAATAAAGATTCGAGCAGAACTCAATGAAATCGAGACCAGAAGAACTGTGGAACAGATCAACAGAACCAGGAGTTGGTTCTTTGAAAGAATTAATAAGATAGATAAACCATTAGCCAAGCAGAAGAGAGAGAAGACTCAAATTAATAAAATCATGAATGAGAAAGGAGAGATCACTACGAGCACCAAGGAAATACAAATGATTTTAAAAACATATTATGAACAGCTATACACCAATAAAATCGGCAATCTAGAAGAAATGGACGCAATTTTGGAAAGCCAGAAACTACCAAAATTGGAATAGGAAGAAATAGAAAACATGAACACGCCAATAATCTGGGAGGAAATTGAAGCAGTCATCAAAAACCTCCCAAGACACAAGAGTCCAGGGCCAGATGGCTTCCCAGGGGAATTCTATCAAATGTTTGAAGAAGAAACTATACCTATTCTACTAAAGCTGTTGGGAAGATAGAAACAGATGGAGTACTTCCAAATTCGTTCTATGAGGCCAGCATCACCTTAATTCCAAAACCAGACATCAACGCCACCAAAAAGGAGAATTACAGACCAATATCCCTGATGAACATGGATGCAAAAGTTCCCAACAAGATACTAGCCAATAGGATCCAACAATACATTAAGAAAATTATTCACCATGACCAAGTAGGATTTATCCCAGGGACACAAGGCTGGTTCAACACTCGTAAACCAATCAATGTGATTCATCATATCAGCAAGAGAAAAACCAAGAACCATATGATCCTCTCATTAGATGCAGAGAAAGCATTTGACAAAATACAGCATCCATTCCTGATCAAAACCCTTCAGAGTGTTGGGATAGAGGGAACTTTCCTCGACATCTTAAAAGCCATCTACGAAAAGGCCACAGCAAATATCATTCTCAATGGGGAAGCACTGGGAGCCTTTCCCCTAAGATCAGGAACAAGACAGGGATGTCCACTCTCACCACTGCTATTCAACATAGTACTGGAAGTCCTCGCTTCAGCAATCAGACAACAAAAAGACATTAAAGGCATCCAAATTGGCAAAGAAGAAGTCAAACTCTTCCTCTTCGCCGATGACATAATACTCTACATAGAAAACCCAAAAGCCTCCACCCCAAGATTGCTAGAACACATACAGCAATTTGGTAGCGTGGCAGGATACACAATCAATGCCCAGAAATCAATGGCATTTCTATACACTAACAATGAGACTGAAGAAAGAGAAATGAAGGAGTCAATCCCATTTACAATTGCACCCAAAAGCATAAGATACCTAGGAATAAACCTAACCAAAGAGGTAAAGGATCTATACCCTAAAAACTATAGAATACTTCTGAAGGAAATTAAGGAAGACACAAAGAGATGGAAAAATATTCCATGCTCATGGATTGGCAGAATTAATATTGTGAAAATGTCAATGTTACCCTGGGCAATTTACATGTTTAATGCAATCCCTATTAAAATACCATGGACTTTATTCAGAGAGTTAGAACAAATTGTTTTAAGATTTGTGTGGAATCAGAAAAGACCCCGAATAGCCAGGGGAATTTTAAAAAAGAAAACCATAGCTGGGGGCATCACAATGCCAGATTTCAGGTTGTACTACAAAGCTGTGGTCATCAAGACAGTGTGGTAGTGGCACAAAAACAGACACATAGATCAATGGAACAGAATAGAGAATCCAGAAGTGGACCCTGAATTGTATGGTCAACTAATATTCGATAAAGGAGGAAAGACTATCCATTGGAAAAAAGACAGTCTCTTCAATAAATGGTGCTGGGAAAATTGGACATCCACATGCAGAAGAATGAAACTGGACCACTCTCTTGCACCATACACAAAGATAAACTCAAAATGGATGAGAGATCTAAATGTGAGACAAGATTCCATCAAAATCCTAGAGGAGAACACAGGCAACACCCTTTTTGAAGTTGGCCACAGCAACTTCTTGCAAAATACATCCAGAAAGGCAAAAGAAACAAAAGCAAAAATGAACTATTGGGACTTCATCAAGATACGAAGCTTTTGCACAGCAAAGGATACAGTCAACAAAACTAAAAGACAACCTACAGAATGGGAGAAGATATTTGCAAATGACATATCAGATAAAGGGCTAGTTTCCAAAATCTATAAAGAACTTATTAAACTCAACAGCGAAGAAACAAACAATCCAATCATGAAATGGGCAAAAGACATGAAGAGAAATCTCACAGAGGAAGACATGGACATGACCAACATGCACATGAGAAAATGCTTTGCATCACTTGCCATCAGGGAAATACAAATCAAAACCACAATGAGATACCACCTCACACCAGTGAGAATGGGGAAAATTAACAAGGCAGGAAACAGCAAATGTTGGAGAGGATGCGGAGAAAAGGGAACCCTCGTACACTGTTGGTGGGAATGTGAACTGGTGCAGCCACTCTGGAAAACTGTGTGGAGGTTCCTCAAAGAGTTAAAAATAGACCTGCCCTACGACCCAGCAATTGCACTGTTGGGGATTTACCCCAAAGATTCAGATGCAATGAAATGCCGGGACACCTGCACCCCGATGTTTATAGCAGCAATGTCCACAATAGCCAAACTGTGGAAGGAGCCTCGGTGTCCATCGAAAGATGAATGGATAAAGAAGATGTGGTTTATGTATACAATGGAATATTACTCAGCCATTAGAAACGACAAATACCCACCATTTGCTTTGACGTGGATGGAACTGGAGGGTATTATGCTGAGTGAAATAAGTCAATCGGAGAAGGACAAACTGTATGTTCTCATTCATTTGGGGAATATAAATAATAGTGAAAGGGAATAGAAGGGAAGGGAGAAGAAATGTGTGGGAAATATCATAAAGGGAGACAGAACATAAAGACTCCTAACTCTGGGAAATGAACTAGGGGTCGTGGAAGGGGAGGTGGGCGGGGACTTGGAGTGAGTGAATGACAGGCACTGAGGGAGGCACTTGACGGGATGAGCACTGGGTGTTATTCTCTATGTTGGCAAATTGAACACCAATAAAAAATAAATTTATTATTAAAATAAAATAAAATAAAATAAAAAATAAAATAAAAAATAAAATAAAATAAAGTAAAATAAAATAAAATAAAATTTTGAGAAACTTCCATACTGTTTTCCACAGTGACTGCACCAGTTTGCATTTCCACCAACAGGGCATGAGCGTTCCTTTTTTCCTACATCCTTGTCAACACTTGCTATTTCTTGTATTTTTTATTTTAACCATTCTAATTCATGTGAGGTGATATCTCATTGTAGTTTTGATTTGGATTTCCCTGATGATGAGTAATGTTGAGCATGTTTACTTATGTCTGTTGGAGATCTGGATGTCTTCTTTGGAGAAATGTCTTTTCATGTAGTCTGTCCATTGGATTATTTGTTTTTTGGGTGTTGTATTTTGTAAGTTCTTTATATATTTTGGATACTAACCCCTAACAGATATGTCATTTGTAATTATCTTCTCACATTCAGTATGTTGTCTTTTAGTTTTGTTGGTTGTTTCCTTTGCTGTGTAGAAGCTTTTTGTTTTGATGAAGTCACAGTAGTTTATTTTTTATTTTGTTTCCCTTTCCTCAGAGATATCTTGAAAGATGTTACTAGGACTAATTTTGGTTACATTACTGCCTCTGCCCTCACAGGATTTTTATGGGTTCACATTTAGGTCTTTAATTCACTTTGATTTTACTTTTGTGTATGGTATAAGAAAGTGGTCCAGTTTCCTTGTTTTGCATGTAGCTGACCAGTTTTCTGCACACCATTTGTTGAAAAGACTGTCTTTTACCCACTCGATATTCGTTCCTACATTGTTGAAGATTAAATTGCCATATAGTTGTGGGTTCCTTTTTGGGTTTTCTATTTTGTTCTATTGATCTATATATCTATTTTTGTGCCAATACCATTTTGTATTGATTATGACAACTTTGTAATATAAGTTGAGGTCCAAATTGGTGATGCCTCCAGCTTTTTTTTTCCAAGGTTGCTTTGGCTATTCTGGGTCTTTTGTGGTTCCATACAAATTTTAGGATTGTTTGTTCTTCTGTGAAAAATGCTGTTTGTATTTTGATAGGGATTGAATTAAATCTGTAGATTGTTGTGGGTAGTATGGACATTTTAACAATATTTTTCTTTCAATTCATGGGCATGGAATGTCTTTCTATTTATTTGCATCAACTTCAATTTCTTTCATCAATGGTTTATAATTTTCAGAGTACAAGTCTTTCATCTCTTTGGTTTAATTTATTCCAAGGTATTTTATTTTTGTTTTGGTTTGATTATAAATGGGATTGTTTTCTTAAGTTGTCTTTCTATTTTCTTATTATTATTGTATGGAGGTGCAATGCATTCTGTATACTGATATTTTGTATTCTGTAACTTTAACTGAATTAATTCATCAGTTCTAGTAGATTTTTGATGGAGTCTTCAGGGGTTTCCATGTATAGTAGCATGTCATCTGCAAATAGTGAAGCCTTCACTTCATCCTTACTAATTTGGATGCCTTTTATTTCTTCCTGTTTCCGATTGCTGTGACTAGGCCTTCAAGTACTATGTTGAACAAAAGTAGTGAAAGTGGACATCCTTGTCTTATTCCTGACATTAGGGAAAAGCTCTCAGTTTTTCCCCTATGAGTTTTCACATAAGGTCTTTATTATGTTGAAGAATGTTCTCTCTATACCTACTTTGTTGAGAATTTTTATCATGAATGGATGTTGTACTTTTTAAAAAAAATTTATTTATTATTCATGAGAGACACACAGAGAAAGGCAGCGATATAGGCAGAGGGAGAAGCAGGCTCCCTATAGGGAGCCTGATGCACAACTCCATCCCAGGACCCCAGGATCATGACCTGAGCCAAAAGCAGATGCTCAACCACAGAGCCACCCAGGTGTCCCTAGTTTTTCAAATGCTTTTTTCAGCATCTATTGAAATGATTATATAGTTTTTATCCTTTCTTTTATTGATGTGATATATCAGTTTGATTGATTTTTGAATATTGAACCACCTTTATCCTGAGAATAAATCTCACTTGATTGTAGCAAATGATTTTTAAATGTATTGTTAGATTTCATTTGCTAATATTTTATTGAGGATTTTGTCATCTATACTTATCAGAGATATTGGCCTGCAGTTCTCTCTTTGTGTAGTGTCTTTATCTGGATTTGGCATTAAAGTAATGCTGGACTCGTAGAATAAATTTAGAAATTTTATTTCCTCTTATATACTTTGGAGTAGTTTGAAAAGAATGGATATTAACTCTTCTTTATTTTTTAAGAGATCTTTTTTTAAAAATTTTTATTTATTTATGATAGTCACACACACACACACACAGAGAGAGAGAGAGAGAGAGAGAGAGAGGCAGAGACATAGGCAGAGGGAGAAGCAGGCTCCATGCACCGGGAGCCCGAAGTGGGATTCGATCCCGGGTCTCCAGGATTGGGCCCTGGGCCAAATGCAGGCGCCAAACCGCTGCACCACCCAAGGATCCCTATTAACTCTTCTTTAAATGTTTATTAGAATTTGCCTGTGAAGATGTCTGGTCCTGTATTTCTGTTTGTTGGGAGTTTTCTGATTACTGATTCAATTTCATTGTTGGCAATTTGTCCAAATTTTCTATTTCTTCCGAATTCAATTTAGGGAGTTTATATTTCCAGGAATTTATCCATTTCTTCTAGGTTATTCAATATGTTGGTATATAATTTTTTAAAATAATATTCTCTTACAATTCTTTTTCTGTGGTATTGGTTGTTTCTTCTCTTTAATTTTTCATTTTGTTTGAGTCTTCTTTTTTTAATAAATGTGACTATGAAAAATAAGTCTGACTATGTTTTATCAGTTTTTGATCTTTTTAAAGAATCAGCTCTTGGTTTCAATGATGTGTTGTATTTTTTTTTACTTTCTATTTTATTTATTTCTGCTCTAATCTTCATTATTTCCTTCCTCTACTGGTTTTGGGTTTTGTTCTTCTTTTTCTAGCTCCTTTAGGTGCAAGATTAGGATTTGTATTAGAAATTTTTCTTGGTTCTTGAGGTAGGCCTGTATTGCTATAAACCTTCCTCTTAGAACAGCTTTTGCTGCCTCTAAAAGTTCTTGGATCATTGTGTTTTTATTTTCACTTGTCTCCATGTATATTTCTATTTCCTATTTGATTTTTTGATTGACCCCTTCATTGTTTAGTAGCATGGTATTTACCTCCCAAGCTATTTGTGCTCTTTGCATATTTTTTCTTGTGGTTGATTTCTAGTTTTATAGTGTTGTGGTCAGAAAAGATACATGGTATGACTTCAATATATTTTAATTTGCTGAGACTTGTTTTGTGACCTAATATGTGATATATTCTGGAGAACACCCCATGTGCACTTGAAAAGAATGTGTATTCTGCTTTGTAAGGGTGGAATGTTCTGAATATATCTGTCAAATCCATCTGGTTAATGTTTGTAGGATTTTGATAGGTGCATAAGGGAGCTATTATAGCTCAAAGTAATAGTGCAGGAAAGTTTAAAGTGGGCAATGGGGATCTGGGAAGGTGTCATCTGCCTTCTGAAGGGCAGATGGTATGAACAGGGGCAAGAATAGGCATCCTTTTCCTTAAATGTGCCTCTGAATTCCACTTGATAATCAATGCTGTGATGAATTTGATTGGTTAAAAAAGGTATTTCAAATCTAAATGTGACCCAAACTGGGAAACTTTTTGGAAACAAAACTTTGGTGCAGTGAAAGGTCTCTGCTTCCTTGTGAAGGGATGGGGAGGGGATGAAGCCCTGAAGGACCTCAGGCTCCTGATTGATTATGGTTTGATTCTACCTAAAGACAGAACCTCTTACAGAATTCTGACCATATCTTTCATTTTCTTTTCATCCCAATCTGGAAATGGTGAGTGTTCTCATCATGCTCTCTTCTCATTTCTGGGAGCCACCAGCTCTACCAAACACAGTAGTTTCTCAATAAATATTTATTACGTTGAATTGAATTATGGCTAATCCACGGCCCAAAGAAAAGGAGAAATTTATCCAAGATCTCAAAGAGGAATTAGAGCTTAAGCCCTGGTTTCTGAATTGTCTGTCAAGAGCTCTTGCACTTATATCATCTTGTCTCAAGAAAGCTCAGGTTGAGATTTCTGGCAGTGGGTGGCTTATACTGCACTAACCAAATATGTGACTGGGACCAGTATTTTCCCTTTTTCTGGGTCTCAGTGCTCTCATCTGTACCATGGAAGATTAGATTACAGGTTTCAAAAATGTCCTTACAGTTTTGTTCCTAGGAATTTGTGACCAACACTGAGAACATAAAACTGTATGCCATTGGGTAGTGTAGAGAGGGGAGGAAGCAGTTAGAGCTTGTCTCAGAGGCTGTGTGTCACACCTTCATCCCACTCTTTTGACTCCAAATCTCCATTAAAAGAAGTAAAATAGCTTTTCCAGCTTTGGAAATCTTGCTCTGACCTATAAGCTACTGGGTCTCTGGGAAGTGGGACAGCCTGTCCAACCCATATCCTACAATGCCTTATAGGACTATAAAGGCCTAAGTGGCCAACTGGGCAGGTGGGGAATAGTTGGCCCAGAGATGTCCTCTAGTTCCAGAAGATCTGACCATGGTGAAAAAGGGGGGTGACTGCCACTCATTCCTGGACAGGTAAGCAGGCTGAGCCAAGCCAGCATGCTCTGGAAAGGCCAGGAATGATGTCATGGGACATTTTGGGCTGCAACAACAGGAAACCACTGAGTGTTTACATTGGCTTGCAGAGCCTAGGCAGCCTGTTTTTTCTTCACTTCCTCAGTCTATCTGTTTCCTCTAATTCAAATACTATGAAGAGGGACTCCTGCCCAGGGCACGGAAAGCGGAAGGGAGGCCCCCAGGAGAAATAACCCCTTCCCCAGCCCAAAGGGCTTTACTTTAGCTGGAGTCCTGCCAAGGACTGACCTTAGGGTAGGGAAAGCAAGGTAGTTAGGACATACTTTGAGTGTTCTACAACTACATGGAAAGAAAATTCAGAATTCTCCCTAAGATTCAGGTCCTAAACCTAGAAGCCATCTTGGAGTTTTCCTAAGATGAAATCAGTCACCTAGTCTTGTAAATTCAATTTAATTTGATCAATTTAATCACTAGTAATTCATATACACAGTGCTGTGTCTGTATGTCTGTGTCAGTAGACAACACAGGCAGTGGTAGGGTACAAAGATGAAAAAAACAACAGTTCATACCCTCAAAGAATTGAGAATAGAGTGGTGGAGTAGCAGTGTGATGTCATTCACCTGTTTCATTCTCTTCATCACCAAAGTTATTGCCCCAGTTCAGGAACCCCATCACTTCCTACTACATTTAACACTCTCATAATGGGTCTTCCTGTTTCCAATCTTCCCTCCTCCCATGCTTCCTCCATAGTTATATTAGAGTGACTCTGACCCAACTTTCCAGTGCCACTCTCTCCCATCAAGCCTCCTAGGCAGTATGACAAGGGCTCAAAATGTAGTCTTAGTAGCAGGCAGACCCGGGTTTGATTGTCTACCTTATCACTCATCATTTCCTATCTAAAAGTGGGCAATGGCCTTTCTAAACCTCTACTTCTCTAGCCTCAGTTTCTTCAGTGGCAAAATGAAGATAATGACTACTCCTTAGGGTTGTTGTGAAAATTAAATGAAATAATGTATATATGGTGCCCAGTACAGAGTTAGCATTTGGTGAATGACAGCTCTAATTATTATCTCTCAGATATGCCATGTTCTTTTCTTTTTTTTTTTTAAAGATTTTATTTATGTGTTCATGAGAGACAGAAAGGCAGAGACATAGGCAGAGAGGGAAGTAGTCTCCCCACTGATGTGTGACTCGATCCCAAGACCCCAGGATCACAACCTGAGCCAAAAGCGGACAACCATAGAGCCACCCAAGTGCCCTTCCATATTCTTTTCTATCTTAATTCCTTTATGCAATCTGAAGCAGGATCATTTTCGTTGAAGAGTACTGAAACTGGTAGGGCTGAGATACCATCTAGGGCAGTGCAATCACCACCCTGAGGCCAATGAGGATAAACAATGTACCTAAGGATACATAGAGAATGAATATCAAAGTTTCAGCTAGAACCACTACTAGAAGTAGAACTAGGATTCTCCAGAATTCTATTCCAGTCATGGTTCCACTTCACCAACTGCTGGACAGAACTCTTAGCCTTTAAGATGCATCAACTGACAATGTTACTTTCCTCTGAGAGGTTCTCTCTCTCTCTCTCTCTCTCTCTCTCTCTGTGTGTGTGTGTGTGTGTGTGTGTACTTCCTTCTCTGTGATATACTGTTATCACTACTGTTAGACTACAAGTATTACTGCTGTTAGACTACAATACTATAATTTATTAAGTGTTATTATGTATCAGGTGCTAGTCTGAACACTTTACAAGTTAACTCATTTCACCTTTATCCTACAACTCTTAAAGATAGGTACTATTATTAGACCATTTAATAGATGAAAAGATAGGCTCAGAAAGGTTATATAATTTGCCCAAGATCACACAGCTGCAAGAGACAGGTCCAGGTATGAATCTTAGTAGCCTGCCTTCAAAGGAGCACTTGAAATGTGGTTACTGTGACAAAGACATTTAACTTCTAATGAATCTAAAGTTAAATTTTAATAGCCACTTAAAGCTTCTGGTTACCATGTTGGACAGAGAAGCTATTGGCTATACTGATTTTCCAGACTCCAAGGGATTAGGAATCATATCTAATAAATGTTTGTATCATGACAATGCTTCACACAGTGCATGGCACATCTATAATGTTCAAATTCAGCTACATTAGGAGGCTCTTGTGATTTAGGCAAGATGAAAATCCACACTACGACAGTCACAGTCAAGAGGGACTAAGGGGACATAATTGAGAGATCATTATCATTATCATCACCATTATTATAGATAGTTAGCAGGTATTAAATACTATATGCTAGGCATCTGCTTTAAATGCTAGCTGAATTAACTTATTTGGTTCTCACAAAAACCTTATGAGGTACTATTATTATCACACATTTTTCAGGTGAGGGCACTGAGGCACAGAAAGTTTAAGTACCTGTAAGTTACAGGGACAGGATATAAGCCAGGAAAAGCTGGCTTTAGGATGCAATCTCTTGGGATGCCTGGGTGGCTTAGTGGTTGAGCGTCTGCCTTTGGCTCAGGGCATGATCCTGGAGACCCGGGATCGAGTCCCACATCAGGATCCCTGCATGGAGCCTGCTTCTCCCTATACCTACCTCTCTCTCTCTCTCTCTCTCTCTCTCTCTCTCTCTCTCATAAATAAATAAATAAATAAATAAAATCTTAAAAAAAGACACACAGTGAGTTTTAGGGATTATAGTTGATATTTACTGGGTCTGTGATCCTTAATAGAACTATATTAGTTTATTTAATCAATAAACATCTATTATTTTCAATGTACCAGATACTTTTGCATCCTCTAATTCAATCATCATAATAATCCTCTGAAAGAGATACCATCATTAACTCCATTTCTAGAATAGAGCACCTGAGATCAGAGAGATTTAGCAATTCACCTTAGGTCACACAACTAATAAGGAGTCAAGGACAGATAGTTTACCCACAAAACCTATCAGTTTTCTCATCGGACTACAACACACTGCTTTTGGGCTTAAAATCATACACAGGAACCTCTGCAGGGCCCTTGATCCAGAGGGAGACCTTGAAAAAATAGAGCCACACAGAAAACCCCCAGACTACACCAGGTCTGATATGCACCCCCTTGTACTCTCCATTTCTCATAGTTATAGGGTAGACCTCATAATTGGTTAATATTTGACATATGGGGGAAATAGACACATAGGATCAAGAAAGAAGTCACCCAAGAGCATATAGGCAGTAAAGAAAGGCCCTGGCACCATTGTAACTTAAGAGACCATAGAATAGCGCACTGGGGATTAACTTCAGGAAGGGGAAGGGTAGAAGTAGGCATAGAACAAATACTCAATTATTACTTCAAAGCCTGGACAACTGAGGAAGAAGACTCCACCTCCATGCCATTAAATGAACCCTCACTTGCAACTCCTCCCTGAGCCAAGTATCTGGAGGACAGGAGGCAGAGGAGATAACTCTGTGGTTCACCCTCTCCACCATAAAGGTAGATATATGGAAAATACTCTAAACACTGAAAGGGAATCAAGGTGCAAGTACAGGTGGAAGGAGGCACAGCCCTAACCATTCTATCCTTCCCTGAGGTTCAGGGCAGAATTCTGCCTGCACAGACACCTTCTGCTAAGTGACTCGAAATGTCACAAGGTAAAGAGAGTCATACAAGGAAAGCAGGGGAGGAGTGCGCAGCTCCTGGGTGTGGCTTGGGCTGGGCCTGTCTGTGACTATGAGACTGTGTGCAGGGTCTGTATGACAGTATGGCATGGAGACTGGGAAGGTCTGGGAGGGGAGGAGATACCAAAAGGAATGTGGCAGAGTGAGTGAAGAATCTCTATGCCTAGTTTTGTTGCCAAAAAACAGTGTAACTGTGTATTTCTGAAAGAAATGCTTATCCTTGAGTGGGAGACATGGCTTATCACAAAAATGGCTTGGATGGGCATATGTATATGTGTGTAAAGTGCTGGGAAGGAAAAGTTGTGTCAGTGTCCGGATGTGCATGCCAGTTTCTGCATGATATTCAAGAACACTAGATACAGAAGGTATGCCTAAGGGAGATGTTATATGTGAGGTGTGCAAGAGGAACATGGGGTGAACTGTGCAGTTTGTGCTGTAAATTGTGGAGTACATTGAAGTGAGGTGTTGGCAGAGGGCATGGTGCACTGACTGTGTGGAGGATACACGAGCTGTGGAAAGTGAATTGGGGCCCCTAGTGAAATTAGCCACATCTGTCTGAATCTCAGCTTTTTTGCTAAGAAATGTGGGTAAGCCCCACCTCTACACAAGATTGTATGAAAATTCAGTGAATAAATCCATGTGAAGTGTCCTGCACACAATAGATACTCAAGGTATTATTATTACCATTATTATGGCTGTGAAGTATATTTACTGACATTTGGGTCCGAGCAGGGCTTCGTTAAATATCTGTCAAACTGAAGAATGAATAACTTGTTTGGTTTGTTTTTACCTGTTTAATACTCTGTAGATACTTAGTTGATAACTAAACTGGGGCTTGAATCGGCCCATTATTTTGTCTATGTTGAAAACTCTGAAATGGGAGCCCTGGAATTCCGAGTGCCACAGGGGGTAAGGTAGGATGAGAGGAGATGGTTGGAAAACAAATCACCCAGGCCTGGACAAAAAGCAGGGGAAAGACAGTACCAGGAGCTCTCCAACCATTCAAGAAACCAAGTCAAGGAGAGGTGAGGGGAGTGCTGTGCCAGGACCCAAGGGAATATTATGAAGAATGAGAAACATTTGAATTCTCTACTTTTGCCTAAGCTCTGCTATTCCAAGGCAGTTCTTGAGTTTCAGGCTTAAGCCCATCTGGGACAAGGCAAAATTGGACACCTACAAAATAGAGGGTAGAGGGGAGCAAAAACTATTACAGAGCATCTGCCCACTGCTATGGGCATGCAAAGTATAGTTCTACAACTTAAGTCTTTAGGGCCTGGCCTAGACAGAGGCTCAAGTGGTCACAGACAACAGAAGTTACAAAGTGCCAAGTCCACAACAATGTTAAGACTATAAATTAGGTTTCCTGGTTACTCATTTGTTTGTATATTGTCTGTCTCTTCTGACTAGAGTGTTCTTCACAACCATTTCCCCAGAACCTAAAATAGTACCTGGCATGGAGTCAGTATTTCACAAATGGTTATACTAGATCACAGCAGTAAGAGTATAGCTGTTATTATAACTTTTTTTGAATTTTTTTATTGTGATTATATATATATTATATACATAATATATATATATATGTGTGTAAAATCTCCAATTTAACCACTTTTAAGTATACAAGTGGCATTAAAATTTACATTCAATGTGTACAATCTTCACCACTTTTTATTCCTTAAACTTTTCATTCGTCCCAAGCAGAAACTCTGCAACTTAACAATAACGCTATAATCTTTGAATCCCTCTATCCCTGGTAACCCTTAACCTACTTTCTTTCTCTTTGAATTTACCTATTCTGGATATTTCATCTAAGTGGAAGCATACAACATTTGTCCTTTAGTTTCTGGTTTATTTCATATGGTATAATGTCTTCAAGGTTCATCTATGTTATGCCATATATGAGAACGTCATTTCTTTTAGTGGCTGTATAATATTCCATGGTATGTACATACCCATTTTATTTATCCATTCATTTGTTTATGAATGCTTGAGTTGCTTCCATATTTTGGCCATTGTGGTTAATGTTGCAATGAACATGGTGATACAAGTATCTGTTTGAGTCCCTATTTTCAATTCTTCTGAGTACATACATAGAAGTAGAATTGCTAGGTCATATATAATCTTATGTTTGGCTTTTTGAGGAACTGCCAGATTGTTTCCCACAATGGCTTCACCATTTAACATTTCTACCAGCAGTATATGAGGGTTTGAATTTCTCTAAGACTTTGCCAACATTACTTTCTATTTTCTTTTAAGCTTTTGATATTTGTTTATTGTTGTCATAAAATGTACCTAACATAAAATTAACTATCTTAACAATTTTAAGTGTATAATACAGTAGTGTTAGTACACTCACATTGTTGTGCAAACAATCCCCAGAACTCTTTGCATCTTATAAAAATTCATCTTATAAATTTCAATATAATGAAATTCTATATTCATTATGCAATAATTATTTATTTGCCTATTTCCTGGCAACTACCATTCTACCTTCTGTCTCAATTAATTTAACCACTCTAGATGTCTCATATACAAGGAATAATACAGCATTTGACTTTTTATGACTGGGTTATTTCACTTAGCATAATGTCCTCGAGGTTCATCCATGATGGAGACTGTGTCAGCATTTCCTTCTTTTTAAAAGGCTGAGTAATATTTCCATTTATTTGATGATGGACACTTGGGTTGCTTCCATATTTTGGCTGTTGTTAACAATGCTGCTATGAACATGAGTATATGAATATCTTATCAAGATTCCACTTTTAATTCTTTTGTATACACCCAGAACTGGAATTGTTGGCTTATATGGTAATTCTATTTTCAATATTTTCAGGAACTGTCATGCTGTTTTTCATAGCAACTATACCATTTTAAATTCCCACCAAGAGGGCACAAGTGTTTTAATTTCTCTACATCCTCACCACACTCCATTCTTCTTGTATTATAGCCATCCTAATGGGTAAGTGATACCTCACTGTGCTTTTGGTTCATATATCCCCCTAAAGAAGAATGATGTTGAGCATATTTTCATGTGTTTGACATTTTATATCTTTTTTGGAGAAATATATATTCAAATTGTTGCTTATTTTTTTCCAGTGCCTCAATATTGTATGTATGTATGTATGTATGTATGTATGTATGTATGTTTAATTTTAATTCCAGTTAGTTAACATACAGTGTTATATTACTGTCAGGTGTACAATATTGTAATTCAACACTTTCATACATGACCCTTTGCTTATCACAAGTCCACTCCTTAATCCCTATCCTATTTAACCCACCCCCCACCTAACTTCTCTTTGGTAACCATTGGCTTGTTCTCTAGAATTGTTTCTGGATTTCAATCTCTCTCTTTCCCTCTCTTACTCTTTTCCTTTTCTTATTTATTTTGTATCTTAAATTCCACATATGAGTGAAATCATGCAGTATTTGTCTTTCTCTGATTTATTTCATTAGCATTATACTCTCTAGCTCCATACATGTCATTGCAATTTCTTTTGCTTATATTTTATTTTTTATTTTTTGTATATTTTTTATAGGAGTTCGATTTGCCAACATATAGTATAATACCAGTGCAAGGGTGGTTCAGTGGTTTGGTGCCTGCCTTCGGCCAAGGGCGTAATCCTGGAGTCCCAGGATGGAGTTCCACGTTGAGCTCCTTGCATGGAGCCTGCTTCTCCCTCTGCCGGTGTCTCTGCCTCTCTCTCTGTGTCTGTCATGAATAAATGAATAAAATCTTAAAAAAAAAAAACAGTGCTCATCCCATCAAGTGCTCCCCTCAATGCCAGTCACCCAGTCACCCCATCCCTCCACCCACCTCCCTTTCCACTACCCTTTGTTCATTTCCCAGAGTTAGGATCCCTCATTTTCTGTCACCCTCTATGATATTTCACACTCATTTTCTCTCCTTTCCCCTTTAATCCCTATCACTATTTTTTATATTCCCCAAATAAATGAAACCATATAATGTTTGTCCTTCTCCAAGAACAAACTTGACTTACTTCACACAGCATATTACCCTCCAGTTCTATCCATGTTGAAGAAAATGGTGGGTATTTGTCATTTCAAATGGTTGAGTAACATTCCATTGTATATATAGATCACATCTTTATCCATTCATCTTTCAATGGATGCCAAGGCTCCATCCACAGTTTGGCTATTTTGGACACTGCTGCTATAAACATTGGGGTGCAGGTGTCTCGGTTTTCACTGAATCTGTATCTTTGGGGTATCCCCAGTAGTGCAATTGCTGGGTTGTAGGGTAGCTCTATTTTTCACTCTTTGAGGAACCTCCACACAGTTTTCCAGAGTGGCTGTACCAGTTTACATTCCCACCAACAGTGCAAGAGAGTTCCCCTTTCTCCACATCCTCTCCAACATTTGTTTTTTTCTGTCTTGTTAATTTTCACCATTCTCATTGGTGTGAGGTGGTAACCCATTGTGGTTTTTATTTGTATTTCCCTGATTTGCCTATTTTTTAAATTAGGTTTTTCTTGTCTTTTTGTTGGTGAATTGTAAGAGTTCTTTACATATTCTGAACATTAAACCCTTATGAAATATGTGATTTGCAAATGTTTTCTGTTTTTTTGTAAGTTATTTTTTTCAGTTGATTGATAATGTCCTTTGATGCACATAAGGTTTTAATTTTGATGCTGTCCAATTTATCTACTTTAAGTTTTGGTGCTTTTGGTGTTATATTTAAGAATACCAAATCCAAGATCATGAAGATTCACCTGTATGTTTTTCTAAAGATTTTTTATATTTTTAGCTTTTATATTTAGGCCATTGATATATTTTTACTTGGTTTTTGTATCTGGTATGAGGTTAGGGTCCAATTTCATTCTTTTGTATGTGGAAGTCCAATTGTACCAGGATCATCCATTTAAAAACTATTTTTCTCCCTTGAATGGCCTTGGTACTCTTGTCAAAAATCAATTTTGTATGCATTTATTTCTAGACTTTCAATTCTATTCCATTGGTCTATATGTCTATACTTATGCCATTACCATACTCTTGATTACTGTATCTTTGTAGTAAGCTTTTTATTGTAGTAAGTTTTAAAATAGGGAAAAGCTCACTCCAGCTTTCTCCTTCTACTTTTTTCAAGAATTTTTTGGCTTGCAATTGTATATAAATTTGAGGACTGGCTTTTCCCTTTCTTCAAAAAAGATTGTTGGAACTTGGTAGGAATTGCATTGAATCTTTAGGTTGTTGGGGTGGTAATATTGATATTTTAACAATATTAATTCTTCATACTAATTAACATGGGGTGTTTTCCGTTTGTTTAAATCTTGTTAATTTTCTTTCAGCAAAGTTTTGTAGTTTCCATGTACATTTATTTCACCTTGTTGGTTAAATTTATTTCCTGAGTATTTTATTCTTTTATATGTTATTTTAAGTGGTATTCCTTTCATAATTCCCTTTTTTTGATTGTTCACTGCTGGTGAATAAAAATACAAATGATTTTTATGTTGATATTGTATCCTGCAACTTGGCTGAACTTGTGTATTAGCTCTACTAGGTTTTTTTTTTGTGAATTCTTTGGGATTCTTTAAAGATTTTATTTATTTGTTCATGAGAGACAGAGAGAGAGAGAGAGAGAGAGAGAGAGAGTCAGAGGCACAGGCAGAGAGAGAAGCAGGCTCCATGCAGGGAGCCAGATGTGGGACTCGATCCTGGGACTCCAGGATCACATCCTGGGCCGAAGGCAGGCGCCAAACCGCTAACCTAGGATCCCCATTAATTGGGATTTTTCTCTATGTGGGATTATGTCATTTGTGAATAAAGATAATTTTATTCTTTTACTTTTCAATTTGGTTGCTTTTTATTTCTTTCTTTGTGTGTGTTGTTCCTCTATCTAGAACTTCCAGTACAATATTGAATTGCAGTGGTAAAAGACGGCATTTTGGCCTTGTTCCAGATTTTGAGAGGAAACCTTTCAAGTCTCTTGCACCAGAGTATGATGTTAGCTGTGAGTTTTTCATAAATATAATTCCCCATGTTGACAAAGTTCCCTTCTATTCTGAGTTTTTTGAGTGTTATTTTTTTATTATGAAAGGATGTCATTTTGTGAGATACCTTTTCTGCCTCAATTGAAATGATTATATGATTTTTCTTTTCATTCTATTAATGTAATATATTACATTATTGATTTTCTTATTCTTTGATCCATTTGTTTTTTAAGATTATGCTGTTTAAGTTCTACAAATTTGCAACATTTACATTTTTCTTTTGTTATTGATTTCTAGCTTCATTCCACTGTGGTTGGAAAGGAAAGTTTGTATGTTTGTATGTCAATCTTTTCAAAAGTTATTGGGACTTCTCTTGTGAACTAGCACATGGCTTATCCTGGAGAATGTTCCATGTATGCTTGAGAAGAATGTGCATTCTGCTGTTGTTGGGTGGAGTATTCTCTATATGTCTGTTAGGTTAATTGGTTTACAGTGCTATGCAAGTCTTCTATTTCTTTATTTTCTGTCTAAATGTTCTATTTATCATTGAAAGTATGATATTAAGTTTTTCATTATTATTTTACAGCTGTTTATTTCTCACTTTAATTTTGTCATTGTTTGCTTCATATTTTGTTGGCTCAATTGTTTGGTGTATATATATTCATAATTATTATATGTCCTTGATAGATTGACTCTCTACCAAAATATAATTTGCTCCTTTGTCCCTTGAAGTCTAATACTCATAACCAGCTAATTTTGGTTGCTATTTTCACAAAACATCTTTTCCTATCTTTTCACTTTCAGTCTATCTGTGTCTTTAGACATAAAGTGAAACCTTTTGTAAACACGATGTAGTTGAGTCATGTTTTCTTTTTATTTTATTTTATTTTTTTTTTAAATTTTTACTTATTTATGATAGTCACACAGAGAGAGAGAGAGGCAGAGACACAGGCAGAGGGAGAAGCAGGCTCCATGCACCGGGAGCCCGACGTGGGATTTGATCCCGGGTCTCCAGGATCGCGCCCTGGGCCAAAGGCAGGCGCCAAACCGCTGCGCCACCAGGGGTCCCATGAGTCGTGTTTTCAAACCATTTCATTAATCTCTGCCTTTGGGTAGTTTGATATATTTATATTTAATGTAATTACTATTTTCTTATTTGTCACTCATTTTCTCCATTACTGCCTACTTGTATGTTCAGTGTTTTTTGAGAAAAATTGTTTTCAGCTCCTTCTCTTTTGTTTCTGTGTATATTCATTAGGTATTATTTTGTGGTTACCATGGGGATTCCATTTAACAATCTAATTTGAAGTGTTACCAACTTAACTTCAATAGTATTCAAAAACTCTACTAAGATACAACTCTGTCGCTTTGTGTTATGGCTTTCACAAATCACAGCTTTATAGGTTGTGTGCTCAATAATGTAAATTTACAATTATTTTAACATATACATCTTTTAAATAATGTAGGAAATAAAAACTAGAGTTAAAAGCCAAATACACAATAATATTGGCTTTTATGTTTGCTCATCTATGGACCTTTATCAGAAATGTTGATTTCTTCATACGATTTCTACTTACTGTTTAATGTCCTTTTATTTCAATGCCAAAGACTCCCTTATAGGGCAAGTCTAGCATTAACATATCACCTCAGCTATTGTTTATCTGTAAATGCCTCAATTTTCCTCTTATTTTTGAAGGAGAGTTTTGCAAAATTCTTGGTTGACAGGTTTTTTAGCAATTTAAATACAATGTTCCTTTAAAAAATATATCTTACAGGGTTTTTTATGTAGTTGAAAACTGGACATTTGAATATTATAATGTGGTAAATCTGGAAATCTGATTTTTCTACTTCCCCAAGGTTTGCTCTTTTGTTGATTGCTGAAGGCACTATTATATATGTTTAGTGAGTATTCCAAACTATTTTTGGAAAGACTGAATTCCTTATTATGTATGGTCTCTGAAGTTTCTATTTCCTTAGCTCATGTTTGGCTAGTGTTTGACATATTTCCTTGAATGCCAGGAGCTAAAAACAAAAACAAACAATAACAAAAACAACAACAAAAGAAAAAGCATCTTCCATTTTAAAAAATCCAAAATACAAAACATGTGTCCCAATATTTGTAGATTGGCTCTGTTCTGGGTCCATCCAACACTTATCCAGGATTGCACTGAGCCTGAGGTGAACATTTAGAGTGGTCTTAGTTGTAAGTGAGGCAAAATAGAGGCAAGTTATTTGCATTTGTCCTTCAGAAAGCCCCCAGAGAACTTAGAACAGGCATTCAACAGGATCTGGACACTTTCAGAGGATGAGTTTTGTAGCAACTTCCTCTCAGTGATCCACTGAAGTTCCTGAAAGATGGCTTGGTTATTAAGAGAAAATGGCAGTGGAGTAGGAGGACCCTAGGCTTGCCTTATCTCATGAACACAACTGGATACTAAAAATCATCATCCTAAGTGCACCAGAAATAGGCCTGAAGACTGACAAAACAAACACCACGACTAAAGGGAGAGAAGAGGGATCCCTGGGTGGCGCAGCGGTTTGGCGCCTGCCTTTGGCCCGGGGCGCGATCCTGGGGACCCGGGATCGAATCCCACGTCGGGCTCCCGGTGCATGGAGCCTGCTTCTCCCTCTGCCTATGTCTCTGCCTCTTTCTCTCTCTGTGACTATCATAAATAAAAAAAAAGAAAAAAAAATAAAGGGAGAGAAGATGCCTCATTGAAGAAGGAAGGAAATACAGAGATGGTGCTTAGGGGAGAAACAGATCATGGGTGCTGTGGAGGGGAGGGAGCCCTGGTCATGGAGAATGGAGAGAGAGAGAGAGAGAGAGAGAGAGAGAGAGCAGAAGTAGAACATTTCCCCAAAATTATTGGCTTGGAAAAATAAGAGAGGCAGAATTTCATGAATTCTTGTAGCCAGTGGGGCTTGAAGCCTGGAGTTTTCAAGATCAGTGGTTTTGGCTGGATAGAGCCTGGAGGGCACTGTGCTGCTCCTAGAAAGAAGGCAGGCAAAAAAGATGGTACAGACAGCATGGAAACAGCAATCTGCAGAGTGCCTGGGGCACACAGTGTGGAGATTACTCACTCTTCTCCCAGCACCTCTCAAGGCAGTGTTCATTGAGACACCTCTCTGGAAACAAAGGAGCTGGCTGGTGCCATTACCATTCCCCTCACCTTTCAACATAAACAGAACAACTTTTGGGAAAGAGAACAGCATTGGCACTGGCTGCCTATGCTTATACAAAACCCCATGTTCCAGTGTTCTGTGGGACTGCCCTTCTCACTCAAGCTTGCCTCAGTCCCATCACAGAAAGTACTTTCCCTAGAAGACCTCACCACACCGCAGACACATCTCTGGGCCAGAGACTTCTGCATGGCCTCAATTCTGGTGGAGTTTGTGTCAGGTCTCATTTCACAAGTAGACCAGAGCACACCTAAGTAAAACTTACCACATTCAGGCCTGGGACCAATCACTGCCCATAGCAGCCAAGGACAGTCCTTGCAGACAACTGGCCTGAAGGTTAGAGCAGCAGAAACACAATAGCAGACATGCAGCACATACCAGAGACACTCCCTGAAGCACCAGACCCTGGGCACTACATGATACCTTCTTCATAAGACCACTACTTTTAGGAGCAGGAGACATAACCAGATTTTCTAACACAGAGTAGAAGGATGAGACTTAGACAAAATGTAAATATGGAGGAATTTATCCCAAATGAAAGAACAAGATAAGGTCCAGGCCAGAGATCTAAGTGAAACAGATATAACTAGCATGCCTGATGGAGAATGTAAAGCAATAATCATAATAATCAAGTTACTCACTAGACTTGAGAAAAGAATAGAAGACATCAGTGTGACCCTCACCACAGAGATAAGAAAATTTAAAAAGAAATCAATCACAAATGAAGAGTTCAATAAACACAATTAGAAACATGCTTGATGATTGCATTGTAACAGCAGGCTGGATGAAGCAGAAGAATGAATTACTGGCCTAGTAATGCCAAAGTAATGGGAAATAATGAAGCTAAATAAAAGAGAGAAAGAAGGGGTGCCTGGGTGGCTCAGTGGTTGAGCATCTGTCTTCGGCTCAGGTCGTGATCCTGAGGTCCTGGGATCAAGTCCTAGATCAGGCTTTCTACAGGGAGCCTGCTTCTCCCTCTGCCTGTGTCTCTGCCTCTCTCTCTGTATCTCTCATGAATAAATAAATAAAATCTTTAAAAGAGAGAGAGAATTATGCACAAGAGAATAGGCTTAAGGAACTCACTGATCATCAAACATAATAATATTTGTATTACAAGAGTCTCAAGAAGAACAGAGAGAAAAGGGGGCAGAATAGTGAAAGGGAATGAAAGGGAAAGGAGAGAAAATGAATGGGAAGTATCAGTGAGGGTGACAGAACATGAGAGACACCTAACTCTGGGAAGCAAACAAGGGGTGGTGGGAAGGGAAGTGGGGGGGGGGGGTTGGGGTGACTGGGTGATGGGCACTGAGGAGAGTACTTGATGGGATGAGCACTGGCTGTTATGCCATATGTTGGCAAATTGAACTCCAATAAAAATACATATATATTATATATAATATATATATAATAAAATAAAATCTAAACAAACAAAGGGGGAAAAAGAGGGGGGGAACCCAAGAAAAACACTTTTATCTTTGGAGAACAAAATGATGGTTATCAGAGGGGAGGTGGGGGGGAAGGGTTAAATAGTTGATGGGAGTAAGGTGGACACTTGTCATGAGCAATTCATGATGTGTGGAAGTGTTAAATCACTAAATTGCATACCTGAAACTAATATTACTCTGTATGTTAACTAACTGGAATTTAAATAAAAACTTAAAAAAATAAACTTAAAACTTTTTCATCACTATAAAAGTAAATCCTATGTACCTGATCAGTCACTTCCCACTATTATTACAAAGATGAAGATGATATTGTTCCCACCTTCAAAATGTTCATTTTCTTTTGGAATAATGTCAGTCCAGATTCCTGAGTGGAGGAGGCATGAAGCAGACCCAATACTGGGTATAGAAGTTGGCCAGGGAAGACTTCCCAGTAAAGGTGATCTTTAAACTAAATTCTTCAGTTAGCTTAGCTAAGCAAAGGAAGGGGTGACAAGGATGCATTTCAGACAGAGAGTGAATATAGATTATGGGGACAGGATTTTAATATGGCTGTAGGTCAAGGATATAAAGGTGGAGAGAAGCCAGAGTTTAGGGAGAACATGGAAAGGTTGAAGCAAGGACTTATATACTACAAAAAATTTAAAATTAACCTCATAAGCACTGAGGAGCCATATAATCCCTAAAAGCAACATTTGGACAGGTGGGAGACTTTCATGGTGCCCACCTCTCAGGGGTTCCTGTCCAGACTCCTTCCAGCAAAGAGCCAGCTACTTCCTGGGTCCCTAATGGCCTGGCCACGCTCCCTTTTCAAGGGTTTCTGTTATAAAGAGCTCTTTACATATTAGACATATTTATGATTCCTCTCTAACACATCACCAAACAAAGCCCAATAAGGCCATAAAAAATTAATCACATCTCAGTTCTTATTATGACAATAAAGTCAGACTTCCATTTCTTAACTCTCTGCTCTAGTTTCCCCTGTTTTTTCTCTCGGCTTCTCTCGGGCTTTCTTGCTCTCTCCTCTTGTTCCTGCCCTAATAAAATTCAGAGAGCCTCACTTATCTCATCTGTACTAGGCACTGTGTTCACCTTAATGGTCTGACATTTCCTAAAGCTACTTGTAATAATCGGAAATATTCTTACACTCACAGTTTCTAGTTGCTTATTCGTCTGCAAATCTCACCAGAATGCTAGCACAATGGGTAATAGTTCCATTTTATTAAAAATGAGGCCAAGTTTCAGAAAGTTTAAGTCTGTACCAAAGGTTACACCGTATTTCAGGAGTAGAGTTAGGCTTTAAACCTACATGGTTCAATGCCTTACCACCAAACCAGATATCTTTTCTTCACATTTTTGCCCAAATCTCTTTGCTTTCTCCCCAGCTGGTTCTCACAATTCCCAAAAGAGGTCTTTGCTGAAAAGTTTCTACTTGTTCAGGGACCCTAGCAAAGATGACTGAGAAGGGACAGTTAAAAGAGGCATATAAACAGGCCCAGAAGGGGAGCATGTATTTTCTATCACCTTACCCTAATATCCAGA
Source organism: Vulpes vulpes (assembly GCF_048418805.1). Classification (NCBI taxonomy): domain Eukaryota; kingdom Metazoa; phylum Chordata; class Mammalia; order Carnivora; family Canidae; genus Vulpes; species Vulpes vulpes. The sequence goes on from NC_132796.1 coordinate 47,937,847, forward strand.
ACTATGGTGGCAGGTCAGGTGAAGACTTTTAAAGGCCCTAAATGATGAGTAGATTCTACTTCTATATAATTAAAAAAACAAAACAACAATACAATAATAAACCATTGAAATCAATGTAAAGAAGTTTATTAATATTCTGATATTACTTATTTGAAGTCTTTTTAAATATCAAATAGGAAAATGTTCTCACTTGGGGGCCATTTTTTAAAGATTTTTATTTATTTCATGAGAGACACACGGAGAGAAACAGAGGCAGAGACACAGGCAGAGGGAGAAGCAGGCTCCATGCAGGGAGCCTAATGTGGGACTCGATCCCGGGACTCCAGGATCATGTCCTGGGCCGAAGGCAGGTGTGTTTAACACCTGAGCCACCCAGGAATCCCCCCGGGGCCATTTTTTGTATAATTACTGTGAGGGTGACTATTGGCCTATCTGCAGTACATGGTGGGTATGAGTGCCTAATGACAGCACCATGCAAATATGAAGGCTGCTTGGGCTCACTGGCATGCTTATCTTCATGTTTCAGTTGGTCATACCTCTAGGAGATCTTGCCTGCTCCCACCCCTGAGGAATTAGGTTCCATAGGGACTACCTCTAGGCTTCAATTCAGGCCTCTAGCCACAGGCTGTTGGATGATGCAAAGGTTCAGGACAGAACAAAGAACTGAGCCTCTTTCTATTTTCTTTTTTTTTTTTAAAGATTTTATTTATTTATTCATGACAGAGAGATAGAAAGAGAGACAGAGACAGAGACAGAGACAGAGACAGAGACAGAGGGAGAAGCAGGCTCCGAGCAGGGACCCCAACGTGGGACTCGATCCCAGGTCTCCAGGATCACACCCGGGGCTGAAAGTGATGCTAAACTGCTGTGCCACCGGGGCTGCCCCTCTTTCTCTTTTCTCTGGCTGCCATTCTCCCTTTTTCTCTGCCTGTCTCTGACTCTATGTATCTGTTTTGTGCTTTCTTTTTTTTTTTCTTGCCCTCTCTATTTATTTCTATATCTGAGTCTTTCTCCTTCTTTGCCTCAGTCCATTTTTCCTTTTTCTTATCCTTCTGTTTCTATTATTATGTTCTTTCCTTCTCTATTTTTCTCATATCTCAGTGTCTCTTCCTTTAATTCTTGACCTTTGTGGGCATGTGTCTTGGTCCCAACTTTTCCCTGTCTTATTTTCTTTACCATCCCGGAACCCACAGGGACTTTTAGAGAGGATTGACTGCTATATTTTGGGCTATCTCCTTTCTAGGAGAGTTAGGGATGGGGAGTTAGGGCTAAATTTGAACTTTACAGGCTTGGGTGGGGCCTCCAAGAAGACAACTAAGGAAGGAGCGAAAACTGGCTTATTTAGTAAGAGGATGGAGCCTGCGGTGGGAACTTGGCAAAGACTGAGTTCCAACGTTCAGTCACTGTCCTGGCCCTGCGTTCTCTGACTGAGGCCTTGAGGCTATTTTTAGATGTTTTCAAAATATACCAGAAAGCTCCTACCCCTCCCTCCATTCAGCCTGGGATGCCAGAAGATTCACAGGTGATAAAAGAACTGAGACCTGATTTCTATTCTTCCCTAGCTACTGAGAAAATAGTAGTAACACTGCCCCCAGAGTGGGTCTTGAATGGAGAGGGGAGGAGTAGTAATAGATTATGAGCCAGCCAGAGAGTAGGAAGGAGGTTAATAAAGTGCTTCAAATCCCAAGACCACAGTGTCTCAGCTGAGTGAGATCCTAGAGGTCAGTTGGTCTTTTTCCCCTCATTATGTATATATAGAGAAGGCTGAAAAGGGTGCTATTAATGTCTTTTAAAAGGAAGGGAGAAAAAAGAATTTCTCAGACCTACCCCCCTCACCTTTACTCTAGTTTACTATTTCTGGCATGGATTGTTGTAATAGCTTGGCTTTTCTGCTTCCAGACTCTCCCTGGGCAATCTAGTGTCCATACTGGCCAGCGAAACCTATTATATTTTGAGGGTGGAGGTTGGAGTGAAGAGCCAACTTCATGTCACTTCTGCTTAAAGACTTCTCTAGCTCTACAGTATTTTGATAAAATCTAAAACCCCTTAGCCTGACACACAAGCCTAAGCATGGCATGTTTATGATTTAGACTCCACTTACTTTTCCAAATTCTTTCCTTATTTCTTCCCTTGCTTTATTATTTAGCACTTATCACCATCTAATTTACTACATAGTAGACTGATTTGTCCTTCTCCGATTGACTTATTTCACTCAGCATAATACCCTCCAGTTCCATCCCATTAGAATGTAAGGTCCATAGGGCAGTGATTTTTCTACACAGCTGTACCCTGTACAAATATAGCACCTATCACATCATAGGTTTTTGATAAAATATTCACTGAATAAAGTTCAACAGATGATAGTCATAAATTCACCTATGTAGTTGAGACTGTAAATACACTTGGTGCTGACCAGCTGATTTGTTTGTTTGTTTCTTTGGTACCAAACTGCTTCGATTACTACAGATTTTTATGGTTGATGTATGGTCCCGTACTTCTGACTTGTGTACTTGCTGTTCCTTCTGCCTGGCATTAGTTTCCCCCTCCCGGTTCTATGTGGGAAACTGCTGCTTATTCTTCAAGTCTCATGTCAAGCTCCATCTTTTTGTAAAATTTTTCTACTTCTGCAGTGCTGGATTAAATGTCCCTCCTCCATTCTCTCATAGTCTCTCTGTCATTGTATTTATCACTCTGTGACTTGGTCATCTATTTATACACCTTCTTCCCTTAGTATATTGTAAGCACTTTGAGGGATCAGGACTTGATGTTGGTATCCATAGTGCCTAGCACAGTGCCTGGAATTCAGTAGGAGCAGCTGTAATCAGACAGAACTGAATTTAAATCCAGCTGTAGAAGGAGCCTCGGTGTCCATCGAAAGATGAATGGATAAAGAAGATGTGGTTTATGTATACAATGGAGTATTACTCAGCCATTAGAAATGACAAATACCCACCATTTGCTTCGACGTGGATGGAACTGGAGGGTATTATGCTGAGTGAAATAAGCCAATTGGAGAAGGACAAAGATTATATGGTCTCATTCATTTGGGGAATATAAATAATAGTGAAAGGGAATAGAGGGGAAGGGAGAAGAAATGAGTGGGAAATATCAGAAAGGGAGACGGAACATGGAAGACTCCTAACTCTGGGAAACGAACTAGGGGTGGTGGAAGGGGAGGAGGGTGGGGGGGTGACTGGGTGGCAGGCACTGAGGGGGGCACTTGATGAGATGAGCACTGGATGTTATTCTGTATGTTGGCAAATTGAACACCAATTAAAATACATTTATTATTAAAAAAATAAATCCAACTGTGCTAATTTATAGCTGTGTGATCTTGTACAACCTACTTAACCCTGCTGAGTCCCAGTTTCTTTTTTTTTTAAGTTTTTATTTGTTTATTCATGAGAGAGAGACACACACACACACACACACACAGGCAGAAACACAGGCAGAGGGAGAAGCAGGCTCCATGCAGGGAGCCGGATGTGGGACTCGATCATGGGTCTCCAGGATCACACCCTGGGCTGAAGTCGGCGCTAAACCGCTGAGCCACCTGGGCTGCCCTGAGTCCCAGTTTCATATCCTGTAACACAGGCATCATGATACTTACCACATGGGGTTATGGTAAGGATTAAATGAAATAAATACATGCATAAAGTGCTGTAATAAATATGTAGACCTCTCATTATCTCACTTGCTCATTATGAGGAAGTAGGACAAGTATTATGAGCTCCATTTTTCAGAGACCCTGAGAAGTGAAGGTGAATTTTCCAAGGTTGCAGAATAAATAAGTGGCAGAGCCACGACCCCATTATGAGTATTCCAAATTGGAAGCTTGCTTTCTTTCTGGGAAGTAAGAAGGCTATGGACTCCAGGGCTCAGGTTGTGATTCCATGGTCCTAGGATTGAGTCCCGCATCAGGGTCCCCACGGGGAGCTTGCTTCTCCCTTTGCCTGGGTCTCTGCCTCTCTCTATGTCTCTCATGAATTAAAATAAAATATTTTTAAAAAAGGAAGATATTCCTATGGGTAACAGTTACATCCCAGAATTCCCTAACAAATAGCATACCTGGGAGCCTGAGAACATATAGGCAGCTATTAACATATTCTCAGTTTATGAGCCTTCATCTGGCAGTCACCCAGCAGAAAGCAGAGGAGAGTGGATACCAGGTAGTGAGTTATTATGGAGGGCAGAGGTTGGAGAAGGAAAGAGTTAGTAGCTAGAATGAAGGCCTAATGTATCAAAAGTAAATACAGATTGATATTTTTGTGACTTTGGCAGGATAAAACAGAAATAACAAAATGAATACTGATAAAGGTTGATGATATAAAAATTCAAAAATATATTTTATGCTGCAAAAATTGAAATCAGAAGACAAAGGACAAACTAGGGACAAATTTAAAAGATATTCAACATAAAAGGGACTGCCATCCTTAAAACAGAGAAATTTTATAAATCAATAATTAAAAGATAATACCTCAGGAAAAATTGAACAATGGAAATAAAAAGATTTATAAAAGAAGAAACATAAATGATTATATGAAAAGATGCTTAATCTCATTAGTAACTAATAAATGAAAATAAAGATTAAGAGGATTTTTTTGGTGTAGCATATTGGCAAAGATTATGATGACTGATACCAAGTGTTGATGGGTATGTAGGATAAGAGAACTTGCATGCACTGATCATGGAAATGGAAGTTAGACAATTTCTCTGAGGATTGTTTGGTGATACGTATCAAAATTTAAAATTTGCTTACCCTTTGACCAACTGAGGAATAAATGTGGACCAGTGTGTATAGATATATACATAAGATATATGATGTGTATTCATATATGTATGAATACATCACAACATTTTTTCAGATTCTAAAGAATTTAGCTTAATTAATTTATTTTTTGTATACTTTTTATTGGAGTTCCATTTACCAACATATAGTATAACACCCAGTGCTCATCCTGTCATGTGCCCACATCAATGCCCATCACCCAATCACCCCATTCCCCTGACCACCTCCTCTTCCATTACCTATCATTCATTTCCCAGAGTAGGGAGTCTCTCATGTTCTGTCACCCTTTTTTATTTTTCCCACTCATTTTCTTTCTTTTTTCCTGTGATCGCTTTCACTATTTTTTATATTCCCCATATAAATGAAACCATATAATGTTTGTCCTTCTCCAATCGACTTACTTCACTCAGCATAATACCCTGCAGTTCCATCCACATCGAGGCAAATGGTGGGTATTCGTTGTTTCAAATGGCTGAGTAACATTTCATTGTATATATAGACCACATCTTCTTTATCCATATCTTTTGAAGGATGCCGAGGCTCCATTCACAGTCTGGCTATTGTGGACACTGCTGTTATAAGCATTGGGGAGCAGGTGTCTCAGTTTTCACTGCATCAAAATCCTTGGAGTAAATACCCAGTACTGCCATTGCTGGATCATAGGGTAGCTCTATTTTTCACTCTGAGGAATCTCCAAAGTTTCCAGAGTGGTTGTACCAGTTCACATTCTCACCACCACCAACAAGAGGGATCCCCTCCCTCTAAATCCTCTCCAACATCTATTGTTTCCTGTCTTGTTAATTTTCACCATTCTCAATCGTGTTATGGGGTATCTCATTGTGATTTTGATTTGTATTTCCCTGATGGCAAGTGATGTGGAGCATTTTCTCATGTGTTTGTTGACCATGTCTATGTCTTCCTCTGTGAAATTTCTGTTCATGTTTTTGGCGCATTTCATGATTGGATTGTTTGTTTCTTTGCTGTTGAATTTAATAGGTTCTTTATACATCTTGGATACTAGCCCTTTACCTGATAGGTCATTTGCAAATATCTTCTCCCATTCTGTAAGTTGTCTTTTAGTTTTGTTGACTCTTTCTTTTGCTGTGCAGAAGCTTTTTATCTTGATTAAGTCCCAACAGTTCATCTTGGCTTTTTTCCTTTGCCTCCATAGATGTATCTTGCAAGAAGTTGCTGTGGCCAACTTAAAAACACGTGTTGCCTGTGTTCTCCTCTAGGATTTTGATGGATTCTTGTCTCACATTTAGATCTCTCATCCATTTTGAGTTTATCTTCGTGTATGGTGTAAGAAAATGGTCTAGTTCCATTATTCTGCATGTGGATGTCCAATTTTCCCAGCACCATTTATTGAAGAGACTGTCCTTTCTCCAGTGGATAGTTTTTCCTGCTTTGTGGAATATTAGTTGACCATAGAGTTGAGGGCCCATTTCTGGATTCTCTGTTCTGTTCCATTGATCTAGGTGTCTGTTTTTGTGCCAGTATCATACTGTCTTGATGACCACAGCTTTGTAGTACAACCTGAAATCTGGCATTGTGATGCTCCCAGCTCTGATTTTCTTTTTCAATATTCCCCTGGCTATTCAGGGTCTTTTCTGATTCCACACAAATCTTAAGATGATTTGTTCCAACTCTCTGAAGAAAGTCCATGGTATTTTGATAGGCCTTGCGTTAAATGTGTAAATTACCCTGGATAACATTGACATTTTCACAATATTAATTCTTCCAATCCATGAGCATGGAATATTTTCCCATCTCATTGTGTCTTCCTCAATTTCTTTCAGACGTGTTCTGTAGTTTTTAGTGTATAGATCCTTTACACTTCTTTGGTTAGGTTTATTCCTAGTATCTTACGTGTTTGGGTGCAATTGTAAAAGGCATTAATTCCTTAATTTCTCTTTCTTCAGTCTGATTGTTAGTGTATAGAAATGCGACTGATTTCTGGGCATTGATTTTGTTTCCTGCCACACTGCCAAATTGCTGTATGAGTTCTAGCAATCTTGGGGTGGAGTTCTTTTGGGTTTTCTATGTAGAGTATCATGTCATTGGCAAAGAGGGAGAGTTTGACTTCTTCTTTGCCAATTTGAATGCCCTTTTTTTTTGTTTTTGTTGAATTTAAGATTCATTTGTAGTGTGATCATGGCCAAGTGGCCACCTCACTTTTTTGAGCCTCAGTTAACTTATATGTCAAATAAGGATTGTTACCTATTCCATCTAACTTAAATATTCATAGGAGTGAATGAGATAATGATTTGAAATTAGCTTTGTTTTCACTTGAGGGTGTTTAACATATTGGTTTCATAGATTTTTAGAACATAGGAATCTCTTCCTCAACCTCCCAGAGTGTGGGCTCCTCCAACATGTTTGCTCACACATCTCCAATTATGACTTCAGTACTTTTTTCAAGGGAAAGAGACAGAGGGAGACAGAGGGAGAGGGAAAGAGAGAATCTTAAGCAGGCTCCATGCCCAATGCAGAGCCTGATGTGGAGCTTGACTCAGGGCTTGATCTCAGAATCTTGAGATCATGATCTGAGCCAAAATCAAGAGTTTGATACTTAACCAACTCAGCCACCTAGGTGCCCCATGACTTCAGTACTTATTCAGTGACTCTCCAGTTTTAGACAGATATGATAAGAACCTTATTCCTTGCATCTCATTGTAGATTTCTCCCAGCTCTGTCCTTTAAAGCCATATAGAGCCCATCTGTCACCTTTTCTTAAGGTGACCATTCTTACAGTGACATTCTATGTGTTTGAACTTGGATGATCAAGTCCAAACACATAGGCAACATCCTTCTGAATCCTTCAAAATCAAACAATCTCAGATCCTCTAACTATTTCTCATGCATCCTGGGTTCCAGGCCCTCCCCAACTAGCTCAATCTCCTATGGATATACCCCAATGTTTGTGTCTCCTCTTAAAGTGGGGAGACTACAGAGGCATACAGTTTTTTAGATGAGGCATGACTAGGGAAGAAGACAGAACTGCCTTTTCCTCCTGGAGCTTAGTCTTTTAGGTTTGAATTAACTCTCCTGGAAACCACAGCTCACTGCTAATGTTTATAAAGTTTATTATCAAGTAAAGCATCAGAGGTCTTTCTTTTCAATTATTTTATTTCATTTTATTTTATTTACAGTGTTATGTTAGTTTCAGGTATGTAATATAGTAATTCAACAATTCTATACATCACCACAGAAATCTTTTTAGCCATGCTACTGCTAAGTCACATTTCCCCCATTTTTCCTCATAATGTTGACTCTTTGGACTCCAGCACAAATATTACAGTTTGTTCTACTTTTATGTTTTACCATTATTTGGGCTTGTCACAAACTTTTTGGATCCTAACTCCATTGCTCAACCTATCCAAATTCTCTCTTAGATTCTTCTTTGTTCTTTTGTTCTTTTCTTCCCTCTCTTCCTCTTCTTACTCCTATTCATGTTTCTTTTTTCTTTTTCTTTTTACCATTTTATATAATTACAGTAGTAATTCAGGCTAATTGAAAAAAATAAATAATATGGAAATATATACACAAAGAAGAAAAAAAATTTCTCTTTCATTTTTAATCCCAGTTCCCTTTCTGGAGATAACAACTGGTATCAGTTTACTGTCCATATTTCTCCTTTTCTGGGGACTTACATATGTATAAACACATGGATTTTTAAATAAATATTTTATTTATTTATTCATGAGAGACACACAGAGAGAGGCAGAGACACAGAGCGAGAAGCAGGCCCTATGCAGGGAGCCCAATGCGGGACTTGATCCCAGGACTCTGGGATCACACAACACATGGATATTTTCATTCATAAATAGTATCATTCTATTCATATTGTTCTGTAACTTCATAGTCATAGTAGTTCTTTTCATGGTAGTTGATGGTTTTAAAAGGCTGAACAACATCCTGTTGAATGGATATAATATAATGTATATTGTATATAATTAGTCCCCTAGTGATGGGCATTTAGTTGTTTCCCTTAATTATATTAGTATCACAGTGAATGTTCTTATTAATTTCTCTTTGTGAACAGTAATGTGTTTCCCTAAGGTAGAGTGGTAGCAGAGCTGGCATATGTGCACACACACACACACACACACACACACAAAAGGGGGAGAGATGAGAGAGAGAGAGATAGAGAGAGGGAAAGAGAGAGAGAGAGAGTGAGAGTGTGTGTGTGTCGTAAGTGGAGGGAGGAATAATTAGATAGGATAGAACTAGGAGGTTCTGTTCTGTTAGTTTTGTCTTCTACTAGGAGAATTTAAGTCAGTGTAAGGGAAATTTGGGCCCTTGGAACATCTGGACATAATACAACTTGATAGGCATGCAGGGATAGACATGAGAATAACAGATCCCTCTCTTCCCCTGGCCTAGCTGAGCAATTTGTCCTCAGCTCCAAAGATTTGCCTGGAAGTGTGTTGGGTTCTTTCTGCATGGAACACAAAATGTGATCCCTTTCCAGAAGCAACTGTAGCCTAGCCTGAAATTAGGAAAATAAAATAATAAAAAAAAACAGCAGTTGATAAGACAAAGAAAAGATGTGGGAGGGAAGCCAGATAAGCACTGAAGACCTTGGTCACTACAGGAGGTGGGGAGAAGCAGAGAGTACAAGGAAGGCAGGAGAGATCAAAGGAGGGATTTGTGCAGAGACAAGAGTACACTGTACTGTGTTCATGTAGTGGAAGTAGCCTGGGTCCAGGGGAAGGGGTATGCTGGGGATCTGTAGGAGGAAGAAAAGTCTGCAAAGGTTAAGTGTGTGCTGGGGAAAGGGGGTCACCTGACCCACTCTAAGCACAGGTGATGGCTGCATTTCTGAAGATCATCATGGAGCCCATGTGAAGGATGGCTATGTGGAGGATGGCCTGGATGGGGCAGCCAGGGGGCAGGGAGACCAGGAAGCCAGTGAGGGTTGTTCTAGGGCACTGACAGTGGAGATGAGGGGAAGAAGTTGTGAAAGACAGCAGGGCTTGGTGACTGGATGGTAGGGGTCAGGAAGAAGGGAGTTAATGATGGTAACGGTGTGCACATAGAAGACGGTGCTGACAGCAAAACCACCAACAGACACAGTGCCAATAGGAAGGAGAGGCCTTTCCTCAGCTGCCACTATGGTGCTCGGTCTAAGAAGCTAAGGCTGCTTTGGGGTGAGGCCCTCACTTCATCTGGCCACTTAACACCGCCTTTGGCAGTGCCCGCTCAGCACTCGCCCTCACCATGGCCTCCATCTATGAGCTCACCTGCATCTACTCAGCCCTCATCCTGCATGACAACGAAGTGATGGTCACGGAGGATAAGATCAATGCCCTCATTAAAGCAGCAGGTGTGAATGTTGAACCTTTCTGACCGGGTTTGTTTGAAAAGGCCCTGGCCAACATGAACATTGGGAGCCTCATCTGCAATGTAGGAGCTGGTGGATTCACCACAGCAGCTGGCGCTGCACCAACGGGATATTCTGCTCCTTTAACCACTGCTGCCCCAGCTGAGGAGAAAAAAAGGTGAAGCAAAGAAAGAAGAATCCGAGGAGTCTGATGATGATATGGACTTTGGTCTTTTTAACTAAACTTCTATAAGCTGCCCAATAAAAAGCTGAACTCTTAAAAAAATATAGGAAGGAGGGCTCCTAGGGAGGCAGAGGGTGAATACCCCTTGTAGAGCCTCAGGTAGAACCAGGCACCTGGTCACCGCTGGAGGCATGAGTGGAGTGGACAAATAGTTTCTTTCTAGGTGTATTGAATTTGTGAACTGTGGGTCATTCATGGAAATTGCCATTTACTCAGCAGGCTATCTGGCCACATATGGTCTCTGGTCACTGAGGGTAGAGCTGAGGGCTAGAGACTCTATTGGGAGACTGAGAGACTCTCTCTGCAAGGCTACTTTCATATTCCAAGAGGACACTGGCTCAAACTGAATTGATAATAGCTGGTTGGGGGAAGCTCTTGAAAAGTTTCCAGCCTTTTTAGAGGAAAAGCCAGAGGCAAGCTTTTCCCTTTCATTGTGGTCCATTAATATGATTAATAATAAACATTCCCAGGCACTTGATATTGGCAAGACGCTGTATCACCCCTGTTTATTATCACCTCCCTACTATCTTAAGCTGTCTAGTGTGACTACTGAGGTGCAGTGGTGATATGAATCCTAAAATGCATCTCTCTCCTTGGGTTTTCTGATCACAGGTCAGGTTGTGGAAAGAATGTGGCCTTTTGACTCACAAAACCAGGACCCAAATCCTTGTTTTTGTTGTCCAAGTAAACAAACTGTGTGACTTTTAGATAAGTCACTTCACTCCTCAAAGCTTCAAATTCCTCATTTCTACCTCTACAGTTTCTTGCTAGATATTGAAACATCTTCCTCACTGCTTAGCACACAATAGGTGCCTCAATGTATCCTCTCCCCTTTCACCCAAACCTTAGCTTTTATTTCTAAGAAGTGGGTAGAAGACTGAGGATGCTTAAAAACAGTATTTCTCTACTGCTGAAACATAGTGTACTCACAGCCATATTATACCAGGAGGACCTATTTTGAGGACACAGCAGTATATTCTTTTGCTTATTCTCTTGTTTGTGTAAAGGGTACAGCTAGCGTAGTGCTTGGTCTACTGACCCAGTGGAAGGAAGGAAGAGAAAGAGCCTGAGTGTGTGGCCTCAAGCTAATGTTTGCCCTCATTTCTGCCATATTTCTCTTTTATGAATAGGGGAGGGGTGCCAGGGTGGCTTAGTTGGTTAGGCCTTGGTCTCTTGATCTCAGCTTAGATCTTGATCTCAGAGTGGTGAGTTCAAGCCCCACATTGGGCTCCATGCTGAGTGTGGTGCCTCCTGGAAAGAAGGAAGGAAGGAAGGAAGGAAGGAAGGAAGGAAGGAAGGAAGGAAGGAAGGAAATAAAGAAGGAAGGAAGGAAGGAAGGAAGAAATGAAGGAAGGGAGAGAGAAAGAGAGAGAGAGAGATAAAGAAATGAATAGGGGAGAAAAGCAACTTTGGAGGCTTAGTTAATTGCTTACATAAGCATCAGCCAAGAGCAATTGTGCTGAGTGAAGCAGAAAAGATCTAATGTAGATGTAAAGAAGGACTTTCCAACAGTGATGAAAATGAAAAGCAGCCCTCAGAAAGTTCCAAGTGATGGGATCTTTCAACTGTTACCATCCAATAAATGGGAGTGTGGGGGTGCTTCTTTATCCAATGTATCTCTGGAATTCAGGATTGCTCCCTATCCAATTCCTCTCTGGTATTGTCTCCCCTGCACTATTGTGTCCTCTGAAGGAGAAATAGTATTTATAATGCAGAAGCTTCTTTATCGCATTGAGTTTAGATATTGGGGGTGGGAGGTGATCAATAGTCCAATCTCATTTCTTTCTTGAGTTTGGCATAGGCTTTCACATAAATCAGCATTATGCAGTTCCTGCTTTCAATTTCCTTGACTTTGATATCCAGACTTGCTGCTGCTTTATAATAGTCCCAGTCTCCCAGGAATCCTGAGCCTTTCCACCTGGACCTCATGTCTGGCCCAAAAGCCCAGATCTTATGCATCTGTTATCCTCTGATTCAAATGCCTCCACCTACCTTGGACTCTAGCTCTAGAATGATTCTGTACCACCCTCTGCTCATAACTGGATCTCACCTACCTTTACTGCTTGAAAAATACTTGCCTATTCCTCATTGAACCTTCTGAATTCAGATCTTCTGAAAATCCAAGTGTCTTTATACCTTTCACTTTCCTTACCCAAGGTAGCCAATATACATTAACTTTCATACACATGTCTTCTCTCTACAAACAGTGGCATAAACCTCATCATATCTAAACCTAAGTGTAGGGATTACTCTGGCCATAAGAAGATTGTGCTCTCATTTCACATATCATGGTAGGGAGTGGGGTGGGGGAAGATAAGAAGTTCTGGCCATATAGGTATAAAGTGTTTTACAAAGAAGTAAAAAACAAAGGTGTATTTTTTCTGGCCATCTTGAAGAACAAGAGAGCACCTCAGCTGCCTCTACTTTTCTCTGGAGATGAAGGGATAACTAGGATGGCTCCCTCCCTAGCTAGATGGCTTTAAATGTAACCCTTTAAGCAATGTCCAGCTGCTTGACCGTAATCACCATAATCAGCCTCTGGTGAAGTTGGAGAGGCGACTACTTCCCTTGTTCTAACTTTCAAAATTTCTTGCTTGTGTTATCACAACAGCTTAACTGAACTCAGTCTTCTCTATTATCCCTGAATCCATTATTTACACCTATTGCCCACTCATGGATAAGTTCTTTCCTCTTTCCAATGCTCAATTTCCTCAACCTGAATGGGGACTGGACTACACAGTTTCTGATAGTCCTACTTCTCACATTTCTCCTCCCCAAAGGGCAAACCCTATCCTCTCTTGGCCCCTCTTCCCATCAGCTTCCTTAGCTTCCCCACCCTCTGATCTTTCTTTCCCCATTTGGACTCCTGTGTCCCCTTTCCCTTTTAATAGTATGTTCAGCTGCTTGGCACTCCCTGACCAGCTCTCTCTTGTGTGTTACAGGGAGTGTTGACATGGGACATGGGGAATGGCACACAGGGGGATTCCACTCTCCAGAATGAGTAATGAAAGTTGGAGTTTCCAATCAACTTCCCCTCCCTCTTTAGGCACTTAGTCTAATCTGAGGCCCTTGTGGGTTTTAGGAGAAAATAAATGAGTAAATCCATAAATTCCTTGAACTTCAGGGAGAAAAGGGACATGGTAATGTCAAGGAATGTGATTGGCTGCTCTTGCTATCCTTCCTTCTGAGCTTCCTGGGGAGTGCTGCTCTTCCTTGGAGGATCAACTGCTCAGCTTAAGAAAATAGTTTGGGCAGGGAGGTTTTTTTTTCAGTAGTATAATACATCTAAAGTAAGATGTACTTTACTTAGTTAATATACATTAACTTATTTTTTACTTTTTACAAAATTTTATTTTTTACATTTTATTTTTTTTTTAATTTTTATTTACTTATGATAGTCACAGAGAGAGAGAGAGAGAGGCAGAGACACAGGCAGAGGGAGAAGCAGGCTCCATGCACCGGGAGCCCGACGTGGGATTCGATCCCGGGTCTCCAGGATCGCGCCCTGGGCCAAAGGCAGGCACCAAACCGCTGCGCCACCCAGGGATCCCTACATTTTATTTTAAATTCCAGTATATTTAACATAGAGTGTTATAGTACTTTCAGGTGAACAATATAGTTATTCAACAATTCCATACATCACTCTGTACTCATCACAACAAGTGTACACCTTAATTCCTATCACCTATTTCACCCATCCTCCCAACTCTATCTCCCCTCTGATAATCATCAGTTTCTCTATAGCTAAGAGTCTGTTTTTTGGTTTGCCTCTTTTTTTACTTTGCTTGTTTTGCTTGTTTTTTTTTTATTCCACATATGAGTGAAATCATATGGTATTTATCTTTCTCGACTCACTTATTTCACTCAGCATTACACTCTCTAGCTCTATCCATGTCACTGCAAATGGCAAGATTTCATTCTTTTTTATGGCTGACTAATATTCCATTGTGTATATACTATATCTTCTTTAACCATTCATCTGTAGATGGACACTGAGCTGCTTCAGTTATGTGTAAATAATGTTGCTATAAACATGTATAGTTTGTGCATGTATCCTTTTGAATTAGTGTTTTTGTATTTTTTGGGTAAATACACAGGATGATTACTGAATTATAAGGTAGTTCTATTTTGAACTTTTTGAGGAACCTCCATATGTTTTCAGGAATGGCTGTACATTTGCATTCCTACCAACAGTTGCAAGAAGTTTCTTTTTTCTCCATAACCTCTCCAAAACCTGTTGTTTCTTGTGTGGTTGATTTTAGCCATTCTGACAGGTATGAGGTGATATCTCCTTGTAGTTTTGATTTACATTCCCCTGATGATGAGCTGAGTGGGGAACTTTGTTTACCCTAGCACACATCAATAAATTTTGACAGCAGTGAGAGAAACTGAGACATACTGATTGATGCACAGTGTTGAATTGGGAAAGCAGAGGAGCAGGGAATAAGACTGCTGATTCCTGAGTGCAAATGCAAGGCTAGTCTTTATGCAACCCTGCTACACTCATCTATTGTTCTAAGGATTCTACTTTCTTTCTCATCCTTTTATGTCAGAGTGGGAAAGGACCTTGGAAGCCCATGAATCCTATGTTTTCTTGTTAAAAAAGGGAAACTCAAGTCCGGAGAGGGGAAGGGACTTCCAAGGCCACACAGTGGTCAGAGTGAGTTAATGGCAAAGCTACAACTAGAAGCCAGGTGTCTGACTACCCATCTCAAATATCCATTCCACTTCTCCCAGTTGGCTTATCATACTTGAGTTATGTAGTGCCCTACATTTTAAAGGATACCCAGACCATACCCGCACACAGTTGCCTATGCACAAGAGGAAAAAAACCTGACCAGTCACTTTCAAAGTAAAACTCAAACTTAGCCAGATAACTGCTACAATCTTGAACTCCATTGTCCTGGGATTCTGTGACCTTGAAAGAAGTAGAATGATTGCTGGCAGACACATCAAAGGCTTGGACGGAGGGTGCATCCAACCTGGGAGATTATAGCCTTATCAGGAAGTAAACAAGTAAATCATGAATGTGTTGGGGGAGGGGATAAAGCATCAAGCCATTGATTTGAAGAAGGTGAAGACTGGGATTTGAAGGAAGGAAAATAAGCAGAGGACAAATAGGAAAGAAGCCAAATTCTGTTGAAAATGAGAATTGAGTAAGAACAGGGAGGAAATATGATGCGAAAAGGGATACGGAGACATACAGAAGAGAATGAATGAAGTGTTAGTGGAGCTGAGGCAGTGTAGCCAAGAGAAGAGAAGTTTGGGTGGGGGGAATCTGTAATCTTCAGACCTCTAAGGAATTATCAGGGGCAGTAGGGGACTTTTGTGGGGCACAGGGAGCAGAGCTGAGATCCATAGGGTAAGTCACAGAGAAAAGGAGTTCAGCTACACACAAGGACTTTTTGAGAGTCAGAACTGTCTTGAGAGGGAACAGTTTTATAGGTAGTGAGCTCCCCATTAGTGGAAACTTGCAGTCAGAAGCTGTAAACCTCTGCCAGGGTGCTGCCCTGGGTTGGGCTCTGCTTGAAGGTGGGGCCAGATGGCCTGGATTTGAAGGTGTAGGGGCTGTGAAAGGGGTGGGATTAAGAGTGGACCTGGGTCCGCGGTGGGAGTCCTTCTTGGAATGCCCAGGCCCAGCCTGACCCCCACGTGGCTGGTGTGGCCAGGCTGGGCTGGGCGGGGCCAGGCCAGCGGCCGGCGAGAAGGCGGGCGCGAGGGCGGGGAGCAGCGCGGAAGCCCGGCCACATAAAGAAACCGGCTACGCGACAGGGGCGGCTCTTTCCTGGGTGGGGTTTGTGAAGTTGTGGCCCGTTAGCAGGAAGCCGAGCAGTTGTCCCGACGCTAGAGAGGGACCCAATCTGAGCCCCCCAGCCCCCAAAATCCTTGCTGTGTGTACTGTATGCTCAGTGCTGCCCGACAGCAACTAGCCGAACTTTATCAACTCTGCCACTTCTGCAGTCACCATGCCTAAGACGGTGAGTAGGGGGATGTGCGCTGCCGCCCTGGGAACTCTAGCTGACTCTAGTAGCCTCTTGCTGTGGTTAGGGGCTTGATCAACCTTCCGCTCACTCAGAACGCCGCCCTCCCCAAGGCCTAGGTTGGGGAGGGGCAAGAATAGAGTTATCCTATGGTGAGCCCTGGGGTGTGAGGGGCTGCCGGGCTAGAAGTGTGGACTGGGCGGGGCCGGCCTCTTTTTCAGATTCCAGTTTCCTGCCTGTGGGATCAGACAGTAGGGAACGTTCCATAAGGGCCTGAGGTCTCCTCTTGCCCCTGACAGGCTATGGGGGCAAGGGAGAGGAACACTTCCTCCAGATCAGGAACTGGAGCCTTTTTGGGGGGCAAGGCCATGGTCCAGGAGGGGCTCTGGAACCAAGAAGCAAGGGGGGGTTTAGGGAGATGCAATGGGATGATTCTGCACCCCCATTCACATTTGTCATAGTCTCCCCCAGCGGCTCCAGCTGTTTCCCACTGGTAGGGGAGGAAAGAGTTGGTGGAGGAGAGACTTGTGGAGGGACTCATCAGAGGCTGTTTGCTTTTACCTAGGATCACTAATACTTCACTGGGAAGAGAAGGTCTGCTCTACTTCCTAGGGTAAAAGACCGGTTTCTTCCTTCTTTCCACCAACAGATCCCTGTTCTTCCTATTGCTTAATGTCTCTTTACCTCCTCCTATCCCCTCCAGACTGTGGGGTTTGGATTCTCCCCTCTTGGGCCACACATTTCTAGAATGGTGGTAGCTTCTAGGATTTGATCTCCACCCCACTGGCTATTATGAGAAGAGCAGAAGCCTCCTGGGAGTTGGGGCCTAGGGAGGCCGGATGCCCAGAAGGGAGGGGCATGGGAGGGGTTTGTCTGAGTAATGAGTCCTGCTTGCTTTTGTGCAAGTCATACCAAAAGGCTACTGAGGCCCTTCTCTTGTTCAGGAAGGCCTGGTGACCACCCTGGCTTGAGTCCCTAAGGCCAAACAGCTTGTTGTGCTTCCAGACCCCTCTCCCTAGAGGACTGCCTGAGTGTAGAGCTGAGATAGTGACTAGTAGCCTGGAGAAAGTCTGAGGGTCCCTGGAGGAGAGTAGTGGGGGGCCTGGTTCTTTGGGTGTATATTGAATTTTGTTGTCACATTGCTGTATTCCAGCCTTTCTGCCAAGTCATTCTTGCTTTTCTTGCCTGTCCATTAGAAACACCAAATTTTCAACATGTATGTGCTTCTACATTCTCTCTTTTTAAAAATTGCTCGTGGTTTTATGACATGGGGTTTTTCTACACTTGTCCCTCCACCCCCAACACACTTAAAGTGAAAGAGAATGGTTTTGGAAAGAGAAAGAAGGAAAAAAAGTCCACTGTCTCTGCCAACACAGAGGATTACACAGAGATTCTTCCAGGAGATTCCTTTTGAGTTTATCTCTCTGTGGATGGTTTTACCTAAATAAGATGCGTGGATCTCTGGGAACAGACTTTGACCCATGACCTCTCTTCACTAGTAGTATTTTTCATCCTCAATTCTAAAATATCTCCTAACTCTGAGAAACAAACAATGGATTGCTGAAGGGGAGGTGAGTGGGGGCATGGGGTAACTGGGTGATGGGCACTGAGGAGGGCACTTGATGGGATGAGCACTGGGTGTTATGCTGTATGTTGGTAAATTGAACTTAAATAAAAATAAATGTAAAAAAATAACTGAGGGACGCGGTTGAGCATCTGCCTCCAGGCTCAGGGCGTGATCCTGCCCAGGATCCGGGATCGAGTCCCACATCAGGCTCCTTGCAGGGAGTCTGCTTCTCCCTCTACCTATGTCTCTGCCTCTCTCTCTCTCTCTCTCTCTCTCTCTGTGTGTGTGTGTGTGTGTGTCTCATGAATAAATAGATAAAATCTTTAAAAAAAAATAACTGAGAGTTATATAAAAATAACCGAAAAAAACCTGAAAAAATAAATAAAATATCTCATCTTTAAATGCAACTTGATGGGCCTGGAAATTATCTCAAAGTTGCCTTAATCATCCCATCTCAGTAAGAATTGGCAAAGAAGATAGTGTGGTGATCCTTTTCCTGGTCTTGGAGAGAGGCTGGAGAATGAGCAGTTTGAGGTCAGGCCTAGGTACCTGAATGCTAAAGGTATTTTTATGAAGATTGACTGAAACTTGAATCAAATTGGAAGGAGAGGGATGAATTTTTATAGTCTAAAAGCTTTGGAGAATTTTCCATTCTGTTCAGTTTAAGAGATGGTCAAATTTTCTTAAAAAAAAATTAAAAAAAAAAAAAAAAAGGGGGATCCCTGGGTGGCGCAGTGGTTTGGCGCCTGCCTTTGGCCCAGGGCGCGATCCTGGAGACCCGGGATCGAATCCCACGTCGGGCTCCTGGTGCATGGAGCCTGCTTCTCCCTCTGCCTGTGTCTCTGGCTCTGTCTCTCCTTCTATCTCTCAAGAATAAATAAATAAAATCTTTAAAAAAAAATTTAAAAAAAAATAAATAAAAAAGAGATGGTCAAATTTTAGCAGAAGTAATTATATCATGCCTATTAAGACCATACGATCTTGACCTGAAAGGGACCTCTGAGACTGTCTAGTACAACTTTCACCCTCTCCCCAACCCACTATTTATCTCTTTTAACTAATGAATATATTGGGCCTATAGAAAAGACCCTACCAGGCAGCCTGGGTGGCTCAGCAGTTTAGCGCCGCCTTCAGCCCAGGGACCCGAGATCGAGTCCCACGTTGGGCTCTCTGCATGGAGCCTGCTTCTGTCTCTGCCTCTCTGTGTGTGTGTGTGTGTGTGTGTGTGTGTGTGTGTGTCTCATGGTTAAATAAATAAAATCTTTAAAAAAAGAGAAAAGACCCTACCAAGATTAGGACCCAGGCTTTTTGATGCTTATCTCAGTGACCCTCCATTCTGACTTAGTGATTAGGTTTTTGAAGTGGAGTCTTCTTTCCTGGCCAAAGCAAACTGCTCCTGTTCGTAGCCCTTCCTGGTCCTCAGATAAAATAGACAAAGTAACATTGGCATTTGGTGGTCTCTGGGTGAGAGTTGGGGGTTTCACAAGGTTCCTGCCCCCTGTTACTTTTCTCATTCCTCATCTCAGTGCATCCAGAGGCATACACTAGTTCACTGCAGGCCAGCTTTAATGAAGGATGGAAATTCCCTATTTTCTGTTCCTTCTTCACTAGTTAGGCTACCAGGCTATTTCTGGAGTATGATAGATAGGGAAGGATAGTGGAAAAATAAAATCCGTTCATTCATATGAACCATGTCCATACTCTGTTGAAGGTTGGTTTTACTTTTATAGTCAATTGTCTCCCTTAGTAAGCCCAACCTCCATTAAATCTGTTAAAACATGCTTCTCTGCACCCTCTCCCTGCCAGTTCTTAGATTCTGCTTCTATTTGCCATTTTCCTAAGTTTGCTTTAGTAGCCAGTATGAAGAAGCTTTTTTTTTTTTTTTGGTATTTTTATTTCTTTATTTTTTACTATTTATTGCAGTAGAACATACAAGTTTTATACACTACAGTGCACCGATCTCAAGATACAGCTTGATGAGTTTTCACAGATGTATATATCCACTAAAATACTGAAATCAACATATACAATATTTCTCGTATCCCAGAAGCCTCCTTATTCCCCTTCCCAGTCCATACTCTCCTCTAGAAGGAAATGACTATTCTGAGCCATCAACACTATGGTTGAGTCTTGCCTGGTTTTGAATCTTTTTTTTTAATAAATTAATTTTTATTG